>NC_079203.1:6393302-6751277 GCF_026745355.1 Beta vulgaris subsp. vulgaris
AAAAGGAAAGATGAACAATTACCTCCCTCGTCAGGAAGGAAGTTTCAGAAAAGGGATAACCGTCAAGGGAAGAAAATGGACGGAGATAGCACGGATGATGAGTGTAGATGGTCATCTCAGGAGGATTTGCGCTGGAGGTCCAACAAATCGTGGCCACAAAAACTATTTGAGGGAACTCAGCCAGGTTATGCTCACAACCAGGCCGAGTCTGATCCTTTTCCAAAAATAGTGGTCAGCGAGTGGACCGGAGGGAAATAGGACGCCCATGATGATCCCTGTGTGGAAATGAAGATTGCCAACTTAGGGTTAGGCGAATTTTGATTGATACTGGAAGCTCACTGATATAACAGTGCTGATTGTTTGTCTCGCTTTAAAGTTTGACAAAAATGATTTGATGCCGGTCAATCATCCTATAATTGGTTTTGGCGGAGGGGTCATACACCCTATGGGAACCGTCACATTGCCCGTCAGAGTTGGAGAAAAAGATGCGGCCAGGACGCTTTTTGTGAAATTTTTGGTAGTACGAGACTTGACAGCTTATAATGTCATTCTCGGACGACCTACCTTAAATCACATCAAGGCCGTCATTGTGACCCATTTAATGCTGATGAAGTTTGATGTGATGGTGGGAAGATTGGATCTCTTTATGGAGATCAGCAAGCTGCCAGAGAATGCTATCTCACCACACTCAAACCATCATCTTGGAAGAGAAAAGCAGAGTGTCCAAGGCACAGGAGATGATTCGGCCAAGAAGTTAAAGGCCAGATTGTGAGCTTAAGGAGGAATTGAGAAGGTTCAGGAGTCGCCTCTTCCTGAAAGCAATCCGTCCATGCTTTTGCCTAGCAAGAAGAGAAAGTGTTTGGCTATTAAAGAAGAAAAGCATTCATCTGAGATAATGGCTATAATGGGTCTGGGACTAGAACGTCCAGAGCCTGTGGAAAGTCCAGTAGAGATTTGCTTGAATCCAGAGCGTCCGGAAAGGACATTGAAAATTGGATCAGTTTTGAGATCAGAAATTCAGGACGCCTTAGTTGCGTTGCTGCGAGAATTTGAAGATGTGTTTGCCTATGCTGTAGAAGAATGCCTGGGATAGACCCTGAAGTGGCCGTCCATAAGCTCAACATTGAGCCGGGGCAAAAGCCTATTCGGCAGAAGAAGAGGCATCTGGGGCCGGCCAGAAATAAGGCCGTTGATGAGAAGTTCAAAAGCTGCTAAATCTAAATTCATCCGGGAAACATATACTACCAGATTGGGTAGCAAATGTTGTGATGGTTCCAAAGCCGAATGGCACTTGGAGATGTGTGTTGATTATACAGATCTAACAAGGCTTGTCCTAAGGACAGCTTCCCTTGCCAAAAATGATCGTCTGGTTGATTCTACGGCCGGCCATGCCCTGCTGAGCTTTATGGAGCCTACTCTGGCTTCCATCAGATTCCTATGTGGCCGGATGATCAAGATAAGACTTCCTTCATTACTGAGAAAGGGCTGTATGGATGGCTCAGGATGCCTTTCGGCCTAAGAAATGCTCCGGCTACATTTCAGAGGCTCATTAATACAGTATTTCAGCCACAGCTCGGTCGAAATATGGAAGCTTATATCGACGACATGATCGTCAAGAGTAAAGAAGAGAAAGATCACCTGGACGATCTAAGGGAAACCTTCCTCACCTTGAGAAAATTCAAGTTGAAGCTTAATCCGCAAAAATGTGTGTTCGGCGTAGTTGCTGGGAAATTTCTGGGATTTTTGGTTGATCAGAGAGGGATTGAGGCAAATCCCGACAAAATTCAGGCTATTATGAATATGTCTTCGCCGTCCAAAGTCAAAGAAGTTCAGAGGTTGACGGGCTGTTTGGCTGCTCTTGGACGGTTTCTCTCAAAATCAGGAGACAAATGTCACCATTTCTTTGCTACTATCAAGAAGAATGCCAAGTTTGAGTGGTCGGAGAAGCTGAGTGGCGCTTCAGCAAGTAAAAGATCATCTTCGGCAGCTGCCTAGGTGATCAGTCCGGCCGAAGGTGAGAGGTTGTATGTATACCTGGCTGTATCACCCTTCGCAGTCAGTGCAGTCCTCTTGGCTGAAAGAGACGCGGTACAAATACCCGTCTATTTTGTGAGCCATGTGCTGAAAGATGCTGAGAACCGATATTCTCCATCGAGAAATTCGGCCTGGCTTTGTTGATGGCTAGCCGGAAGTTAAGACCATACTTCTTAGCTCACACATTCTTGTATATACAGATCAGCCCTTAGGCAAGTGTTGCATAAGATGGATGCCTCTGGCCGAATGTTAAAATGGGCTGTTGAGCTGAATATGTTTGATTTAACATTTGAGCCTAGAAAGGCAATCAAGGGCCAAGCTTTGGCTGATTTTATTGTAGAGCTTACTCGGCCTACGATAGAAAGCGTCCAGGACCCGGCAGCAGGAAGGCGTCATTGGACCCTTATGGTGGACGGATCCTCAACTGCTAACGGCTGTGGGGCAGGAATCATTTTTCAATCTCCAGAAGGGGATAAGTTTGAATATGCTATGAAGTTCAAATTCCAGGCGTCCAATAATGAAGCAGAGTATGAAGCTCTTTTAGCCGGCATAAAAATGTGCAAAGCGGCTGGGGCCTTGGAAATTGAAGCTAAAACTGACTCTCTGCTGGTTGTCAGTCAAGTTAATGGTGAGTTTGAATGCAAAGAAGCGTCCATGAGCAAGTATATGAATTTGGTCAAGGAGGAGATCAATCTTTAAAGAGGTTCGTCCTAGATCAGGTGCCCAGATCAGAGAACCATCAAGCTGATGCCCTCTCTAAACTGGCCAGCTCGGCTGAAGGAGATGTTCCTAGAACAGTCTTCTGGGAGGTAAAGGCGGCCAAGAGCATTGAGGCCGGAGAAGTACTGTTTCTCAGCCGAGAGGATGAGTGGATGAGTCCAATCATTGAATTCAAGAAAACCGGCCGTCTGCCTCTTGATCCAACTGAAGCCAAGTATGTGAAGCAGGGACAAGTGGTTTGAATTGTGGAATGAGACTCTATACAAAAAATCCTATAATCGGCCTCTTCTCAAGTGCATCAGCCGAAAGGAAGGTCTGGACGTTTTAAGGAGTTGCATGAGGGAGCTTGCGCTTCTCACATTGGAGGAAGAGCTTTGGCAGAAAGGGCTCTCAGGACGGGCTATTTTGGCCGTCCTTAAAAGAAGAGCACTCTTATGCCAAGAAGTGTGATAGTTGCCAAAAGCATGGTAATATCCATCAAAAGCCGTCCAATTACTTGACGCCCATTCTCTTTCCTCTTCCCTTTGCTAAATGGGGGATGGACATTCTTGGGCCTTTTCCTTTTGCTGCCGGCCAGAAGAAATTTGTAATAGTAGCTGTAGACTACTTTACAAAATGGGTTGAAGCTGAAGCATTAAGGGGCATCACCCCAATGATGTCAAAGGGTTCATCTGGAAGAACTTGATTACAAGGTTTGGTATGCCCCAGTCGATCGTCTTTGATAATGGGCCGCAATTCGAAACACCCAAGCTTCGTCAATGGTTGGCCGACCAAGGAATTAAAGCTCACTTTGCAGCAGTAGCTCATCCACAGGCTAATGGGCAAGTGGAGGCTTTTAACAAGATTCTTTCGGCGGAATTAAAAAGAAGTTGGACAATGCTAAGGGGCTTTGGGTCGAAGAATTGCAGCTGGTCTTATGGTCAATAAGGACAACGACCAAGAATTCCACCGGCGAGACTCCTTTTATGATGGTTTATGGCTCTGAGGCCGTCCTCCCTATTGAGGTTGAAGAGCCCACCTTAAGAGTAATGATGTACTCAGAAGATGCTAACTGGGCAGCTCTTAGGACGGCTTTGGACTTAGTTCCTGAAGTCAGGGGCAATGCTCTGCTAAGGATGCAACTATATAAGTTAAGAATGGCAAGAGACTTCAACAAAAGAGTTGCAAGACGTCCATTAAAGCTGGGGGACCTCGTCCTAAGGAAAATGGAAGCGGTCGGCCGAGCCAAAGAGTTAGGCAAGCTTACTCCTAACTGGGAAGGACCCTATAAGATAATCGAAGTAGTTCAGAATGGCACCTTTCGTCTAGAAGGATTGGACGGGCGTTCTATTCCTAGGACGTGGAATTCTGACACTTTGAAGAAATATTTGTTTAGGGCATCCTTCTATATTGTAATCTTATGTTAATGCATTACAAAGAAAAAGTAGAATGTATACATGTATCTTGACTATTCGTCAAGCAAACTTCATATAATACAGCTCTACTTCTCTATAACTTAGTCTGATTTATTTGCTTAAAGTTATAACGATCGTCCAAAGTCATTAAATTTAACAAAGCAAACAGACAATGCACCTTTCATTGGGAGGTCGGCCAACTTTGTTATCGTCCTTAAATGGATAAAAATGCAAAATTTGGCCGGTCGTTTACTTAAAGAGTTGAACACCTCCCAAACAAGGTTGGCTAGGATTAGGACGCCTTAGTAAAGGTGTCCTACTTTCCGTCAAACAGCCACAAAACTTCGAAATAACAACCTTAGTAAAGGCATAAGTTATTTCATAATTTAACAAAGATGGACGAGTTACACAAACTCTTAGAAAAACGTCCAAGTTATTTAAAAATTATGGTCTTAACTCCTTCTTGAACAATGGAAAGTTATAGAAACTCCTCGTCCAAGAAGGGGGGCATATATAGGGGCATAATTTATAAATTGACTAAGTCTTTGTCGAATAACGAACAATACACAGATTCTGGCCGAGCAAACTTTTATACTTGGTAATTTTTTTTGAAAACCCAAAAGTTAAAAAACAAGTCTTTGCTTAAAGCATCTGGTGATGAACGTCCAGAAAAGAGCTACTGGGTCAAATAACAAATGCTTGACGAATTACTTTTATACTTGGGCATTAATGAATGTTGAAGATATAATCGGCCAAAATGTTATGACGAGTTGCTTTTGTACTTTGTGTTATTTCCCTAGGAACACTACAAGAGGGGGGTGAATTGTAGGTGTAGAAATAAACGTAACTTTTTGCGGAAATTAAAACTTAAACGAATAAACAAGCTAAAGGAACACAAGGGATTTTTACGAGGAAAAACTTCTTGGGCCCAACAAGAAGAAACAACCTCGACCACTAGGGATTTTAAACTCAACACTTTCACTAATTAGGCCAAAAAAAACTCTGTTACAACCTAATTCTAACTCGAGCCCTACCTTGAGTTCCTAAACTCAAGTTCCTGAACCACTGTTCCCTTAACAGCAGAGTTCCTCTCAACTTCACTCGAAGTTTTCTCACACATACAAGCTTCACTCAAAGCCTTTCTCTTACAGAACTTCACTCAAAGTTCCCTTACCCCAAAAACCAAAATACAATTGATCGAAATAAGCTTAGTGGAATTAGAGTAAGAAGGCAAAGAACAAATAGCTATTATGAGAGAATGAAGGCACTGACACTTAATAAGTTAAACTCACTTAATTACTTAGTCAGACACCCTTTGGAACTTATCTAGACTTCTATATTTATAGTGGTAATCATGAAGAACGTGGGAGTAATGTTAGAGTACACGTTTTAATCCATTTACCCATGATGTTCCTTCCCCTAAGGAACACGTTTTACATCATGTCCCATGATCCCATGAACTATAAATGAACGTGGATAAAATGCAGCCATTACTCCTAAATAATAGGAGTTCCTTCAACATTATCCGAAAATCAGTTTTATAAACTCTTTTTATCTTTAAATCTGAATTTCTAATCTTTAAGAAAATAATATCTTTGAAATAAAATCTTTCTAACAACCGGATATTTATTTTCTTATTTTCCGAAAAATAAAATCTTTTCCAAAACAGATTTTCTTTTTAAAACTGATTTTATCATTTGAAATTAGAAATAACTAATTTCCTATAATCTAGGCATGACTTACTCCATTATCTTTTAATCGTTACACTAAGTACACGCCTAAGTCTAGTTCCTTATATTAGTTCAGTTCCTTTAACATATTTACTAAGTGCCACTGAGTTTGTTCCTTACAGAGGAACAAACGCTTCATTCTCAAATATTCTGCCACAGTTCCTTACCATTCTTTCTTTGTTCCTTTACATTGGAACTAGAAAATAAAACGCCTAGCTTCTATTATTCTTGATCCAATGCTTGCTCCAGTATCAACATAGAAACTTCTTTACTTAGCCTTTGAAATCCTCTCTTGACTTCTTCATTGACTTTGTATTCTCCCAGTTCCTTGCATTGATACCTTAGACACCATACACTTAAATAATTCATTAGTTCACTACTTAGTTTGTTCCTTTGTTTCTTTGTCATTATCAAAACTAGGGTTCAACACTTTGTATAATCATGGAGTTGTAAGACAATGCGTCAAAAACAGTAAAGCATAGAACAAGGGGGATTGAAAAAGATAGCTTTTCATAAATGTAAAAAAGAGATGATTACAACCTAAATTCATCTAAGTACAAAAGGAGGAAAAATTACAAATGGCTCACGGCCAAGATACAACAAAAGAACTAAGCGGCAGGAGGGTCATTGTCCTCTCCATCCTGGGCCTCTGCATCGTCCTCCCCCTCTTCATCCTCAGAGGATTCTTCAAAGACAGGAGGGTCGGCTCCAGAGATGGTCGCCTTATGCAAAGCCTCTTGGAACTCCAGCCGACGAGTATATCTGGGGATATCCTCCTCTTCGGCCATCATGCCAAAAGCTTGCACCGCCCATTCCTTTGAGGTATCTATGACGGTGTTCATAGCCTCTTTGGTGCCAGCAACGGTCTCTGCAACCTCAGTACGAAGGGCTTGGTTTTTGACCTTCAGGACGAGGTTCTCCTTGAAGAAATCAGCAGCCATAGTCATGACTGAATTCCTCTCGTCCGTCAGAACACGCTCCAATGAGGCCCGTTCGTCTAGCATCTCCGTCAACCGCAGAAGGTAGACTTTGATCTGAGACTCCAGCTCGACCGATCGTTTTTCCAGCGCAATCTTGGTCTGCTGATGCAGCACCTCTTGCTGGGCCATAGCAAACTGGGCATGATCAGCGGCTGCTGTCACATCTTGGACGAGTTTTTTGTTCTCTTTTCTGAGCTCCTTTGCCCAGTCTTCTGTTATCATGGTGCGAGCAAAAAGCTGAAAACATGAAAGGATAGGGCATGTCAGGACGGATGAAAAAGAAGAAAATAAAGGCCAAGTAAAAAACATAAGCGTCTGAAGAGAAAAGAATGTACCTCGGCAGCAAGCTGAGACATGTAACCTACATGCCCAGACGATGCTCCCCTTAACCCCTTAATATAAGGTTCGGGAAAGCACTTGAACAGCTCCGTCTTGAGCTTCTCACGTTCAGACGATGACATCTTTCCAAAGGCTGGAGAAGATTCATCGTCAGAGAGGTTAGGGGAGCCGTCAACAGCTGGACCCTTCCCTTTATCTGAAAGGTTAGACTCGTCACTACACCTGATGGGAATAACCACGGTCTGTTTGTTGGACGGACTCATCGAACGCCCGCCAACCCGTAGTGTTCTAACTACGTTGGAATAGTAAGACTCACCAGAAGAACGGGAAGCTGTCCTATAAGCGGCCGGCATCTGGCCTACCAGTTGGGCCACTGGCCCAGAGAAGGCGGATCCGTCCACAGCCGTGTCCGGCTGAGAAGATTGTGCAGCACCGTCCAAAACGACAACCTCGGCAAAGGAGTGGGTTGCTCGGCCGGACCAGTATAGGCCACGAGGGCCCGGGAGTCAACTTCAGATGGCTCTTCTTTGGCCTCCTCCTTGGCCGGTAGGTCGATCACGACCTTGGGAACCGGCCGCGTGGTCTTCTTCTTCTTAGCAGTAAAGCCCGTTGCCTTTTTTGAGGGAGGGGCTTCACTGGTATCGGCCGGCCGTTTCTTTGCTGCGGCTTTTTCGGCCAAAGCCTTAGAGGTTGGGGCATTTTTCTGAAAAAGGAAAAGATTAGAATGCACGTCAATGTATCAACCAGGACGGATTGCTCCTCAAATGAGTAGCTCGTCCAACACTACTCTAGACGGACTGTCCCCCGAAGAGGCAAATCGTCAAGGTATCTACCAGGACGGGTTGCTCCTCAGGTGGGTAGCTCGTCCAACACTATTCTAGACGGACTGCCCCTCGAAGAGGCAAACCGTCAAGGTATCAACCAGGACGGGTTGCTCTTCAGATGAGTAGCTCGTCCAATGCTTTTCTAGACGGACTGCCCCCATAGGAGGCAAGCCGTCAAGGAATCAATCTAGACAAGTTGCTTCTTGAGAAGATAGCTCGTCCAGTACTCCTCTGGACGAATTGCCCCATGGATAGACAAGTCGTCCAGGCACCATCTTGACGGGTTACTCTCCAAAAAAGCAGACCGGCCAGCAAAAAAAAAAAAAAAAAAGAAAAAAAAAAAAAAAAGGAACAAATATATATATATTTTTATGTATACAATGACTTACCAGTGTGTCGGCCCTCTTTTCGGCACCTGACTTACTGTACTCCTTCCATAGAGTGTCCGCAAATCTGGATGAGCTCATGTCTCCTATCCAAGACTTCCTTAGTTTGCTCCTGGCTGAATCTGCAAAAGGGAATGAAACAAGTGTTGGACGGATGATAAGCAAGTCTAGAAATTTGTACTTGGAAGATTCTTAGTTGATATACCTCTGTCCTCGTCCTGCCGTAAGCCGGCAGCGACTAGGAAGTTGTCATGGTAAAACATTTCCTTAAAGGGAATCCAATTGGACGGACCCTTGAAAGAAACATCTTCCATAGTATATTCTGAAATCCGGAAGTACTCCACCATCTCTTCGGCAGAGTTACTCTCCAGTTCCAGGTATGAGGCCATCCGTCCAGTGTTTGTGGTTGACCGGCTAAAATACCGAAGGCGGTTTGCCACCGCTTTGCTGGGCGCCTGGACGAAGAGGAACTCGCCCTTCCATGAGTGCATCTTGGAAGTCTTATCCCAAGACGTCAAGAATCCTTGACGATTGCACACGCTCAGCCAGCTTCCTTCAATGGTCCTAGGGACCTTGGCAACATAGTGAATATGGGTAAAGGCGGCTAGAGAAGGGTCCTTTCCCTTTAAGTTGCAGACGGCCAGAAAGGTAAGGATGTTTTGCCAAGAGTTAGGGGCAAGCTGATTATGTCCTATGCCGTAGTAATGAAGAAGTTGGCTGATGAAAGGGTGAAGGGGAAAGCGCAGGCCGGCATCTAATGCCAACCGATAAACTGCAAAATGGCCGGGAGGGGCACTGAAAATAGTGTCCTCTCGGCCGGGAAGGACGAAGTGGTAGCCGGGCATTGGCATAGCCACTGAAAAAGATCTAAGGTCTGAGCCTAATCGTCCCAGCCAAGTGTTATCGGCCAGGATGAACCTAGGGTCAGAAAGGGGACCTAGCCGCCGTCTTATTTCAGATGAAGTGGTTGACGGCTCCTCTGAGCCACTAGCGGGGTTAGAGGAACTAGCCGTCCTTGGCTCGTCTGAGATCGTCCTGTGCGTGGACGGGCTGGCTTCTGGGGAGCCCCTGATTTCTGGTTCCTCCTCGGCATGATTAGGAGAAGGAGTTGGATTGGCGGGGCGAGCGCTTTAGGTTTCTCGTTCCCCTTCGGCCGGAATTCGCCCGGTAGATTCCTCTCTTTCAGAGCTTGAGGCCGGCATAGTAACCCCTCTTCTGATACGAGCCGTTTGCTTGACGCGCGCCAGATTACCCTGCACAGGTAAAGACTGGGTCGTCTGACTTTGCCGTCCATGGCTAAAGATAAAGAATGCATGCCCGGCCGAGATAGGACCAACTCTAGAAGATGCCGAGGAAGTTAGGCCCTCTGTTCTAGGGTTAGCACCAACCCTTGAGCGGCCGGAATTATTCGAGGAAGAGGACGAATCCATTTTCTTAAAATATGTGTGCAAACAAGAAAAAGAGTTGAGAATATACCTGTAGAAGAAAGTGTGGACGAGCGTCAAAAATAACTTGAGGCCTCGGACGAGCAAAGTAAGAACTTGGACGGGAGTTGTTCTTCTCTCTAAAAGCTCAGTAAAAATCTGCAGAGTCTCTCTCTCTAGAAAATTTCTCAGCGATGTTAAAATGACTCCAGGAGCGACTAAGGCACATATTTATAAAGGGTGAAAATGACCTCCTCATCCGGTGAAAAGTAACCGTTATGCCCAAAGTTGACCTATGGAGACCGGCAAAATCGCGCCTCTTTTTTGAATGAAGGGGAAGGGCAGTTTCAGGTCGGTTAAAAGAGGAAGATTAACCGTCTTGGCGCCCAAAAGATAATAACTCCCTCTTTTAAGGGGCAAATGTTGTAGCCTAAAAAATCAATGGCTATCGTGCTGCCACGTGGCCCCATCGGAGCCTTACATGTGGCATGCATGCAGAGAAGTAAAAAGTACAAAGGGTCTGAAAGTGGCAGGCCTAAGAGTATGTTTCTCTGAAGAAAATGTACTAGAGGTCCCTCTTCTGGCCCCAAAAATTGTACTTAGGCCCAATAAAAATGATCTGCACCTTTTTATGAAAGTGAGGTGTGCGGACCAATCAACTACTGCCACGTGTCCTGCTACCTTGATTAGCCAATCAGATGCTCCCAAATTAGGGTGACATCAAGGCACAGCAGTCATTTCAAACAGTATAAATAGTCCTTGATTTCAGGGTGAAAGGTACGTTTTTCAGGGTGTAGTACTGTTACTCTGTCATAAATTCTTCTCTCTATCTCTCTACTTTCTCTCTCTAAAAGTTCCTTTACATCCCTGACATCTGACTTAAGCATCGGAGGGGGAAATACCACCCAAACCTCCAGGGTGGGTCCCTTTTTGCAGGTTGCTGGTCAGGAGTTAGCATCGGGATTCGAGCCAATCATTGCTGCACAAGTCTCCAGTTTTAAGAACCTATCTTTGAGTTGTTGTATTGCATTACTAGTTTCGTACTACGTAACAGCAAGTGCACGGTGTTATTTTAGCAGCAACTGGCAAATACGAGTCGATCCACAGGGAGAGGAGTTCTATAGATTTATGATCAATTATTTAACTACTTTAGGAGAGGAAATTGATTGAAGAATTAATAACTAAACTAGAATAAACTAGAACACAAAAAGATGAAATTTTATCAAATAATTAAAAACCTAGGGCAATCGATTGGTCCACCATGCTTATACCAATTTAATCACTACAATATAGTTCAACAATACTTGGATTGAGGTTCGAATAAATAGAGTATTTTGTTAATCCTTGGTCAGGCATTAACAACTCTTAGATTAACATATGTCAGTACGGTCGCTCAACATAATCAAACCTACATATTGTAACAAGCCTCTAGTGAATACGATCTTCCGATTCTAACTCTTATTAGCTAAACATAACTCATGATATTGCGCAATTACATCAATTAAACAAGCATAACAAATCAATAGGAATTATTCTAATTCAATCCAAATAACGAAGAACTTTAAACCACAATAAAAAAAAAGGTATAAACATGGCTTCCCTCTCTAAGCACTAGAAAAAGACTACTCACTCATTATAATAATAAACTCAATAAACATATTGCAAGTAGAGGAATTCCTATACGGTATTTTAAGAACTAATCAAAAATTCATATCTCCTAAATCTGATATTTTTAGGCACTAAATAAAAAAATCATATCCCATAAATACGGTATTTTAAGAACTAATTAAAAATTAATATCCCCTAAATTCGGTATTTTAGTTACTAATCATATATTTTGGCACTAATTAAAAAATAAATTTATAGCAAGAAGTTGAGATTTTAGGCACTACTTAAGGTATTACAATTATTTAAATGAACATGTTGTACTCTCTTCTTAAATCCAAAAACAAAAGTCTTATTAATAGATTATAATATTCAACTTAAAGTTTACCAAGGGACGTATTAATCATACAATAAGTTGTATAACAGGTTTTTTTAAAAGTTCAAATTATAAAATCATTGACCACATATCCATACCATCAAAATTATAAGTTTATTGCAAACTATAAAATCGTGGGTCGTCATATTACAAAGACTACGGTGTATCCCATTAAATGATGATAATTATTAGTGAGTTACAAAGTGATTAGCAATACAAAACACGATCCACGATAAAATCAATAATAGTTGATATTAGCACCTCATGTATAATACAAAAAATAAACATCTTATGTATTAACACTTAGCTTGCATAAAAGAATAAACATCTTATGTACTAACACTTAGCTTCCACAAAAGAATAAACATCTTATGTACTAATACTTGCACAAAAGTTTAAACATCTTATGTACTAATACTTGCACAAAAGTTTAAACATCTTATGTACTAACACCTAATATTAAACTATCAACTAAAAAACGGATTAGCCAATATATAAATAGATAAGAAAGATAACAAAGTCTCAACAAAAGATTTAATTTACTTGGCTCATGAGGTTTGTAAAACTTAAAGGACGGTAGCCTAATTGTAACAACAAGCATGAGATGTCTTAAAGTTTACTATAATAATAATGAGACCCCTTTCATTGTACAAAATACCACATCGCAATATTTAAAGTCCGCTAGGAATATGCTATCTTAACTGGTAAATGTATGACATCTCTATGTAAGGTTAAAGATTAAAATTACATATAGAACTTATGTGAAATTTATTGTCCATAATTTTAGTGTAGTTGTATCTTTGTGAAATTTTTAAGTCATATATATTGTTCAGTTTATTCACAACAACCAAATCAAAACTAAAAAGAAATAATATTACCATACATATGAAATTTGAGAGCTCATAATTTCTAGGTGTTCATCTCAAAGAAAAGAAAAAATATCATATGATATATTTCCACATATAAATTGATTTTTATTTATATATATTATCGTTCATTTGGAACAAGTATTATTGACCTGGATCAGTGAGTTAAAACAAACTCACAATAAAAATGAAAAATGGGTGAATTGTGCATGTAACAAATAATTGACAATACAATTTATTTTATATTTTACTTTCCAAAAAATATGAAACTTACAAGCTTTAAATTCTAAGAGAGGTGCATAGAATCGTACTTCTATCTTGAAGCCAAATATAATCTTAACAAAATCTAAGTTTGCTAATAAAGTTCCAAACTGTAACAAACCTTTGTGAACTCTCAGTCATCATTATCATATAAATTCTGTCTTTTTCCATCTTCTTGAACATCTAGAAAGTGAATCATCATCTTCATATAAAAAACTCATGTAGATAACATCTGAGTCTCACACATCCAACGTTAATGGATAAAAACACAATCAAATTCAGTTTTTCTCCATTTTCGAAAATATCAAGTGTGTTCGATGAATCTGTGGTCAAACTTTTTGGATAACTTTTTTCGAATAAATCTGGTATTGAACGGGAACTTTTTTATTTAATAACATAAGATTCAATTGATCGAATGTAGTAATTTTTCGAATAAATCTCCATTTTATTTAAATATGATATTGCCCAAATTCAGGAGAAATGTTCAATTAAATATAACAATTTCTAGCTATGTTTAAATCTTCATTTTTGGTTTGTAATTTGAACGGGTTCAGTTAGCTATATCAACAGTTACCAGCATTAGGGTTTGAAATTTTATTTGTCATAAAGATCACGCGATCTCAAGACAACAAAAGAGTGGGGGTGAGAGGGATTGTTTAAAGTAGGGACGGCAGAAAGTGGGAGAAGAAGTGGTTGCATGATTGAATCCCAATAATGGAGCGAATTGTGATTTTATTTGATCCTCAAAGTGAAGCAATGGGTAGAGCAAAGACTTTTTCAGTCGTCGCACGATAATATTAACTACATCAGTCATTGAACGCACAGTTATAAGTCAGTTTTAAAATATTCCTAATAAACGACATGATTATAAAAAATTTAAATCACGATCTAATATTCACTCCATGATTTTGGAAGAAACATCATAAAATCATAAAAATTTATAAATAAAAAAAATCCTGTGCATTTTGCACGGGTCAAAAACCTCGTTAAATAATAATATTACTATAAAAACGGATAAACGGATTTGGATCCGAGTAATAATCTAAGACCCGACACAAATCTGTTTTTAAGGAGGATCCAGATTCTACCATAGGATCCAAAATTTAAGGACCCAGATCCGTCAAAAATGGATTTGGATCCACGGATCTAGGTAGGGTCCACTACCTACTGCCATCTCTATCCCAAACTTGCTCGACTCCAAAGGGAATCAGCTCTGCTAAATAATGAGCTAGGAACAAACCCACCTTATGAACCTTTGGTTCAACAAGTTGCCAATTCACCATAAGCTCGTACACTTGGACTTCCGAAGCATTGGACACATCTTTTCACAACTGCAAGCCTCCCAAAGAGATGAAACACGAGGGCAAAGGAAGATGGCATGAGCCATGGTCTCCACCTCACCACATCCCCAAGGACAATTTGCATCTTCAATAAAATGACGGTAATGAAGCATCTCACGGGTGGGAAGAGAACTAGTGCATAATCTCCAGAGGAAGTGGCGTGCCTTAGGACTAGTCTCCGCACCCCAAAGATGAACCCAAGCTTGATGAAACATATCTAAGTTACCACCCTTACCAAGCATATAAGCGGTTTTCACCGAATACTCTCCATTTTTTGGAAGTGCCCGAATTCGTTCATCTTTCGTCACCAATGAGCTGAGGAGGATAGCTAGGATATTTTTCACATCAATCTCAGTAAATGATGCTTCAATGAGGGGGGCATTCCAATCCATCGATTTAAAATCCACCAAATCACTAACATGATGGAGATTATCCTTACGGTCACTAGTAATAAAGCAGCCATTATCACCTGCAACGCAAGGGGCATCCCAAATGTCAATCAACGTTCCACTACCAACTCTCCAAATTTACCCTTCGAGTTAAAACCCAAGGCTCATTCTGTTTAGGTTAACGAGAAGGGTACTACTCCATATAAACCCTATAATTAACTTTTGCATCAAGAATTGTGTAATTTATTTTAGAAAGAAAATAAAATGTTTCTGCTCTCCTTGTGGATGTAGCTAACACGTTTTTAGTGAATCACGTTAATTCTTGTGTTGATTGTTTATTAATTCTTCATTGCTTTATTGCGTTCGTTATAACAAGATGACCATATGACAAGAACGACAAAAATACAACAAATAGTCATCATTTGTAGGAGAACGGGAATAAGAAACTATTGAACTCCATATATATTGTAAACATGTGAGTTGTCCCACATTGGAAAAAGAGGAGAAAAAGTATCACAAGATAAGCTAGAGGAGCTACTCCTACTATTACTAATTAGTTTTAGTATGGAACCTCATTTGGGCTTGTATGTGGACCAAACTCTCCTCCTCCTTGCCTAGGCCCATTCTTGCTTTTATCAACTTTATCATGGTATTAGACCCAGATTATTGGGCCTTTCATATTGGGCATTTGTCAAGCAACTGGATAAGGACCTCTATCGGACGATCATTCCTAATGAGGATGATTATTATGTACCTTACCAATATGCTATAATACGAATGACACTCACATCTGAGGGGGAGTGTTGAACCCCATATATATTGTGCACATGTGAGTTGTCCCACGTGGGAGAAGTAAGTGAAAAAGTACCACAATATAAGGTAGAGGAGTTACTCCTACTATTGTCAATTGTTTTAGTATGCAACCTCTTTTGAGCTTGTATGTGGACAAAACTTTCCTCCTTATTGGGTTACCCATTTCACTTCTATCAACTTCGATTCTATGATACAAGAACCTAGGAATAAACTTTTCCCCTTCTTTGTTTCTTCTTTTTTTTAAAAGGGGGTGGGGTGGGGGGGGTGGGGGGTTTCATCACTCTAGAATTAGCAATTGAGTTGATTTCAGAAAAAGTGCTCACTAAAAAGATAGTCAACAAATTCTCCATATTAATCCTATCACACAATCAGACCACTAAAATTCAGATTATGAACAATTACTTCCTGTGGTTTTTTAATTGCAATAATTTTTATTTATAGGTATTTTTATTTAATTGCAATATCTCCTTTCTAAGTAGAGGTTTTGGGGCAATTTGAAAATTTTATCTCCTTTTGGACTACTCTATATGCGAAAAATATGGATAATTGGATCAAATTTTACTCTCTTTTCTTAAAATTTGTACAAAAAGAAATTTTTGCAAATAATAAAAAATAGAGATAGTATAATTCATTCAGCAGAGCACAAATGAGCTATGAAAAGCAAGTGAAAAAGGAGCAATAAAAAATCCAAAATAATGACTAGTACTATACAAAGACTTGGTTCACGATAAAGCGAATTCTTAAAAATTCCTCTCCTTGATATAATCACGGATTTTTGGAACCGCGGAAAGCAAGAATTCCCAATGGTATTCCCCATCTCTTCGAAAGCATATGAAGCTTTCAAGAGGATGATTGATGAATAGCACGAGAACCACAATAAAGGCGACCATGAGTCTTAGGCTAAGCTGCAATCAAGGTATACGTAATGACAAATGCAGAATAAACTGACGATGAACAAACCATCTACATACAGATTTGTTCACAGTTATGTAATGTTACATGGTAGTGAGTTGCTTGAGCTCAAGCAGATGACATTCTTGACAGTAACAACATTGGCATTAGTAGCAAATGAGTATTCTCCTACATGTTTAATGTCCCATATTTCGAATGAACATCACTTCCTAACATTGAAAAAATCTAATAAGAGCGAAAGAGTGTTGGAGACAAAAAAAAACCAAAAACCATCCCAAATCCCACCTCTCTACCCGCCCTTACGACCTAAAGTAGGAAGCCTCATCGGAGCTCCTTCTACTATTCTACAGCCCTACAGTCCAGAAGAATGTCAAGAATCCAAGACCCCCTCCGTCTCACCCACCCAAACCTGATGTTCAATAGGTCTATGCCTCTTTGAAAGATACACGTCAGATTACTGCAACAGTTTTCATAGGAAAGCTATCAAGAGAATGACTCAACGTAATAAGGCAACAAACGACCCATATATGTTGACCCAAACCTGACCCCAAATAATTAGAACACTCGAATCATTCAAAACAATTTTTGCTCACAGAAATTAAATTGTACTACTGCTAGATAGGCAAGGATCAATTAGTTGGTTCATGAAATAGTTTTAGAAAGTATAAGCAAGTCAATACTTTCATTCGAATTATAGGGAGAATGGCTGTTAATTCTTGTTATTATTGTGAGGCAAATTGTTGGAGAATGATTATGGAGTTGAGTATCGTTTGGAGATCATTAATGAAGGAGATGGTATCATTGGAATTGGAATGTTCAGTAAAGTCATTTACTCAAGCCCATGTGTGCGTGGATTTCTTTGTTCAGTTTTTGATAAATAAGTTCGTACTGTGCCCATAGTTATGAATGTGATGTTGTGAGTTGATTCTGGAAATATTATTAGATGATATAAATACGCAATTGTTTTGTTGGCTTAGTTTATGAACTGAAAATAGAAAGTGGACAAGGTATGGGTGGAGGATGGTTACCCTTTTGACCTGATATGGTCGGCTACGCTCTATAACGAACCTTAGGTGTAGTATTGCTGAGCTCCATAATGAACCTTGGAGATAGCATTTGTCTAAATCCTGTGCTTGCCACTGATTTGTTTAAGAGAATGAGCTATGCCAACATTGTAACGGAAAGAAATGATTTGACAAATAAAATAGTTTATAACGGGATAAAGTAAAGGTTACGAGTTTTCCACTCATTTTAAAATTTATTTGCTTTCTATTTCTTCCCTGAATTTGAAGGTTGTATATTCAGAGCTCGGGACTGGAAGTGGAGCAAGATAAAGATGTATTATGGATTAAGTTTGTATTTAGATAGTTGATTTAAGAATAGTTGTCAAATATATTTTCATTGTATATCATTTTGGGAATTTAGTTTAATATTGGTGTATTTAAGGATATTTTTCCGTTGCAATTTTATTTAATTAAGAGTTAATTGTTGTTTATGGTTGTTGAGTGTGTTTCGCTAGCAGCTCAGAAGAGCGGGCTGTTACACACACACAGAGAGAGTTCATATAAGAATGCGTACTTACATGAGAAATGAGAAAGGATTTTACGCACTATAACTCTTATAAATAAGTGATGTAACTCTAATGAAAAAATGATGCAACTTAAAAAAAGAATATTAGAAAAAGAAATTGAATTTTTTTTTGAGTTCAAAGAAATTCAACCACACGATTGGATTGGAGTTATAACACTTGTTCATTAAAGTTATACCCCTGTAAAATGTTTTGAGCCAAAAAACAAAAAAAAAATTGATTTTTTTTTGCTAATATTTTTTTTGGAGTTACATAACTTTTTCATTAGAGTTACATCACTTATTCATAAGAGTTATAGTGCGTAAAATTCATTCTCATTTCTTATGTAAATATGAATTCTCATATGAACTTACTTCTGTTTATATATATATATATATATATATATAATATATATATATATATATATATATATATATATATATATATATATATATATATATAAAACAGCCCGCTCTTCCGAGCTACAAAGATTCCATATTACCTAAAAAAACTATCGTTGTTTTTTTCGAGACAAATCTTATTAGATTTTGTCTAGCTTAATATCAAACTCATACAACTCAATACTAGTGAAATTTATTTTCGAAAATGTCAAATTTTATACACGTCCAAGATGAACTCGCCAAATCTCCAATTTATCTCTTTGGCAATTGTTTAGCTTACCATTTGACTTTTTCTTTGAATTAGCCTCTTGTTAAGAAATATTAAAAAAAAGAACACCAAGGTGCTACTTCACCTGCATTTTCCCACCGTCAGATTCCGTTCTCTTTCAAGTCTCAAGTTTTCTCACTTCTTTACATCATCTTCCTCTTTTTTTTTTTTGAAATCCCCACCTTCCCAATTCCCACCTTCTTCTTCACTACATATTGTCATATTCACATCCCCATAAAACCACCCATCCACCAACTCCCCCAACAAAACAAACCCCAACAAAAAAAACCTCCAAAACAAAAAATGGACATACAAGTAAAACGCCAATTAATAAAATCCCTAATCTCAAACCTAAGTTCAGTATCCGATCAAACCCGAATAACAGCCCTTTGCGAGCTACGATTACTCACAAAAAACGACCCAGAAACCCGACCCATCATCGCCCAACAAGACGAAGGTGCAGCAATCTCTCTCCTTTCAGAAACCCTTTACTCTCCTACACCACTAGCACAAGAAAACGCCGCCGCAACTCTCCTAAATCTCTCTATCTCTTGCAAAAACTCTCTCATGTCGACACGTGGCGTCCTCGATTCTCTCTCCTACGTGGTTTCCAACCACCGGTCCCACCCACCAGCCGCCGTACAATCAGCAGCCGCCACGATATACAGTCTCTCCGTAGACGAGAATCACCGCCCTATTATTGGTGGGAAGAGGGATATAGTGTATTCTTTGATTGATTTGGTGGGCTTTAGGGAAAGCCCATCTAGGTCAATGAAAGATGGGCTGAAAGCGCTATTTGGGCTGGCTTTGTACCCGTTGAATAGGGCCTTGATGGTGGAGTTTGGGGTGGTGGATGCGCTTTTTGGGGTGGTGGTTAGGGATGGGAGAGTTGGGGTGGTGGAAGATGCGACGGCTGTGATTGCTCAGGTTGCGGATTGTGAGGAGAGTGTGGAGGCGTTTAGGAGGGTTTTCGGGGTTCGGGTTTTGGTTGATTTGTTAAGTCCGGAGACCGGTTCGAGCTCGAGGATTCGAGAGAATGCCGTTTCTGGGTTGTTGAATTTGGTGAAGATTGGTGGGGAGGAGGTTGCGGAGGAGATTAGGGAGGTGGGTTTGGGGTTGGTTTTTGATGGGTTGGGGGAAGTGGTTGATAGTGGGAGTGATAAAGGGAAGAAAAGAGCTCAAGCTTTGATGAAGATTCTTGAAAATGGTATGAGTTTGAGTCTTAAGGATGCTAGTGATTCGGGTTCCGATTTGTATTCCGGTCCAATGTTGGATTCTTCAAACTCGTTTTCATATTGATTTTTGTGATCATGATGTTTGATGAATGTAGATACAGGAGTGTGACTTAGTTTTAGTTTTTCTTTAGATTTTAGGTGATAGTTGATAGATAGAGTATTTATACATATGATTCTTGTTGTTGTTTTTGCTCATGTTGATGAGAATTAGAGTGTACAAACATTTGTCTCATTGTAAATTGAATTTTAGCACTGTAAACTTGTCGGTAATGCAAATTCAGTATTTGATTCCTGTGCATTTCTGGTAATTTGATTCCCGTGCATTTCTGGTATTTTGATTCTCGTGCTTTTCTGGTATCTGATTCTTGTCCTTCTATCGAGAATTATCAACTTGAAGAGAACTTTTTTTAGGTGTACTAGTACTATTTTCTTGTGTGCCTGCCTGTTGTGGTCAAAACACAACTGCCTTGCTCAACTTTTTTATGCATCATGGGCTGGTAATGAATCCCACTGCTGGCTGCTGCCTCAACTACCAAGTTTTCCGAATCTGAAGGTGCTACGTATGGCATTGTGGTTTCTCTATGTATAGCTTTTATATTTAGTGTGATATTATTAGTTTTGCTGCAAAAAATTGAGGATAAAGCTTGCTAGATGAATATTCTCAAGATTTTGTGAACATATTATCCTGGAAAATTGTGCTAAGTTCTCTTATTCAGATCCCGTCATTACTATGGGCTTGTTCTCCCCAGCTTATTTTCAGTTCAATTCAGTTCAGATCAGTTCAGTTCAGACCAGTTCAGTTCAGACCAGTTCAGTTCAGCTCTTGACAATACTTTTACTCTCACATATCACTATTGAATTCAGTTCAGTTCAATTCAGTTCAGTTCAGTTCAGATCAGTTCAATTCAGTTCAGTTCAGTTCAGCTGTTTTATGCCGAAGAGAACAGGCCCATATATCTTTTGTTTCTCTGAATGGTAACATTCAAGACGTTTAAGGCCCAAAATCCCCCCATCCCTTCCTCCCTCCACTCTAAAGTTGTGTCCTTGACTCTATTGTTGAGGATTATCTGCTACTGATCTTTGTGCTGGTTGTACAGACAGAAAAAAAAAAAAAGAACATTTCAAAGTAGAAATGAGATATCTTAAGATGAACTCATCTTCAAGTTATGCTATAATTTGGAAGTGACCTTTCTTTTTATACCATTTATATGATTATAGCTAAGGAAGGTTTAATATTGTTCTGTTTCTTACCATGCAGGCTTGTTGATGACATGAGTCAAAATCAGAACTTGTTTTTTTTTCCGTTAATTTTTTCTTGATAGTTACGAGTATTTGGCTCTTCATCGTTTTTCTCTTTTATCATATTCTCAGATGGACATGTTTCTTACCATGGAGCTATTTTGGATTTGCAACGTTGTTCTGTTTTGATGTAGTTTGCGGCTAAAATCTAGCTTCTTTTCATAATTGTACAGTATTTTGGGTGTGATATCCTCAGTCCTCGCCCCCTTTCCTTCTTTCCAGACGACATTTATGTTGAATTGTTGAACCTGCCGTACATTCTCAACAGTATTTATTTAAATTCAGATTCTTATGTTGTTTCCATGGTCCATCTTGGGAAGCTCCTTTTTCAGGTTTGAGATACATGAATTTCATTGTCCAGTATTTTGGTGCTCCTGTTTTGGCTTGTGCGAAGTGGAACACTGTCGACATACAGGAATATTGGGAAGTTCAGTTGACAGTCAGCTTTAGGTTTACGGTTCGGGAAGAGCTCAAAGCCTCAAACTTAGTGCTTAAAGCTAGACATACAACTACTAGTCTCACACAAGGCTATGGTCTGGTAGTTTATGTTACTTGCACATTGATAAGCCAGCTGTAAAACAATCTTCACATTTCATGCTGAGAGCGCACGTCTTTGAGAAGCCCCTGATTCAGCTCTGTGCTAAATCTGTAGCTGGGTTCAGGTATAATTATCTAACACCCTTACATATCTAGGTGTTGCTTTATAATTTTGGGGATATGTGGTCAGTTATATGTTCTTGGCCTGAATTTAAGTGTCACAACAGTCTGGATATCAACTTATGTGTTTCACTATCAAAGATTTAATGTTTGTCATGTATATTATCAGCAGCGTTCATCAGAACATCAACTTTTACCTAGAGCACTTGATTTTGGGCAGTTTATTGCAGTTGCTAAAAGCCCAAGTTATGAATCTGTCAAAATATTCATGTTTTCCTATTAAAGATAATGAAGTTAGCAATATCTTTGTGCCGAGTTGGATACATTTCTAACAAGAATGCTGTCTATGTAAATTGAAAAGTCATGTTTCATATTTATAAATATAAATTCTGAGAACGTTTTCCTTTCTATGCTCCATGCCCTGGTGATTGGTGTTGGCTTGTATTTCGTGGTAATTAACATCTCCAACCCCCAAGGTTAATTTATGACTTTTTACGTCTAGAATGTCTGAATTTGACTTTTATATGCTAGCTGTTCCTGCTGTAGAAACTGTTCAATATTTGACTTAGCTGTATCAGAAGTAGATAAAAATGGCCCCAGTTATTATTTACATCTTTTTCAGAGTTAATAAAGTGGACTTGGATGACTGGATTCATGATCAATTGGTTGTCAAGCTATGTGTTAATGCCTGCCTATTAAAATGGACACAGTTTGCACCATCCGATTAGCAAGGATAAAAAAAGGTGAAGACGGGCGAGCCAAAAATAGACACTTGCAGGTGAGTAATTGATGGTGAAGATGGAACACTAGAAGTGGTCTGTATATATAATAGACTAATAGTCTTACACATATCAATAATGGTTGAAAACTTTTTTTCTTTTAGTCCACTGTCTTGATTAGAGGCAAAAAGTTCTTAATCGTTCCTGATGATATTTCGTTTGAGAACTACAGTGATTGGAATCGACTCCGAACACCTTCCAAACACGGGCTAAAAGGAAGCAGAGTTATTGTCGCTACACGAAAAGATATCAACAAACCTTTTAGAAGTAGGAACTTAAGCTACTGTTCACTACAATAATGACCTGAGTGGAAAAAGGTTGATATTTACTCTAGATGAGGAAAATTTACATTTTTTTCACCTCTTTTCTTGCCAGCTTTTCTCCACTCCTCTACCTTTCCTCCTTTTGCAGACCCACATGCTTCTCTCTCTCTCCTCTTTCCTCTCTTGCTCAATACTCTTCAAAGGTATGTCTCGGAGCTGCAAATCTTAGTTCCAATTTCGATTTCATATGAATCTTTGGAAATTAGGTTAGATGTAGTCTTTGCTATGAATGGAGAATTGGATTTTCAGTTTTCTCATTGTTAATCGAGAATTAGGTATTTATTTGCTTATTTTTCTCTAAGATTTGCTTGATTTATCTTTTTGTGCTATTATCTACTTATCTGATCTTTTTTCGGCATATTCAGTGATTTTACAAAATCAATGATGCATTTTGTTTTTTTGATTTTAGAATTTTTCGCTTGGATGTTTGTTTCTCAGTGTTGATTTTAAGTTTTAGAGTTGTGCATCTTCTTTCCACTGGTCTGCTGATCTCTTGATACAAATCGTGTAGATCTGCATATTTCCAACTGTAATTAAAATCGTAGAAATGGTGATTCCCCTATTTGATGGCGGAAGGGTGATTTGGTTGGTTGTGGCACTTTCGGCAGGGTATGTATGAGAATGAACCTTTTGTGGTGAACTCCTTGCTGTTAAGCAGATCGATTTCTTTTACTTCGTTTTTTTTAGTGTTTTCATTGTGGTGTTGGTTGATTTTGTAGGTTCTGATTGCTTCAGGTGGTGCTTCCAGTTTAGAGGAAAGCTCAGGTCAGCAAAGAGAGTTTTATATTGATTTTGAAATTATATTGAATTTGAAATTCGAAAGAGGATCTATGCCTTTCAAGGTATTATGTCTTCCTTCTAAATCTTTCCAATATTGGAAGGATTTGGTGTTTATAAAGGGGAAAGAAAAAAACTTTGGATTCTGATGGGCATGGTTTTCAATCACAATTTCGGTGAGAGATTAGTCAACTTTAATGCTTGCAGAAGGGAATTGGTGAAATTTTATGTAAGTAGCAAAAGGGGTTTTGGTGGGGGGTTTCATGATATGAAGTATACCACAACATTGTGATGCACTGGCTATTGCATTTCATGGAATTAGCTCGCCAAGAATAAAGCCTCGTAAGATGCTATTGTCACCCTTTCTAGATTGCTTCTTGTGGCAAAGTATGGATGGTGGACTAAAGACCATCTTTCTCTACGTGCTTCTGCTCAAAACACAGAGCAAATAATATCAAAAGCAATCCTATTTAGTGAAGAAAAGTAAATAAATAAATAAAAAAAAACAAAATGGCACAACTCAACAGATAACTCCCACGAATTGTGGCTAAGGGAACTCCACTTCCATCATATTAAACTTTTTCTTTTTTAAAAAATAAACTACTATTATTTATTAGTTTTTGTTTTGGCAAACACTTTTATCTTTTAGTTTGACGTATTACTGACACTAATATTACGAAGTACTGGATTATATTCATTTTGCAAAAAAAATAACACCAATAATGGTTGATTGTGAATTTCGAGATGATTCGGATTGTCGTTTTATAGCTTCGGATGACGTTAACAATGACGAAGATATATTGGATGGAATCGACATAGAAGGAGAAGGTATTTTTATATTATTTCAGTGCTCTTATTTTTCCTATTATTAGATTTACTGTGTTTTACATAAAATAGAAATATATCTCAAGTCTTATATGCTTAAGTTCTTTTCTAATTAGTATAATGTTCTTCGTTAGTACCTTCATGTTTTTTTTTTATGTTTTTATTTATTTTTGTGATTTTTTTTAATGATATTTTTGTTACTCAAATCTAATATGTTTATGTTCTTTTATAATTAGTATGGTATTCTTTGTTTTATACCTTAATTTTTTTTTTTCATGTTTATGAATTTAAAATAGTCTTTTGTTTCTCAAGTATTATATACACATGTTCTTTTATAGTTTGTATGATGTTTAATCTCCAACTATAAGAAAACATGAAACCTAAAAAAGAAAACAAAATTAAGACTTGTATAATTTTCATTCAAAAAAAAGGTAAGTAATCATATTTTTTTGTAAAGAACATAATTTTTAGGTAAAAACACTATAGTTTTTTGGTTAAAAGAAGATATAGTATAATAGTAAAGAACATACATTCTAGGTAAGAAAAAACAGGTGTTTCATAAACTAATGAACATGTCTTATGGCTATTCATAAAAGAACATTTGTGAGTACTTGTGACATTGGAAAGCTTTATAGTAAAAGTATTTACCCATTTAAATTAAAAAACACATATTTTCTAGATAATAAAACAACTATTTAATAATTGGAGTAATCTGCACATGTTGTAATTTAGCTTAGGAAGTTTTATTATTTTTATTATTATTAATTGAACATCCCTCCACCTGATGTAGGAGATTATAAGAAGATACCTTTCAAAAAATTTAAACCATATATCTACTGCCCGCGCAAAATAAGGAAGTTGTTTAGTTTAGCAGCAACACCAGCGTTTTATCCTTCATTTTTTGCATTTTGGATAGAGAGCATGATGCTCTATATAGTCCCAAGACCACCTACAAATATGCGTGTGGCGGACTAATAAATTAAATGCATAATGATTTTTGGGGTATGTATATAAAGTAGTAGCATAGTTGATTGGTGAGTGGGCATAAATCTCTCTACAGAAGCAGACAAACTCTTCATCTTCATTTATTGTCTTGACATTCTATGTATGTTACAGGAGGTCGCACATAATTTAGTTGGAGATCAATTCTTTATAAAAGAAGAATTACGTAGGTTCAATATTTTCAATCAGAAATTAGAACTAGGTCTTAACTTACACTGTGAAGAGTCAAAATACATCTTGAATCCAACACCTATCTAAATTAACATGTCAAGACATTCACCATACTTGAACAGTGGAATTTGCCATTCCACTGTTTCTCAACACCTATATCTAAATTAACATGTCATGGTCATGTTATGTCAGGTCGAGTATTATTAGCCAAGTACATTAAGGCACCAATTACACTTAGATATGGTACTTCAATACCAATAATTTCTTCGTTTTCTTCTCGTGGTCTGAATGGATCATCTTTCTCATTCAGGGAACACACTACCATTGGAAAACTTATTGTGTGGGCTTTCCATGAAAAAACGTTTCAGAATTTTTTCTGTATATTGATGGACAAAAATCCCATTTCTTAGATGTTCCATTTGCAGGCCAAGGCAAAATTTTGTCTTTCCGAGATTTTTCATCTCAAATTCTTTCATCAAGTACTTTGCCATCGCTTCAAGTTCTCTAGGAGTTCCGATAATGTTCAAATCATCGACATATACAGCAATGATGGCGAATCCTGATTTAGATGGCTTAATGAAAACACAAGAACTGATTTGATTATTTTTGAATCCTTCTTTCAATAGGTATTCACTAAGAAGATTATACCACATTCTTCCAGACTGTTTTAACCCATAGAGTAATTTTTTCAATTTTATTGAAAACATCTCTTTGGGCATGTGATTTTCTGGTAGTTTTAGTCCATCAGGAACTTTCATGTAAATATTTGTGTCAAATGAGCCATACAAATACGCAGTCACTACATCCATTAATCTCATTCGAAATTGATAAACTTACCAGAAATTTTAGTGTAGTTGCATCGACTACTGAAGAATATGTCTCATCATAATCAATCCCTGCATTTGCGAGAAGCCTTGGGCTACTAATCTTGCCTTATATCTAGTAACCTCATTTTTCTCATTTCGTTTTCTCACGAATACCCATTTGTACCCAACTGGTTTTAGACCTTTTGGTATTTGGGTTATTTGACCGAATACTTCACGTTTTTCAAGTGATTTCAATTCTGCTTGAATTGCTTCTTTTCATTTTGGCCAATCTTTTCTGCGGCGACATTCATCAACTGTATTTGGTGTATATCATTTTCATCGTATGTCATTTCAATCGCTATCGAGTAAGCAAAAATTTCATTCAAGACAACATCTTTTCGATTCCATTGTCTCTTTGTAGAAACATAATTAATTGAAGTTTCATTGTTGTCTATGCTTTCATGTTTCTTTTCTTCTGGAACCGGTTTGTCCCCATTTTTGTTTTCATTATGGATTTCATCATGCTCCGCTGGAGGATTTATATTAATTTCGTTCGTTGTCTCCCCTTACCTTTTCATTTTTCTCGGTTTTGAATCTTTCGAATCGGATGGTCTGCCACGTTTTTGATGTGCTATTGACTCATCTTAAATGGCCTTTAGGGGTGTAAGTTATTTGGTTATAACCGAAAACAAAACCAAACCACCGAATTAGTAATTTGGTTTGGTTTTTTTGAAAATTCGGTTTGGTTTGGATTCAAAAAAATTATTTTTTCGGTTTTTCGGTTTGGGTTGGTTTTGGTTTTGGAAAACCGAAAAAAACCGAATTATTGTCACTTAACATATGAATGTTGTCTATTATTTTTTTGTGTTTCTGTTTTTTAATATTAATTACGAAAATACAAAAATATTGTCACTTAAAATACAAATTATCAGAAAGTTTGGTTTAAATTCGGTTTGGTTTTTATCTTGGTTTGATTTTATTTCATTTCGGTTTGGTTTGGATTTTGGAATATGAAAAAAAATTGGTTTGTTTTGGTTTAGATTTTGAAAGATAAAAAAAATCTGGTTTGGTTTGGTTTGGTTTTTTGGTTTCATATTTTGGTTTGGTTTGGTTTGGATTGAGCCGAATTTCGGTTTGGATTTGGATTGGAAATTTCAAAACCGAATTTATTTCGGTTTGGTTTGGTTTTGACCTAAAACCAAACCAAAAACCGAACTTACACCCCTAATGGCCTTATTGCCATTAGGAATTTCAATCCGTTCCGGAGCATTCGCAGCAGGTACATGTGACTTTGTCACTTTCTTAGTATCTCTGAATGCATCTGGCAATTGGTTTGCAATACTTTGCAGATGAACAATTTTCTTGACTTCTTGTTCACATGAATTTGTTCTCGGGTCCAGAAACGACATTTGCGATGCGTTCCATGTAATTTCCGATTTTTATATTTTGTGGGTCCACTTTCTCTCTCCTTAAGGATGGGAATACTGACTCCTTAAAATGACAGTCGGCAAATCGAACCGTAAATAGATCACCAGTTGTTGGCTCTAAATATTTGATAATTGATGGAGATTCAAATCCAACATATATTCCCATCCTTCTTTGTGGACCCATTTTAGTACGTTGGGGCGGAGCAATAGGTACATGTACAGCGCACCCAAAAATTCTAAATGTGAGATATTCGGTTCTCGACCAGATACTAATTGTAAGGTGAGAATTTGTGATAGGCTGTCGGCCTTAATCTTATCAATGTTGCCGCATGTAATATAGCATGACCCAAGTAGTAGATGGCAATTTTGACCTCATTATTAATGGTCTTGCAATTAATTGTAGTCTTTTGATTAATGATTCAGCAAGACCATTTTGTGTATGTACATGAGGTACAGGGTGCTCAACAATAATCCCAATAGACATGCAATAGTCATTAAAGTTTGGGATGTAAATTCCCCAGTATTATCTAATCTTATTCTCTTTATTGTATGATCTGGGAATTGAATTCTTAATCGAATTATTTGAGCCAAAAGTTTTGCAAATGCAACATTTCTGCTTGACAGAAGGCTCACATGTGACCATCGAGTAGAGGCATCAATTAATACCATGAAATAACGAAATGGTCCACATGCAGGATGAATAGGCCCACAAATATCTCCTTGAATTCTTTCTAAAAACATTGGAGATTCAGTGGCAATCTTATTTATAGATGGTCTGATTATCAATTTGCCAAGTGAGCATGCAGAGCATGTTAATTCATTTGACCGAGGAATTTTGACATTCTTTATAGAGTGTCCATTTGATTTTCAATGATTCTATGCATCATTCCTGTGCCGGATGGCCTAATCGGTCATGCCATAGAGTAAATGATTTTCTATTATCTAACTTCTGGTTAGATATCATATTAATTTCAATCGGACGTATATCTATGCGATATAGTCCCGAGGAAATTGCTGGCAATTTTTCATAGATGTATTTCTATGCTGTTAAGCATATGAGTTCCTCTTTGTTCACCGTCATTGTTTTCAAATGGTAACCATTCTGACGTACATCTTTAAAACTTATGAGGTTCCGTCGAGATTTACTCGAATATAATGCGTCATTAATTATCAATTTTGTCCCATTTGGAAATATAATGCAAGCTTTTCCAGAGCCTTCAATTAGCTTGGCTGTCCCAGAAATTGGAATATTGTAAGTTTTGAAAAATACTCTTTATTTTTCAATATGGTGTGTGTTGTCCCACTGTCCAGGAGACATTGTTCTTTGTTCCAACTTCTGATGAATTCATATCTTCATAAATAATAAATACGATGATTAGTATAAGAAAAATACTATTTTTATTAATAATAAGGAACAAATACATGAAAGTGGATATTGAAGCAAAATCTAAGCACATTAATGATTGTGATCTAAACAAACTTATTTTCAACTTCAGCATCATCCATAAAAAAATCTGAAACATCAAGGCTGGCAGGATGTATAGTCTTCATTAAAAGTTTGCTTCAGCATTTTTTCCTTTGTTTTTTATTGAAGCTTGATATAGATCTACCAAATGTTTGGCAGTACGACATGTGCGGCCCCAGTGCCCAGTCATGCCACATCTATGGCAAGTATCATTTCCTTTATAGGACGTCTTCCTCTGATTTCCAGATGATTGTCCCCAATTCTTATCAGAATGTTTAAAATTATAATTTTTTTTTTTTTGGGGAAAATCGGCCTCTTCCACGTCCACGCCCTCGGCCACGGTAATTACCACGTCTTCTCCCACGACCGTTGTAATTACCGCGTCCACCCCTATGTATAGCATTTGCTTCTGGTGGATTAGAGTTTCTATTAGCATTTATCTCATGAGTGGCTGAAGACCCCGTAGGTCTAAGATTATGATTTTTCAGCAAAAGATCATTATTTTGTTCAGCCACAAGTAGTACTGAGATTAGCTCAGAGTACTTTTGAAAGCTCTGAACCTGTATTGTTCTGCCAATATGATATTAGAGCGTGGAAAGTGGAGAGCGTTTTGTTTATCATTTGCTCTTCTGTGATGGGATGATCACAATATCTTAACAATGATACAATTCTAAACAATGTTGAATTGTAATCACTGACGTTTTAAAATCCTGGAACCTCAGATTGGTCCAGTCATAATGTCCTTTGGAGAGCACATTTTTGTGATGCCCTATCTTTCATTTAGGCTATCCCATAGTTCTTTTGGATCATCCACAAGTAGATATTCAGTTTTTAAACTTTCATGTAAATGATGATTTAGGAGGACTAAGGTTTTTGCCTTTTCTTGTACAATCGCAATTTTAACTGATGCGACTGTTGTAGTTGCATCCCCTTGTTGGGTTGTCACATCTTTAATTGTATGTTCCAGTCCTTGGGCCTTTAAATTCATTTGGGCGTCCACCGTCCATTCTAAAAACTTTTGCCCAGATAGATCTAGTATGTTAAATTGTCTTTTCACTAGATCTCCCATTCTTTTGACTACAAATAGGTAAATATTTGAAATTAGTAATGATGATAAATCACATATATATATTATCTCCCCTGATTTATATCATTATTATTATAGATAAATAATAAAAAAAAAAAACTAAAAATAGCGTACAATGATAATGAAGCAAAAATAAAACAAAAAACATACCAAAATAGAAACAAAATACAACAAGCGAATAAACAGAAAAAAACTTCCTAAAATGCACTTAAAGACAAAAAAAATTGATATTCATGTGCATTTTTCGCCATTCTTCCGGGGAAAATTTTTTTTGTCTCCTATTTATGTATTAGGAGATATATCATTAATGCATGAGGAGGAAAAAGAAACCGGCTATAAGAAATAAGTAGAGTTTATTTTCCTAAAATCCTCTTCAAAAGAGGAAGATGAGGTGGAGGACGGTTGTTGTCGGCGTTAAACATGGTGGCCGGAAGGTTGAGGAAGAAAAAAAAATTTGTGGGTTTAGAGAAAAAAAATCGAAGAAGATAAGGATGTGTGGTGAAAATAAGGATGGATAATCCACTTTTATGGAGGGTTATTTCTAACTGTGCAGTTCATCTACAGTTAAAATATACAACGCAATAAAATTTTAAGATTGACAAATATATATTAGAGCATGTTGGTAAATTAGTAATATAATATATGAAAAAAAATAGAAAATTAGAGATAATAATATATAATAATGTTCTGAATGCTTGTTCTCTGCATACATACGACATTATTGCACATATAAGAGATAATAATGTTATCACTTCACTAGGCCGTCTATATAGGTGGCAATAAAAAAAATTAACCTGTCCATATAGGCGGTTTAAGAGCAGATAAAATAAAATAACGTAAATAAAATGTCCTTGCCCTCCATGAAGGTGGCGTTATTATCAAATTATTTGTTTTCTACGTTAGCAGCATTGTGACGTTTACTACTAGTTTCATCTTATTCGTTTCTATCTCTTTTATTACTTGGCGGAGGTTGATTTTCAGTTAGTTGTATAGGAGGGTTATTATTGATTTTGGGAACAAGAGTTTGCGGGTTTTTCTCTGGTATGGGTATTTGTATCGTTGTTACGGTTACTGGGTCGGGGTTGTATTACAGTTCCCGTCGTTGGGTTGGTAGTGAATGACACATTGTTTCGCTCTATCCAAAAATAAACACCCGAGACATTATGTAAAACAATGTTAATCCCGTACTTTTGTTGATCCATGTTCGGATAGTAAAGAGTTGGGTTTGGAGAAAAAAAATTTAAAACTTAAAACATAATGGATGTAAAAATAATAAAGATACCATCAAACTTTTTTTCAGTAGAACACTCGTGCTGATAACGTGTTGTGAGAAATATGGAGAGAGAGAAGCTATGTAAATATATCAGAGAGTATTGTATTCGTATTAATGTGAAACTGATTTCTTACACCGGTATTTATAGGCAAAAAGTCTACTGTTTAACATTACATATTCAACATTTTCTGCGCAGAAGAAAAGCTTTTCCTAACATGCATTAAATGCATGTCAGAACATTCACCATACTTGAACAGTGTAATTTGTCATTCCACTGTTTCTTAACAAGGTTCTTAATGAGACAACATCTATTATGAGTTATCAATGGACATTCAAGGGGGAGTGTTAAGAAACAGTGGAATGACAAATTCAACTGTTCAAGTATGGTGAATGTTCTGACATGCATTTAATGCATGTTAGGAAAAGCTTTTCTTCTGCGCAGAAAATGTTGAATATGTAATGTTAAACAGTAGACTTTTTGCCTATAAATACCGGTGTAAGAAATCAGTTTCACATTAATACGAATACAATACTCTCTGATATATTTACATAGCTTCTCTCTCCATATTTCTCACAACACGTTATCAGCACGAGTGTTCTACCGAAAAAAAGTTTAATGGTATCTTTATTAGTTTTACATCCATTATGTTTTAAGTTTTAAATTTTTTTTCTCCAAACCCAACTCTTTACTATCCAAACATGGATCAACAAAGTAACGGGATTAACATTGTTTTACATAATGTCTCGGGTGTTTATTTTTGGATAGAGCGAAACAATGTGTCATTCACTACCAACCCAACGACAGGAACTGTAATACAACCCCGACCCAGTAACCATAACAATGATACAAATACCCATACCAGAGAAAAAACCCGCAAACCCTTGTTCCCAACATCAATAATAACCCTCCTATACAACTAACTGAAAATCAACCTCCGCCAAGTAATAAAAGAGATAGAGACGAACAGGAAGAAACTAGTAGTAAACGTCACGATGCTGCTAACGCAGAAAACAAATAATTTGATAATAACGCCACCTTCATGGAGGGCAAGGACATTTTATTTACGTTATTTTATCTGTTCTTAAACCGCCTATATAGACAGGTTAATTTTTTTTATTGCCACCTATATGGACGGCCTAGTGAAGTGATAACATTATTATCTCTTATATGTGCAATAATGTCGTATGTATGCAGAGAACAAGCATTCAGAACATTATTATATATTATTGTCTCTAATTTTCTATTTTTTTTTACATATATTATATTACTAATTTACCAACATGCTCTAATATATATTTGTCAATCTTAAAATTTTATTGCGTTGTATATTTTAACTGTAGATGAACTGCACAGTTAGAAATAACCCTCCATAAAAGTGGATTATCCATCCTTATTTTCACCACACATCCTTTATCTTCTTCTGATTTTTTTTTCTCTAAATCCACAATTTTTTTTTTCTTCTTCCTCAACCTTCCGACCACCATGTTTAACGCCGACAACAACCGTCCTCCACCGTCATCTTCTTCTTTTGAAGAGGATTTTAGGAAAATAAGACTCTACTTATTTCTTATAGCCGGTTTCTTTTTCCTCCTCATGACATTAATGATATATCTCCTAATACATAAGTAGGAGACAAAAATTTATTTTTCCCCCGGAAGAATGACGAAAAATGCACATGAATATCAATTTTTTTGTCTTTAAGTGCATTTTAGGAAGTTTTTTTTTTGTTTATTCGCTTGTTGTATTTTGTTTCTATTTTTGGTATGTTTTATTTTTGCTTCATTATTATTATACGCTATTTTTAGTTTTTTTTGTTTATATTATTTATCTATAATAATAATGATATAAATCAGGGGGAGATAATATATATATGTGATTTATCATCATTACTAATTTCAAATATTTACCTGTTTGTAGTCAAAAGAATGGGAGATCTAGTGAAAAGAGAATTTAACATACTAGATCTATCTGGGCAAAAAGTTTTTAGAATGGACAGTGGACGCCCAAATGAATTTAAAGACCCAAAGACTGAAACATACAATTAAAGATGTGACAACCCAACAAGGGGATGCAACTACAACAGTCGCATCAGTTAAAATTGCGATTGTACAAGAAAAGGCAAAAACCTTAGTCCTCCTAAATCATCATTTACATGAAAGTTTAAAAACTGAATATCTACTTGTGGATATCCAAAAGAACTATGGGATAGCCTAAATGAAAGATATGGGCGTCACAAAAATGTGCACATCCCAAAGGGACATTATGACTGGACAAATCTGAGGTTCCAGGATTTTAAAACAGCCAGTGATTATAATTCAACATTGTTTAGAATTGTATCATTGTTAAAATATCGTGATCATCCCATCAGAGAAAAGCAAATGATAAACAAAACGCTCCCCACTTTCCACGCTTCTAATATCATATTGGCAGAACAATGCAGCTTCAGAGCTTTCAAAAAGTAATTTGAGCTAATCTCAGTACTACTTGTGGCTGAACAAAAAAATGATCTTTTGCTGAAAAATCATAATCTTAGACCTACGGGGTCTTCAACTACCCATGAGATAAATGCAATAGAAAGCTCTAATTCACCAGAAGCAAATGGTATACATAGGGGTGGACGCGGTAATTACAACAGTTGTGGGAGAGGAAGTGGTAATTACCGTGGCTGAGGGCGTGGACGTGGCAGAGGCCGAATTTTCCCAAAAAATAATAATTTTAAACATTCTGATAAAAATTATGGACAATCATCTGGAAATCAGAGGCAAACGTCCTATAAAGGAAATGATACTTGCCACAGTTTTGGCATGACTGGGTACTGAGGCCGCACATGTCGTACTACTAAACATTTGGTAGACCTATATCAAGCTTCAATAAAAAACAAAGGAAAAAATGCTGAAGCAAACTTTGTTAATGAAACTACTACATCCATGCCCAACCTTGATGTTTCAGATTTTTTTATGGATGATGCTGAAGCAGAAAACAACTTTGTTTAGATAACAATCCATTAATGTGCTTAATTTATTGCTTCAATACTCACTTTCATGTATTCGTTCCTTGATTATTAATAAAAATTTGTATTTTTCTTACACTGATCATCGTATTTATTATTTATGAAGATATGAATTCATCTGAAGTTGGAACCAAAGAACAATATCTCCTGGACAGTGGGACAACACACACCATATTGAAAAATAAAGAGTATTTTTCAAAACTTACAATATTGCAAGCAAATGTTAGTACAATCTATGAGACAGCCAAGTTAATTGATGGTTTTGGAAAAGTCAGCATTATATTTCCAAATGGGACAAAATTGATAATCAATGACACATTATATTCGAGTAAATCTCGAAGGAACCTCATATTTTTTAAAGATTTACGTCAGAATGGTTACCATTTGGAAACAATGACGGTGAACAAAGAGGAATTCATATGCTTAACGGCAGAGAAATACGGCAAGAAATACATCTATGAAAAATTGCCAGCAATTTCCTCGGGACTATATCGCATAGATATACGCCCGATTGAAATTAATATGATATCTAAACAGAAGTTAGATAACTGAAAATCATTTACTTTATGGCATGATGCATAGAATCATTGAAAATTCAAATGGACACTCTATAAAGAATGTCAAAATTCCTGGGTCAAATGAATTAACATGCTCACTTGGCAAATTGATGATAAGTGTGTTTCAAACGTACTTTATGGACTCCTTTTAGCTCATTTTGATCCTCTTTCTCCCCTTTCTTCCCTCTTTATTCTCCCTTTCCCCTTCTATTTCATTCACTTGATCATAGTGATATTTTGCTAGATTTTTAGTCATTTTGACCGAATTTCTAGTACATTTGCTTTCATCTTGTTTTGCCATGTTCTTGATATAGGTGAAACTACTAAGATGGCTACGATTTGTAAAGTTGGAAAAGGTACAATGAAAACAAAGCACACATTGATAAATGGTGCGCTTGCACCATTCCCCATGTCCGCGTCGCACAAAGGAGCGCATTGCACAATGAAATCTTGAAGAGAACTTCAAATGGACATAACTTTCAAACCAAAATCGGATGAAGGTAATTCAGTTGGAGGTGAAAGCTCGTTTCGATATCTTTCCAACGACTGGTCATAAGCTTGATTTGGATATAAAACGAAGAAGTTATGCTCGTTTTAAGTTGAACTGTCCAGTTTGAGGCAGAAGGGTGAGGTGCGCCCGCACCTGATTTTGGTGCGCCCACACCTCTGTTTGGTGCGCCCGCACCAGTCGTTTCCGAAAAATTGAGCTCGTGGCTTCATTAAACGAGTTTTTGTTTTATTTCGAAGACTTACGTTTTATTCTAGTTTTTACAGAATATTTTAGGGTTTTGTATTAGAGAGAAAACATTTAGTTTTCATTGTAATTGAGATTATGATCATAGTTGTGATTCGATTGACTTCAAGGTACTTTTCATTCAATTCAATTCAAAGTTTTAGTTTTTATTTCTTCTTTCGTCTTTGTTCTTTGCTTTTGATTATTCTAGATCTTTATTCTCTTAGTTCCATAATTGCGATTTACATTAGTTTAATCATTACTTAATCATGTTTAGCCTTAGATTAGTCATAGATTTATTGTTTAATTGCTTTAACTCCATGATTAGTGAGTAGTTTCATAATCTAGGGTTAGGGTGAAAGTATGAATTAGGGTTTTATGTGTTGTGATGTGATTGTGATGTTTAGAGAAGTTATGCATTGATCTTGGTGTTTTGAAACCTTAGGATAGATATTGATCACATTTATACTTTGGTATTTTGATTTCAAATGTTCTTAATCGAATTTTGAACTCTTTTATCATCCCCAAGAATCAACTTAATTTCTACGCAAGATATTGGAGAAATTAAGGGGATCCTTCATTAGGGGTTTTCCAAACTTATTGAATCTCTTAATCAATTAACTAAAGACCATTCGAGAGAGGATTTAGTTGATTGATTAAGTGATTACTCTTGAGGACCATTCGAGAGAGGACTCAAGTAATTTAGAGGGAAACTAAACCTTGCATAATCATCTCCGTACATCACAATCGCATTACAATCATTGCTATTCTTATTCATACTAGTAACCTTAACTCTAGTGTCTTTATTTGATATTTAAACTCTTGATATTTGCTTGTTCTAGTTGATAGTTAGTCTTAATTGTTACCAAAAAACTCTTTCAAACCCCCAAATACCTTTCAATTAGGTAGTCTGGACTTGATAGACTTTAATCAATCCCATTTTCCCTGTGGATCGACCCTTGACTTGCCCTTACTATTCTCTTAGTAATTGCTTGTTAGGACTTATAAATATTGTTTGGAAAGCGGTTCTTAGTGCCTTAACGACACACTAAAAACCTCTTATCAAAATGGCGCCGTTGCCGGGGAAATATGCTATTGATTGAAATTTTCTTAAGTTTGAAATTGCTTAATTGATTTTTTTTTCTTTTTTTTTTACTTTTCTTTATTGGTTTTTTTTTCTTTATTTTATGTGGTAAGTGCTGTTTATATGAGTCTAGGGTTTTGTACATAATTTTTTATAAATTTTTTTTTTAAGAGAATTCCAAAAAATGACGAACTTCTTTTTTCCTCAATATGAGGATGAACCATTTTGGAATTATTATCAGAGATTTGAGAACACTCTTCTAACTAGTATAGACTTGAGATTTGGGAGATGTGTGAGGTGATATATGATGGTTTGAATATGCATACAAGAGAAATTGTGGAGTCTATGTTTAATGGTGAATTTCGATTCCAACACTTTGATGAAGCATGGAGTTTCTTTGGGTGGTTGTCTAGAGATACTTATGAGTGGGACCATGGAAATACCACTTTCTCAAATTTAGAAGATGTCTCTAGCTGTGAACGCCATGTTTATTCTGAAATTCTTAATTCACTTGAAGAAAATATGGCATTGTTAAAGAGATGTGATTCTATGATGGAAACATTGTCGAATCTAGCAAAATATCAATTGAAACATTGGGTCAAATTATCAATAATCAAAATCACTCTTGTATGACCATAACTAATGAAGATGATGAGTGGGATATGGATGAGAATCCCAGAGTAGAGGAATCATTTGTTGAGAAAGCTTACACTATAAAGTCTAATGATGTTGAAAAAGTAGTTGATGAGACTTTTGTTTCTACTCGTTCTCTTCATATTCCTTTTTCAAGGAAAATCGACTTAGTTCCTTCCTTTCCCATCTTATTCCCTCGCCTCAAAGTTTCACCATTGGAAGATCCTTTGACCTCTTTAAACCTTCACACCCAAATGAACGTCATCGAGGATAGTACCGGGCTTAAGATTTGCAAGGATCATCAAAAGGAGAACTCATTGTTTTTTCTCTTTTATTTGAATCTTAATGTTTGTTCTTCATACTTTCCAGGATTCTCTTGGAAATTTCATTATTTCCGGCACTCATTACTTGGTAAGCATATAGACGCATTGAAATTTGTGCATGCTCTTTATCTATATCATACCTATTTGATCCATTGTGAAATGTGTGCTAATGCTTATGACAAACTATTGAGATCTTTGTCAAATTATTTAGTGATAAGGTCTAGCTAATTATCCTAAAAGAGCTCTTTTTGCCAGGTATGTTGAGACCCTTCTCCTTATCTTACTTGGTTAGGATTTTTTCTTGTTTTTTTGCCCTTACCTCATCCCTTACTTTCTCTTTGCTTGTACACTCCGAGGACGGAGTTTGTATTAAGTTGGGGGAGTTAGTTAGCATGTGTTCTCTCCATCTCAACATTTTTTTCTCCCTTTGCATTTAGGTTCTTTTTAGTGCTTTTGCATGTTAGGTTTGCATAAAAAAAACACAAAAATATTTTTTTTTCCTGCATTTAGGATAGATTGGTTGCATGCATGATTTGTGGCTAAAAGTGTTCATAACTTGATTGGAAGACCTTCCCTACATTAGACTTGATGGTTTTGGAAGCCCTGTTGTGACTTTAAGTGACTCTTGAGAACGATAACTTTTGGTAGAGTCTCTTTGAAATTAGGCGAGTTGGATGAATGGATTGCCTTGCCCCTTGTGCGACGAATCCCGAAGGAGGGCCAAGAACCTCGTAAGACTCATTCCCAACCTCACCATTGATCGCCTAACTTGTGACTTGCATTTTAGCTCCCCAAGATTGCATAAGACGAGCCTTTAGAAGAATGATTTAGGGCGTTTCTTTTTGCTAGAAATAGGAGCTACAAAGCCAAAAGCTTGTATACCGGCATAATTACCGCTTCTCAACCCATCTGAGCCTTTCTATCCTATTTTTGCTTAACCCTCATAATAAGTCATGGCCAAACTTTCCCCAAAGTGGAGTGCATGTCTAGTTTGTGTTGAGTTGAGTTGTTTTGATATTGAGTCTTGGTTGAAAGTTAGTTATATGCAAGTATTTGCAAAAGCTAACAAAAAACAAAAGAAATAAAAGAAAGAAAGCTCTTAGTGTTTCATTTGAATTTCTATTGAAAGAAAAGAAAGAAAGAGCAATTTGATGAGAAAAATGAAAAATATTCAAAAAGTGAAAGAGTTCAAAAGGTGAAAGAGTCAAAGTGGAAATCAAGGTTATGTGTGAGTTCTTGAATTGAGATTGGTGTTAGGACTAGCTTGGGGGAGTATTTACCCCTAGTTTGTACTCCACTTACCCTTTTTGCACCACATTCCTAAACTATCATCCACACCCTTAACCTAGCCCCGTTACAACCTTAACAAAGTCCCTTTTGACTTCTAGATTGTACTTGGTCGATTTAGTAGTGGCGGGCGAGAGTTTGTGCAAGTCATGATAAGGGTCATCAAAATGTGGTAGAGGCGAGCAATTATGGTTGAGCATCCCTAGGGAGGAGTCAAACTTGGATCTTGGAAGTGGAGAAGAGTGAGAAATCACTCTTGGAAAGCCTTCTTTCAAAAAGACTCGGTTGATCGGTGGATTGAGCTCTTAGAGTCACTCTTGTGCTTCCTAATCATCATCCCTCTTGTGTTTGGTTGGTCTCCTAAATCTTGCTTTGAACTTATTTAGCTTGCATGTCATGTTTGTAACCTTGCATTTAGAGCATATAGGTTAGTTTGTTGCATGTTTCCCTTTTCTTTTTATTCTCTTTTTCTTCTTCTTTCCTTCATTCTCACTCTTGGTTTACTTGAGGACAAGCAAAACGCTAAGCTTGGGGGAGTTTGATAAGTGTGTTTCAAACGTACTTTATGGACTCCTTTTAGCTCATTTTGATCCTCTTTCTCCCCTTTCTTCCCTCTTTATTCTCCCTTTCCCCTTCTATTTCATTCACTTGATCATAGTGATATTTTGCTAAATTTTTAGTCATTTTTGACCGAATTTCTAGTACATTTGCTTTGACCTTGTTTTGCCATGTTCTTGATATAGGTGAAACTACTAAGATGGCTACGATTTGTAAAGTTGGAAAAGGTATCAATGAAAACAAAGCACACATTGATAAATGGTGCGCTTGCACTATTCCCCATGTCCGCTCGCACAAAGGAGCACATTGCACAATGAAATCTTGAACGGAGAACTTCAAATGGACATAACTTTCAAACCACATATCGGATGAAGGTAATTCCAGTTGGAGGTGAAAGCTCGTTTCGATATCTTTCCAACGACTGGTCATAAGCTTGATTTGAATATAAAATGAAGAAGTTATGCTCGTTTTAAGTTGAACTGTCCAGTTTGAGGCAGAAGGGTGAGGTGCGCCCTCACCTGATTTTGGTGCGCCCGCACCTCTGTTTGGTGCGCCCGCACCTCATCTTGGTGCGCCCGCACCAGTCGTTTTCGGAAAATTGAGCTCGTGGCTTCATTAAACGAGTTTTTGTTTTATTTCGAAGACTTACGTTTTATTCTAGTTTTTACAGAATATTTTAGGGTTTTGTATTAGAGAGAAAACTTTAGTTTCCATTGATAATTGAGATTAGTGATCATAGTGTGATTCGATTGACATTCGAGGCACTTTTCATTCAATTCAATTCAAAGTTTTAGTTTTTATTTCATTCTTTCCGTCTTTGTTCTTGCTTTTGATTATTCTAGATCTTTATTCTCTTAGTCCCATAATTGCGATTTACATTAGTTTAATCATTACTTAATCATGTTTAGCTTTCGATTAGTCATAGATTTATTGTTTAATTGCTTTAACTCCATGATTAGTGAGTAGTTTCATAATCTAGGGTTAGGGTGAAAGTATGAATTAGGGTTTTAAATGTGTTGCTGTTGTGATTGTGATGTTTAGAGAAGTTCATGCATTGATCTTGGTGTTTTGAAACCTTAGGATAGATATTGATCACATTTATACTTTGGTATTTTGATTTCAAATGTTCTTCAATCGAATTTTGAACTCTTTTATCATCCCCAAGAATCAACTTAATTTCTACGCCAAGATATTGGGTAGAAATTAAGGGGATTCTTTATTAGGGGTTTTCCGAACTTATTGAATCTCATAATCAATTGACTAAAGACCATTCGAGAGAGGATTTAGTTGATTGATTAAGTGATTACTCTTGAGGACCATTCGAGAGAGGACTCAAGTAATTTAGAGGGAAACTAAACCTTGCAAAATCATCTCCGTACATCACAATCGCATTAGCAATCATTGGCTATTCTTATTCATACTAGTAACCTTAACTCTGGTGTCTTTTATTTGATATTTAAACTCTTGATATTTGCTTGTTCTAGTTGATAGTTAGTCTTAATTGTTACCAAACATCTTTCAAACCGCCAAATACCTTTCAATTAGGAATTCTGGACTTGATAGACTTTAATCAATCCCATTTTCCCCGTGGATCGACCCTTGGCTTGCCCTTACCATTCTCTTAGTAATTGCTTGTTAGGACTTATAAATATTGTTTGCAAAGCGGTTCTTAGTGCCTTAACGACACACTAAAAACCTCTTATTAATTGACAATCAGACCATCTATAAATAAGATTGCCATTGAATCTCCAACGTTTTTAGAAAGAATTCAAGGAAATATTTGTGGGCCTATTCACCCTGCATGCGGACCATTTCGCTATTTCATGGTATTAATTGATGCCTCTAATCGATGGTCACATGTGAGTCTTATGTCAAGCAGAAATGTTGCATTTCCAAATCTTTTGGCTCAAATAATTCGATTAAGAACTCAATTCACAGATCACGCAATAAAGAAAATAAGATTAGACAATGCTGGGGAATTTACATCCCAAACATTTAATGACTATTGCATGTCTATTGGGATTATTGTTGAGCACCCTGTACCTCATGTACATACACAAAATGGTCTTGCTGAATCATTAATCAAAAGACTACAATTAATTGCAAGACCATTAATAATGAGGTCAAAATTGTCATCTACTACTTGGGGTCATGCATATTACATGCAGCACATTGATAAGATTAAGGCCGACACCTATCACACATTCTCCCCGTTACAATTAGTATCAGGTCGAGAACCGAATATTTCACATTTGAGAATTTTTGGGTGTACATGTACCTATTGCTCCGCCCCAACGTACTAAAATGGGTCCACAAAGAAGGATGGGAATATATGTTGGATTTGAATCTCCATCAATTATCAAATATTTAGAGCCAACAACTGGTGATTTATTTACGGCTCGATTTGCCGACTGTCATTTTAATGAGTCAGTATTCCCATCCTTAGGGGGAGAGAAAGTGGACCCACAAAATATAAAATCGGAAATTCATGGAACGCATCGCAAATGTCGTTTCTGGACCCGAGAACAAATTCATGTGAACAAGAAGTTAAGAAAATTGTTCATCTGCAAAGTATTGCAAACCAATTGCTAGATGCATTCAGAGATACTAAGAAAGTGACAAAGTCACATGTACCTGCTGCGAATGCTCCGGAACAGATTGAAATTCCTAATGGCAATAAGGCATTGAAAATGAGTCAATAGCACTCGAAAACGTGGCAGACCACCGGTTCAAAGATTAAAACCGAGAAAAATGAAAAGGCAAGGGGAGACAACGAACGAAATTAATATAAATCCTCCAACGAGCATGATAAATCATAATGAAAAAAAAATGAGGAACAACGGTTCCAGAAGAAAAGGAACATGAAAGCATAGACAACAATGAAACTTCAATTAATTATGTTTCTACAAAGAGACAATGGAATCGAAAAGATGTTGTCTTGAATGAAATTTTTGCTTACTCGATAGCGGTTGAAATGACATACGATGAAATGATATAGAAAATACAGTTGATGAATGTCGCCGAAAAAAGATTGGCCAAAATGGAAAGAGCAATTCAAGCAGAATTGAGATCACTTGAAAAAGTGAAGTATTCGGTCAAATAACCCAAATACCAAAAGGGTAAAACCAGTTGGGTACAAATGGGTATTCGTGAGAAAAGAAATGAGAAAAATGAGGTTACTAGATATAAGGCAAGATTAGTAGCCCAAGGCTTTCGCAAATGCCAGGGATTGATTATGATGAGACATATTCTCCAGTAGTCGATGCAACTACACTAAGATTTCTGGTAAGTTTATCAGTTTCGAAAGGATTGCAAATGAGATTATGGATGTAGTGACCGCTATTTGTATGGCTCACTTGACACAATATATTTATGAAAGTTCCTGAGGACTAAAACTACCAGAAAATTCACATGCCCAAAGAGATGTTCTCAATAAAATTGAAAAATCACTCTATGGGTTAAAACATCTGGAAGAATTGGTATAATCATCTTAGTGAATACCTATTGAAAGAAGGATTCAAAAATAATCAAATCAGTCCTGTGTTTTCATTAAGCGATCTAAATCAGGATTCGCCATCATTGCTGTATATGTCGATGATTTGAACATTATCGGAACTCCTAGAGAACTTGAAGCGACTGCAAAGTACTTGATGAAAGAATTTGAGATGAAAGATCTCGGAAAGACAAAATTTTGCCTTGGCCTGCAAATGGAACATCTAAGAAATGGGATTTTTGTCCATAATCAAACTATACAAAAAAATTCTGAAACGTTTTTTCATGGACAAAGCCCACCCAATAAGTTCTCCAATGGTAGTGCGTTCCTGAATGAGAAAGATGATCTCTTCGACCAGAGAAGAAAACGAAGAAATTCTTAGTCATCAAGTACCATATCTAAGTGCAATTGGTGCCTTAATGTACTTGGCTAACCATATTTGACCTGACATAGCTTTTTCAGTAAACTTGTTAGCTAGATACAGCAATGCACCAACAAAGAGACATTAGAATGGAGTCAAACACTTATTATGTTATCTTCGAGGACAACAAGATCTCGAATTATTCTATCAGTCGAGACCAAATGTGCCACTCATTGGATATGCAGATGCTGGCTACCTATCAGACCCACAAAAGGCTAAGTCTCAATCCGGATATCTATTCACTTATGAAGGTACTGCAATATCTTGGAAATTCACGAAGCAGACTTTGACGGTCACATCATCAAATCATTATGAAGCTGGAAGGGAATGTGTATGACTAAGGTCAATGATCAAGAATATCCAAGAAGAATGTGGGATGGAAACAATAACAACAAATCTAACTATCATTAACGAAGACATACAATACTGCATGCATCACCCAAGTAAGCGAAGGGTACATCAAAGGAAACAGAACTAAACATTTATCACCAAAGCTCTTATTCACTCATGACCTCCAAAAGGAAGGGAAGATAAACATCCGGCAAATCCAATCATGTGAGAATCTTGCAGATTTATTCACCAAATCCCTTCCGGCGAAGAAATTTGAAGAATTAGTCCTAAAAATTGGAATGCGTCATCTTTGTGATGTATGCTAAAGGAAGGGAGTATTATATGCGCTGCACACTTTTTCCCTTCGATCGGGTTTTTATCCCACCGGGTTTTTCCTGACAAGGTTTTTAATGAGGCAGTTAATTATAAACATATAAGGATACATAACAGTTGTACTCTTTTCCCTAGCTATGGATCTTTCCCACAGGGTTTTTCTTAACAAGGTTCTTAATGAGACAACATCTATTATGAGTTATCAATGGACATGCAAGGGGGAGTGTTGAGAAACAATGGAATAACAATGCAAATTCCACTGTTCAAGTATGGTGAAGGTCCTGACATGCATTTAATGCATGTTAGGAAAAGCTTTTCTTCTGCGCAGAAAATGTTGGATATGTAATGTTAAACAGTAGAATTTTTGCCTATAAATACCGGTGTAAGAAATCAGTTTTACATCAATACGAATACAATACTCTCTGATATATTTATATAGCTTCTCTCTTTCCATATATCTCACAACACTAGCATAGTTGATTGGTGAGTGGGTATAAATCTCTCTACAGAAGCAGACAAACTTTTCATCTTCATTTATTGTCTTGACATTCTATGTATGTTACTGGAGGTCGCACATAATTTAGTTGGAGACCAAAATCACCAAATCTTTATAAAAGAAGAATTACGTAGGTTTAATATTTTCAATCAGAAGTTAGAACTAGGTCTTAACTTACACTGTGAAGAGTCAAAATACATCTTGAATCCAACACCTATCTAAATTAACACGGGAATATTAATTCGAGCTGGCTCGCTTGCTAGACAGTAATAAATAGTTGGGTATTCAAAATTGATTTCCACACGTGATTTTTTTTTTAGGAACTCTATTACCACCCAATACTCAAAGTATAGGTGGTAATGGAAAATTATGAAGTCTTTTTGTGGACGGACAGCCGTTACCATGGACATGAGGATGAGAGAAAATTCATAAATATACCTACAAAAGGCATTACTATCGCCACCAATTATTAGCGCCTACGAAACAGGTGATGAATAGAATTTCAACATGAGATATATGCCCTGTACTAGTAAATAGTTTATTAGCAGTCTGGTAGTCATCTTTGTACTTCCTTAGCTGGTTACTTGTTATGGTTTACTATTTGATGGCAAAGCTTATGATGTCCTACTGATGTGTGAGATGCTTATTTCAATATAACAGGCGCTCAACGCCTCAACCTACAATCCACCAGCAGATGGTGCAGAACATATAGTTGAAAACAAAGCTGCACCAGAGGCAAGAGTTGAAGGAGGCAACCATTGAGGTTAGACCAATTTCAGTATGAATTCTTTAGTCTTCTTTTGATGAAAGGTGGCTTCTTTAGTCTTTATAATTAGGCCTATAATTACTATGACCCCTTTCTACTTTAAACTCCTCAAGTACACATATCAGACGAGAAGACGGAGGAAGAGAGAGCACAGGAGAGGAATAAGCTTTGTTTAGGTAAAAATTGTTATGTGATTCCGTTCTAAATTTTTTGTTTTGAAACGTTCTACTAATCTAAAGATGGTGCAAAATTGTAGATTCAATCACTTAAAAAACTAACTGCCTTAATTCCTTGCAGTTTATGCTATTAACCTTTAAAGACACGTTTTATGTTCAAAAACTATATCTCAACCCCATCATTTGAATTTCGGTGACAAGGAACCATGCGTAAGGGCGTCTACTTCAATACTTCTCATACTTGCTTATGTATGTTCTATTTCCCTTCCCTTTGAGAAGGAGTTTTTAAATAGGGTGCTCTTTAACCAAATATCCAGTATCACCACTTGATTTAATGTCGTTGGCGTTTATGTAATGATTATCGACAAAGAAACATCCCTGCTAAATATTTAAAAAATTGCTTCCAGTATGCTTAGAAATCTCTAAGCTATGGGCACTGTTAGTTTGATATGGTGTGTAAATGTGTTACAGATATGAGCACTGTAAGTTTGAAATGGTTTGTAATTGTGTTAGTATAAAATGGTTTGTAAATGTGTAGTAGATTTATGCTATTAGATCCAAAGACTTGTTACGTTGCTTTTCCAAAAGGAAGATATGTGGTCAATAGATATGTGGTCAATGAGCTCTTGAACTGCAAGGAAGGACGGGAGGCTACACTAAACGATACATAGGCTGCACGTAAGTTTTATCACAGTTAGAAGGGGCACACAGGCCTTTCTACTACAAGTGCAAGATCATAATTTAGACTATCATAACTGCATCAGATTTTAATTATAATTTCGATACGACGACCGCCCAGTAAGGTACCCCGGACCAGGAGGATGATGAACAGAGGATTGACAATAACAACAACCGCGAATATCAGCTTCATCTGAAAAACAAAGAATGTCAAAAATGTGTCAATGATAATACCAAGAGTGACCAGCACATCAATAATACAAATACACAGCATGATTAGACAAATGAAATCAACTTATTCTAAGAAAACATATCCAGACCTGGCAAGGAATCAGATGGCCCCAAGCATTTGCAAAAGTCAGCAAACCAAATAGGGAAACTTATGATCACTTCGGCAAAAAAAGTCAGGACTGGAGCATTAGGATCATTTCTGTCCTTCGCCTTGAAGTTCATATGCAAGACAAAACATATCGACGTAAATGCTTGTCGGACACAGCCAGTCGCCACAAGCTCAAAGTTTGTACCCTAAATTCAGAACAATATATATAAACAAATGACCATATGACAGGAAAGGCAAAAATACAACAAATGGTCACTAATTGCAGGGGAATAGGAACAAGAAACACACCTCTTTTGCATTAAACACGCGTAAGGCTACAGTTGCATACGTTTTGTCTGTAGAGCAAGCATCAAGCTTATCAACTAACTGAATTCCAGGATGCAAGAACCTAGGAATGAACTTTTTTCCGTCTTTGTTTTTTTTTCTTTTTTTTTAAAAAAAAAAAGAAAGGGGGGGGGGGGGTCATCACTCTAGAATTAGCAATTGAATTGATTTCCGAAAAAAGTGCACAATAAAAAGATAATTGACAAATTACCCAAATTAATCCTATTACACAATTGCCACTTAAATTCAGATTATTAACTACAACTCATTCAGCAGAATACAAATGAGCTATATGAATCTAATAAAAAGGAGCAATAACAAATCCAAAATAATTACTAGTATAATATAAAGACTTGGTTCATGATAAAGCGAATGCTTAAACATACCCCTCCTTGATATAATCACGGATCTTTGGGACTACGGAACACAAGAATTCCCAATGATATTCCCCACCTCTTCGGAAGCACATGGGGCTTTCAGGATGATGAATAGCACGAGAACCACAATAGAGGCAACCATGAGTCTCAGGTTTAGCTGCAACAATGTGTAAACAGAATTGCCAATAAAGTTATGACCATGGTGATGACAAATGTAGAGCAAAATAACAATAAACAAAAACTTCTACATTGATCAAGACAGTAGAAGTAACGTTACCTGGTAGTGAGTCGCTTGAGCCCAAGCAGATGACATTCTCGACAGTAAAATCATTGGTATTGGTTTCGATGAGCTCACCAAAAAGAGTCTCTACTGCAGCACTAGGTTCATCTATATCCTTAGCTTTGAAGTTAAAATGCAAAATACGACCCGTTGGAGTGTATGCCACTGCTAAGGGGCCAGTCTCCACAAGCTCGTAGTTCACGTCATCACAGGAGCTTAGTGCAATGGTTGCATACCGCTTCTTACTGGCTTCTGCTCCCTCCTCACTATCTTCATCTCCAGATTTGGACAATAAGTCACTGAGTGAACATGGACAACAAAGAGTTACAACACAAAGTCCAAACAGCATAGCACACATAAGGAGTTGTGAAGGAACAAGAGCCTTGCTCTAGTTCTGCTTGTGAGTGCATAGACATGTAAATAGAGCTGCAAAGTAAAATGCAGCTGAAAGTATGATTTTTTCAAGGAAAACTGAAGATTTTGAAGAACTCAGAGATGGCAGGAAAAGAAGATGAAGGTGGAGCTGCAAGAGCATATCTAAATCCATTGTTCACCAAAAGAGTATGCTCGGGGTTCCCAACAGAATGGGAAAGTTGAAAGGAAGCACTGCCGACTTCATGCTACACTTCCCAAGTTCTTATGAAGAGTATGCATTTTAGCAGCCACTCATTTAATAAATTTGTCGCCTAGTGCAGTGATAGAGCTGAAGACACCATATGAGAGATTAAAGAACAAGAAACCTGGCTATAAGCAACTGAGAGTAATAGGATGCTTTTGTTATGCAAGCAAACATGGAAACAAGGTTGACAAGTATGAAGAGAAGGAGATCAGAAGTAACCTTATAGGATATCCCTATGCTCAAAAGAGATACAAGCTATATGATCTTGAAAAAAGAAGGGTCTCTGTGAGCGGAAATGTGGTATTCAAGGAAGAAATTTTTCCATTGTTAGACTTAAACCCTTCCAAAGAGAAAGATTCCTTGAAACTGACTCTTAACTCTAAGCCTATTTGCAATTTTAATCTTATGCAGGTTTCTAAACCTTATTATCTGCTGCCAGCAAAACAAGAAGAGGAAGATGGGAAAATGATTGAACATGTCCAATATAGAGCATAGATATTGAGAAGAAGCCTAGGAACCAAAAATAAGACAACAAGATGAAAATAATGCAGGTCAACAAGAGACACAACTCTCCCTAGGAGGCTTGAAGATTATGAATTTCATCTCCCACCTAGAAATCTAAAGGAAGTAAAAACTAGAAGTTTCTAGCTTCCATGTGGAGATTTTACCAGGGGTAGTACAACATTACTCACAGTGGCGGAGCCACGTGGTAACAAGGGGTAGCACGTGCTACCCCTGTTTTTTTAAAAAAAAATCAAAAAATCAGAAAAAATCGCAGAAAAAATAAGGAACGCGTTTGACGTTTCATTTGAAAATTTCACTCTCTCTCCTCAAACTCAGTCTCTCTCTCTCTCTCTCCTCAAACTCTCAACTCTCATAGTCTCATTCTCGGAAGTCGGAGTGTCGGACCTCGGTGTTGACGTGCTGTGTCGTCGGTCGTCGCAACATCGAGCCAGTCGCCGGAGTTTTTTGTTCATCAGTCTAGATCGTGGTCTGCTGGTCTCGTCGGAGAAACCGAGTACCGAGGAGGTTCGACCATTCGAGGTAGCCCTAATTCCTAAATGGTAAGTTTATTGAATTATTGTTCTTTGTTTCTTTCTCTTTCTAGCCCTAATTCCTCAAACTCAGTTTTTTGTTTTTTGTTCCGCCGTCCGCGAATTATAAATTTATAATCTAGATCTAGCCCTAAATTTGAATCTCCTCTTAACTTTGATTCTTAAATCTTAATCCCCTCTTAAGTCTTAACTTTCTTAGTTTCTTTCTCTTTCTTCTCGGCTCTCCAGATATAGTTCCGGCGACCGGCGACCGGCGACCGGCGACGGCGACAGTAGCTGTAGCGAAATAGTTGTCAGCCACTGCATTTAGGTAACTTTCTTTCTCTTTCCTCTAAAATTGTTATATGGCAGTCGGCAGATTGTGGAATTTGTTAGTTATATATGGCTGAATTTCAGAATTTGTGGAAATTGTGGTCTGTGGAATTAGTAGTTGGCGGATCTTTTATTGTTAGTTAAGAATTAGGCTGAATTTGTGGTTTGTGGAATTTGATTGTTCATTGTTGTGGAATTTGATTGAATGTTCATTGTTGTGGAATTTGATTGATTTTTCATTGTTGTGGAATTTGGGTTGAAATTTTGATTGTGACTTGTGAGGTTGAATTTTGATTGATTATTGTCGTTTTTTTTTTCATTGTTAGTTAGGCTGAATTTGTGGATATTTGATTGATTGTTGTGAAGTATAATTGTTAATTGGGTTGAATTTGTGGAAATTTTGTAGTGATATATGATATATGAATTTAGTAATTACGAACTTTTTTTTTAGTTTCTAGTAATGTAAAGTTGCGCTACCCCTGGTCTAGAATCCTGGATCCGCCCCTGATTACTCACCAGAACATATATGTTCTTTGAAAAAATGTGGTGCAAGTCAGAGAACCACGCTACAAAGAGGCTCCAGAGCACTCAGGAATCAGGGTGGAGAGAAGCTATGAAGAAGAAGATTAATGTTTTGGAAGCCAATGAGCCTTGGACTCTCACATATCTGCCAGGCATGAAGACCATAGACAGTAAATGGGTTCATAAAACTATTATGAGGCCAGATGGAACCACAGAGAGGTCAAAAACCCACATTAGTTGCAAGAGGTGACGAGCAACTGAAGGGAAAAAACTATGAAGAATTGGAAATTGCGTCGGTTGGACACTAACAATGCATTCCTTCATGGTTATATAGAGGAATAACTTCACATAAGGCCACCTCCAAAGAAGGGAATGTTTGTAAACTTCAAAGAAGCCTATATGCCCTGAAGCATCTAGGCAATGGAATATTCAAATAAGAAAGTTCTTGTTGGAACTTGGAGGGAGGTTTTGAGCAATCAAAAAGAGACTACGATCTCTTTTATCAAAGAAAAGGGACCAAATTCTGCATCATATTAGTCTATGTAGATGATTTGTTAATTAGTGAGAATGAAATTGAATACATTGAAGTGATAAAACATAAGCTTGAAGATGAATTTACACTGAGGGATTTGGGGAAAATAAGGTACTTCTTGGGCTTGGAAGTTGGTAGAAGAGCAGAAGGGATTATGTTAAATTAAAGAAGTATGCCTTGTATCCAGGTCTTAAAGAGTGCAACTAGCAAAAATTCCCTTTCCTAAGGGGATTAAGCTCTCTACAGATCAAGGTGAGATTATGAAATATGCGGAGAAGTATAGGAGATAAATTGGGAGATTGCTTTACTTAAACCTAATTAGACATACTAGGATCCGTAGGTAATCTTTTGTCGTAGAATACACTAAACAGAGTTTTGGCTCTAAAACAAAACACAAGAAAGTTTGAAACTCAATTTGCAAGTTAGTAGTAGTAAGCAAGAGCAATAAAATATCAAAGACAACACTACTAAATATAAATAACTAATTGTAGTTATGACTTATGAGTTTAGTCCATCTATTAATCTATACTATATATTAAAAGGTGGTCTTATCAAATAAACGTTGCCACATGACAATATTCACTATATGTCATTCACTATATATGCGCCACGTAGCTTTGCCACGTCATTTTACAAAATAATTGTTTGCCACTCGATTTGAACATGCGACCTCTTGCAAAGAGAAGTTTGACCTTGCCATCTCAACCAACTTTTTTGAGTTGTTCATAAATCCACATAATGTTACATGTTAGTTTTCATTTAAAATAATTTTTACAAGAGTGGAAAAATACATATCAATTGTGAAAAAGAAAAAAAGTAACACCTGGGGCAACACCAGGGCCAACACACTAGTTATTATCATTACAGCTTGCCGGCTTGTTTACCCTACATAACTGCAAAATACAAAAGTCGGAAAGGTATCTAGGGTTTTCTTTGATACTCAAATTACTGCAAGATTATCCAATTCTCAAAACCCTCATGGCCCGTTTGGTAGTCGTTAATGAATTGCGGTAATGGGAATGATTTTTAAGTGTAATTTTATTAGGGAAGCATCTTTAAAATCTCCATGGGGAGACATTTTTTCTCCATGGGCAAGCAATCTCACCCCTAAACTTGTGTTTTTGTCTACAAGGGGAAGCAATTTCCATTACCACTCATTACCACCTATAAGGTGGTATTGGATGGGAATGAAAATTCAAGAAAGAAAGTGGACACTATATGAGAAATTAGCATTACCATGGGAATGAACAATGATATTCTTCACAAATTAACACACAAATTCATTCCCATTACCACCATTTATAAACAACTACCAAACGGGGCGTGAATGGTGTATTTCTCCGAAATTACTACTATGATCACAAAAAATTCTGGCATAATGAAGTAAATAAGAGAGAAAAATACATACCAAAATTCCTTGTGATCGCGCAAGTATTTAGATTCATCAGCTGACATGTCAAACGCAGGCATGCAGTCATCTTCGCTCAACTCATCTCTTCCAAATAAATCAGGAAACAACAATTAGAATTACTATGACAATTGAAATTTAATCGAAATTTTAGCAACATGCAATTACAATTCACCAAATTGAATACAGCGAAATTCACCTGTAACGGTGAGGCTTCGAGCGCAACCTGCGATTGCGCCAATTCGTCATCACTTCCGTACCCATTGCTTTTTTGCTTAACCCTTTTCCCCCTTCTCGCTCTCTCTTCCTTTTTTTGTAAGCTATATTAATGTTAATACTTCATCCGTCTAGATTTAATAGTAACAATTCATTTTTCACGTTTGTCGAAACATAACTTTGACGGTTAATATGTACTATAATATATATGTAAAAATTATAAAAAGTTATATTACGAAAATATTTAACGACACAAATCTAACAAGATCTCACTTGACTATATTTTTCATTTTTTTTTGATAATTTGGACTTTTTATTAATGAAATCTCAAGAACAGATCAATCTCTACTCAAAGCTGGGTATTCCATCCAAAAGGAGGGAAACTTTCATAGTGTATAACACACCCAGTTAGAAGGAGATCAATTCATTCAAGAGATTGATAAAGCAATCATACATCCACTTTTTCTCTCCATCTTGAGCTCTCATAATGACTGCAACATAAGTCATTATCTCCTATTCTGCTAGCCATTACAAAGTAAACTGAAATACAACCAGCATGAATACATTGCCTTCCACATGAGATTATGCAATAATGGGTCAGATTACTACAATGTAGGAAAGGATCCTCTTCACGTCAGTCTGCATATTTAGAGCCATGCTATGAATTCATCTAGCCTTGTGAGTCCTTGCTTTGCTAGAGAGTCCGCAACAAAATTCGAACGCCTACCTTTGTGAACTATCTGGATGTGAAGATCTTTTTTGAGAGCATTTCTGATGAAGTTTAGGTGATAACACATGTTCCAAGGTCCTCCATGATCACTATTACACCAAAGAACCGCATTGGAAGAATCTGATTCAAGAAGTAGCTTGCGATTTTTTGTGAATTCGCAAGTAATGGAGATTTTAATTGCACGATGTATGGCCAAGATTTCCGCACAATTTATTTCCATGAACGGAATGGGAGAGGAGAATAGACACTAGAAATTACCAAGGTGGTTGCGAAGAACACCTCCTATGGCCGAAGACTTATGGCTTACATTCACCGAAGAATCCACATTCAATTTATATAGTCTATTTCCGGAGGGCTCCATTCACAAGAAGTAGTGATTTGCGGTGTGAGTGATAGGAGAGTGTTTCCATTCCATAGTAAACATTGAGGGTTCCTTTGAATGTCAATGGGGGAGTAAGGAAGTTCTTCACACCAACCTTTAATCCACCACCCTAACCTTAAAAGAATCATGTCTTGAATGCATTTTGAGGGGCTTAACGTGTTTTCAAAAATGCGCGAGTTATGTTCTTTCCATATAGACCAAACAATAATGAAGAAGCAAGCGTGCCATACCTTTTTGAAGAAAGGTCCACCCTATTGTATGTGCCACTGCTCAAAGGCCTTTTTAAGGCTATATGGGAAGACCCACATCACTCCCCACAAGTCATTCCACCACCACCATAATTGTTGCACAAATGGACAATGAAGTAGTAGATGATTCGAGCTCTCAGGTGCATTCATACACATTGGACATGTGTTGTTTTCTGGTGAAATAATGCCTATTTTAGCAAGTTTCTGCCTCGTGTTTATTCTTTCTAGCAAAGCTGTCCATACAAATACTTCAATTCTATGAGGAACCAACCCCTTCCATACTCCGTTGATAGCATCATGATGAGGCACCGGATTTAATTTATCAAGTTCCAGATTGAAAGACTTTGAAGAGAACGAAGTGACCTGAACATGAATAGGCCCATATTAATTTGTCATCACGATCATACGCGAGGCAAACTTGCTGAAGAAGTTCGTCCAGATGCCTTTTTTCTTCCATGTCTCGAGGGAAAAGATCACGTTTCCAAGCAAAAGTCCATATCCAGTTTAGGCCCTCCCAAAAACCATCCTTCTCAATTGTTGCGTTTGGTATAAATTCCAATAAGAAAAGCCTCAGACATTCTTCTTTGAGGGGGCCAGCTCCAAGACACGAATCATGCCAAAAGAGACATGAGGATCCTTTGCTTACACATTTCCTCACACCTTTTAGCGCTATTTCCATAGCTCCGGGATGTTTCAAAATGGCTGAACATATGTGCTTCCAAGGACCTCCATTCAAGGGAGTTTTTAGGTCTTTAATGGTGAAGGAGCGTGGATATTTGTACTTAGCTTTAATCACTTGACACCATAATTGAGAGGATTCTTCAAGAAAGCATCATATCTAAAAGAATGTAATTGCTTGACTATTCTCATTGCCTCAGAATGTTCATATACAAAGATTACAACATAAGTTTAGGCTATAAACTAGGAACTAATTTGACTAACCTAATATAGAAGATTATACAATATTTCTAACTAAATATTTACATAATCTATCACACCCCCGCAGTCGGAATGGGAGGTTGTCGAACACTGAAACTGTCACGAAAATCTTCAAAGAGGACTTGGGGTAGCCCTTTGGTGAAAATGTCGGCGATCTGATATCGAGATGGAACATGAAGGACCCGAACTTAACCACGCGCCACTTTCTCACGAACAAATGAATTTCCAATTCTATATGTTTTGTGCGCTGATGTTGGACAGGATTTCCAGAAAGATAGATGGCACTCACATTATCACAATATACCAAGGTAACTGTATGAACCGGACAATGGAGTTCTAAAAGTAGATTACGAATCCAGCAAGACTCAGAAACAACATTAGCAACCCCCTATATTCAGCTTCTGCACTAGAACGAGAGAGGGTAGGTTGCCGCTTCGAAGACCAAGAAATCAAGTTATCGCCCAAGAAAACACAATAACCCGATGTGGACCGGCGGGTGTCAGGACATCCACCCCAATCAGCATTAGTGTAGACACTAAGCTAGTAACTGAAGAGGGGTAAAGATGTAACCCATGATTAAGTGTGCCCTGAATATACCGAATGATCCGTTTGAGAGCAAGCATGTGTACATCAGTGGGAGCATGCATATGGAGACAAATCTGCTGAACAACATATGATATATCCAGGCGAGTGAAAGTAAGGTACTGTAGAGCACCTGCAAGACTCCGAAAAAGAATGGTTTCTTCATACGGGGCACCAGTAGAGGCACTAACCTTGGGTTTAGTGTCAACAGGAGTCAAGGAAGGCTTACAAGATGACATGCCCGCTCGTTCAATGATAACCTGAGCATATTTCTGCTGGGACAAAAACATCCCTCCTTTGTGACGAGTCACAGCAATGCCCAAAAAATAATTTAAAGGACCTAGATCCTTCATTGCAAACTCCGAGCCAAGAAGAGTCATAATAGAACGGAGAAGAGTATCTGAAAAAGCAGTAAGAATGATATCATCCACATAAAGTAACAAATAAGCTGTCTCACGGCCCTGTCTATAGATGAACAAAGAGTTATCAGATCTGCTGTTAGTGAAACCAATGGTAGAAACATAATCAGCAAACCGTTTATACCAACACCGCGGTGCTTGCTTAAGCCCATATAAGGACTTACGCAATAAACAAACATAATCAGGATGAGACGGGTCGTGATAACCCATGGGCTGATGCATATAGACTGTCTCGTTCAGATCACCATGAAGAAAAGCATTTTTGACGTCCAACTGATGAATGGGCCAATGTTTCGAGAGAGAGAGACTCAAAACAGTGCGAATAGTAGCCGGTTTGACAACCGGGCTGAATGTCTCACCACAATCAATCCCCACCTGCTGAGTTTTGCCATCACCTACAAGACGGGCTTTATGCCGCTCTAAATCACCATTAGCTTTTTCTTTATGAGTAAATATCCACATAGAACGAATCACATTCACATTAGGCGGACGGGGCACCAGGTCCCACGTCTTATTTTTAATAAGAGCATCATATTCATCATCCATAGCCATTTTCCAATTCGGGTCACGAAGAGTGTGTATGGGTTTATGGGGTAAAGGAGACTTCAGAACTGTGGTGTGTAAATTAAGAGAACGTTTGGGCTTGAAAAGACCAAGCTGACTCCTAGTGACCATGCGAGTGTGGGAAACGGGCTGCTGTATGGGATTAGAGGGAGATGTGTTTGTGGGCTGGGGCAAAGGATGAGACGACCCCAAAAGGGACGGACTGGCTGGGGAAGAAGCTGGCTGAGCCAGCAGAGGACGCGACCCAGGAGAAGAAGTGGGGGAAGGTGCGTGAGAAACGCACGGCCCAGGAGAGGTAGCGGGGCCCAGCGAGGGGGAGCTGGGGTTAGAATTGGGCTGGGAAGGGGGTCCTTGAGTAAGGTGATGGACTAAATATGGTGAGAGACCATCATCCAGAAATTCATAAGTGGATTTTGTGGATTTGTGAAGAGTGGAAAAAGGAAAACGACTTTCATCACACACAACATGACGACAAATAATGATTTTATTAGAAGATAAATCAAAACATTTGTAGCCACGATGATTAGGTGGATATCCCAAAAACACACGGTTGTAAGTTGTGAATTGTGGTAGAGGGAAAAAGAGGATAATATAAACACCCAAAAACCAGCAAATGAGAGTAGGATGGTTTCCTGTGGTAGAGGGCTTCCAAGGGAGACTTTTTGTGCAAGAGTTTACTTGGTAAAAAATTAAAAAGATAAGTTGCCATTTGCAATGCATGATGCCAAAAAGAAGGGGGAAGGGAGGAGAGTACGGATGATATTATTAATGGAACGGATTTTTCTTCCGGCCTTACCGTTTTGAGATGATGTGTGTGGACAAGAAAGGCAAAAGGACATTCCATTTTCTTCACAAAATTTTCCGAATTGACCATTATCATATTCCCTCCCATTATCACATTGGACATTTTTAATTGGACAAGCAAATAGAGTTTGAACATGAGCCTTAAAAGCTAAGAATTTGGCATAAATATCGGATTTTCTAGCTAAGGGAAACGTCCATAAATAATTTGTGAAATCATCCAAAAATAAAACATAGTATCGATGTCCCATTGAACTCAAAATAGGAGAGGTCCAGAAATCACTATGAATAATATCAAATGGTAACAAAGTTTCGGAATTAGAAGTAGCAAAAGGCAACTTAATGTGTTTACCAAGAACGCAAGAATGACAAATAGTAGTAGAACTAGGACTATTATATTCAATGCATTTATTGCGTTTAAGAATATTCAAAATAGAAGCACCCGGGTGACCCAAACGAGCATGCCAAAAAGGGTAAGACAAAGCTGCAAAAGTTGATGGAGAATGTGTGGTGTTGGTGAAAGTGGATAATGGATAAAGATCACCCCGACTATCACACCTTATGAGAGGCGTCCCCGTCTGAAAATCCTTCACAGAAAACCCATATGGATCAAATTCAACACTAACAGAATTATCGGTAGTAAACTTACAAACGGAGACTAAGTTTTTAATGAGTTTGGGAGCATGAAGGACATTTTTTAAACATAATGGAGGATGGGGGGCGGACAAAGTAACATGACCATAACCACGAATTGGAATTGAATGACCATTACCGACAATAATACCATTATTATGAATGCTCAAATTAAAATAAGACGAGAGATTACCATTGGTGGACGTCATATGTGAAGTTGCGCCCGTGTCCATGTACCAATTGGGGTCGGGTGGAGTCAACGTCATAGTGTGGAGAGCATTCTCAACATCAGTGGGAACATAAGGAGAAACTGACTGGGCTGCTGCATATGCTTGAGGAGGCTGAGATCCCAAGATCCCAGGAGAGACATACCTCTATTTGGCCCAGAAGTGGGACACGCCCATTGAGAAGTAGGAAATGGGCAGGGTGGGGGAGCCCGCTGTGGCATCCAACCCCACTGCCAAGGAGCAACAGTAGGTGGCCACTGCTGCTGGACCCGAGGACGCAGACTGTGGCCGGAACTACGGCCACCACCACCACGACGGTTGCCACCGCCGCGACCAGAACCACGGCCACCGCCGCCGGTTTTTTTTTTGTTGCCATTTTTATTTATGGAATTATTATTTCGACTTTGATGGGCTTGTCCATGAGAGGAGGAAGAGTCATCAAAGTCTTGAGGGGTTGTAGCCACCATAGCAGTCGGTGCATCATCAGTCATTTCAGCCAAAGCCTTCTCCTCAAGGCATAAGCTTAAACGTGCCTCAGAGAAGGAAGGAAGAGGTTTGCTTTGTCGAAGGAGAGTACCCACGTTTTTGTATGCATCAGTGAGGCCAGTCACCAATTGAAGAACTAGGCGATTGTCAGTTACGGGGGCTCCGACGCTCTTCAGTTGGTCAGCCATCGTTTTTGAACGTTGGCAATAGGCTGACGCAGAAGGAAAATCTCTCATTTTGACATGCGAAAAATTATGTTCGAGGGTAACCACGCAAGAGTTTTTGTTGTCCTGAAAAAGATCTCGAAGGCGATCCCAGGCCTCATTTGCCGTGAGATCTTCAGCAATAATGGTGTGTAGCAAATCAGTGGAGATGGTAGCATACACCCATTGAAGAACCGTGGCGTCTAACGTCGACCACATCTCCTTTTCTTCATCACTAGAAGGTGCTTGTTCCTTCCTAGTAGGCAAGATGTGAGATAGAACACGGTGGGATCGAGCATGAAGCTTAAACAATTCGGCCCAAGCCGAATAATGATCGGTCTCCATTTCAAGAATAATAGGGATATTATTCTTGATGTTTGTGACAGCCAAAGCAGGGTGGAATTTGGAGGCTGCCATGGAGCGAAGCTTCAAAAAAATAGTAATGGAGAAGGTAGAGGAATAGGGCAGCGGAAGAAGAAAGAAGGAAAGAAAGAAACCCTAATATCTGATACCATAAAAGAATGTAATTGCTTGACTATTCTCATTGACTCAGAATGTTCATATACAAAGATTACAACGTAAGTTTAGGCTATAAACTAGGAACTAATTTGACTAACCTAATATAGAAGATTATACAATATTTCTAACTAAATAATTACATAATCTATCAGTATCCATTTAAACAAGAGGGCTAAATTTTTATGTGCCATATTCCCCATGCTAAGAGTTGAAGGAGGCAACCATTGAGGTTAGACCAATTTCTGTATGAATTCTTTAGTCTTCTTTTGATGAAAGGTGGCTTCTTTAGTCTTTATAATTAGGCCTATAATGACTATGACCCCTTTCTACTTTAAACTCCTCAAGTACACATATGAGACGAGAAGACGGAGGAAGAGAGAGCACAGGAGAGGAATAAGCTTTGTTTAGGTGAAAATTGTTATGTGATTCCGTTCTAAACAATTGAAATTATAGTATGGGGGGTCTAGAATTCATGTCATTGCTTTTACGTCCTTCTAAATTTTTTGTTTTGAAATGTTCTACTAATCTCAAGATGGTGACTTGTTAATTTGGCCAAAATTGTAGATTCAATCACTTAAAAAACTAGCTGCCTTGATTACTTGCAGTTTCTGCTATTAACCTTTGAAGACACGTTTTATGTTCAAAAACTATATCTCAACCCCATTATTTGAATTTCGGTGACAAGGAACCATGCGTAAGGGCGTCTACTTCAGTATTTCTCATACTTTCTTATGTATGTTCTATTTCCCTTCCCTTTGAGAAGGAGTTTTTAAATAGGGTGCTCTTTAACCAAATATCCAGTATCACCACTTGATTTATTGTCGTTGGCGTTTATGTAACGACTATCGACAAAAGAAGCATCCCTGCTAAATTTTAAAAATTGCTTCCAGTATGCTCAGAAATCTCTAAGCTATGGGCACTGTTAGTTTGAAATGGTGTGTAAATGTGTTACAGATATGAGCACTGTTAGTTTGAAATGGTTTGTAAATGTGTTGGTATAAAATGGTATGTAAATGTGTAGTAGATTTTTGCTATTAGATCCAAAGACTTGTTACATTGCTTTTCCAAGCGGAAGATATGTGGTCAATGAGCTCTTGAATTGCAAGGAAGGACGGGACTGGAGGCTACACTAAACGATATGTGTTAGAAACACTTTTTTAATACTCTAGCTCATAAAAACAATATTATAGATTTGTTTTGGTCTGAGGTGAAATGTAATATTGCCCAATCGTAATCAATATAGTTAATTTTCTTTGGGTCTTATGTGAAATGTTCTCTGCTACTTATATAATTCATGACTACTTTGAAAAAGAACCAACTGAACCTCTATATATGGAGTTGTTTTATTAGTATTGTTTTTTTTGTTTACATCGAGAAAATGTGCATTAATTAAAAACGAGAATACAACCTAGGCTAATACAATCAAACGAACATAAAACTAAAATGAGCTACAATCGCTCTTACACAACAACTACAAAACCATAAAGAACTTAAACTAGGATAAGACTACTCGATCTGGAGGTCTGAATTGATAGATAATTGTAAGGAAACTCTTCTTCTGGTGGATGACGAACGCCAAAACCTTGTTGAAAGGAGTGGGCAGAAAAGCCTGATTTCATAAGCGGGGCAACCAAGTACCAGCGAGATTAGGATCTCGCAACAGGACCAAAATTAGTGACCTCCTATCACATGGAATTCTGTGGTCATGTTCCCTGAATGAGTCACATTCACATTCCTGTGTGACTTGATACCCTTTTGGAAGGGTATTACTGGCGTCTCCATCACAGAGAAGCGCAAATGAGTTGACGCGCTATAAACCCAATTGACAAATTGGGGAGCCGTCTTCATATATCGTTTTGTCAAGGCAATAATTGAAAAAATCATTACCAAGCGAGTTTGAGATCTAACCAAGGTTAGAGCTCGAAGAACCGTCCGATTAGTAAAATCGGATAAGATAAACCTTGAACATGAAATTAATTTCCACACAAATCCTAACCAACCACAAGAACCATATCCAACCTTTTGAAGATAAAGACTACCTCCAAGTAACAAAAAAACCAAGCAGACTGAATTAACAGACAACGCCATCATACTAGTACAACCAAGAACTCAATAACTAAAACAGAAAAGTAAAGGACGCACTTCGAAGAACCAAAGAAACACTAAGTGAATGGGTTTAGAGCACAACCACCGGAGACAGACTACACAACACTAAGGGGGAGGGGAAAGGATGCCCTGCAAATTAAAATACAGCCTACACAACACTAAGGGGGAAAGGGGAGGGGAAGCCCTACACTATGTCTTTGAACCGGACACCAAACGACGGGGGAGGGGAAGCCCAAAACTGAAAATTAGGGGTAGGGGAAGAGACTTAACCACGAAACAGGGGGGAAGGGGAGGGGAAGCCAAACAAACCGACTCACTATGGGAGGTGGAGACACAATCGCGACGAACACGATGAAGAGAACTTGAAGGGAAGAGGCGTCCAAGAGGCGACGAGGCTGGAGGGACAGTGGCGCCCGAAACGAACCGAATCGACCACAATCGCGACGAAACTATGATAAACCGGACAGAAAACAGAAAAAACCGACTGAGAAAATTAAAAAAACAAAGAAAGAAACACAATGGAACTCGTCGGAGACCCGCCGGAAACTTGCGCGGCGCCGGATCTCCGGCGAGTTCTAGGGTTTGGAGGGTTGAGTGTTTTTGTTTGTAGAGAGAAGGCAGAGAAAATGTGGGAAGAGAGAGAAAGTTCTTTTTTTTACTAGTATTGTTAGTAAAGAGTTAAATGGGTACTCAAAATGTTATTTTTAGCTCAGGATATGTCTAAATGCCATGCTATTTATATTATGGTAGAGCCATAGGTAGTAATGTGGCTAGGTTTCGGATGCATATACAAGTTGTTTTTCTTTAAGGACAAATTTACATAAATAATTTCAACTTTTATTTGTATTTTTAAAATAGTTTCAACTTTAAATTATTTCAGAATAATCAAAATTTTTTAGGGGACCTTTTCAAAATCAGTCGAACTATCACTTTTTGTGCTTATATTCAGTGGTCGTTTGGTTGATCATAGGAATTGAAAATTCCCATGAATTTCAATACACGTGACATAAATTCTTTCGTTATGGGAATCTGATTTTTTTTGTTTAGTAGTGTATAAGGAAAGTGGAAATTCATAGGAATTTCTACTTACCTAGGGGGGAGTAGGCTAGTTAATTTTCACATTTTGTAGGCAATAGAAATTCATGGGAATGTCTACCCTTTCAATTTTTAATTTTCACATCAGTCGAACTATCACTTTTTGTGCTTATATTCAGTGGTCGTTTGGTTGATCATAGGAATTGAAAATTCCCATGAATTTCAATACACGTGACATAAATTCTTTCGTTATGGGAATCTGATTTTTTTGTTAGTAGTGTATAAGGAAAGTGGAAATTCATAGGAATTTCTACTTACCTAGGGGGGAGTAGGCTAGTTAATTTTCACATTTTGTAGGCAATAGAAATTCATGGGAATGTCTACCCTTTCAATTTTTAAAATTTTTTGTCAACCAAACAACTACCCCATTTCACAATTCTTAGAAATTTGAAATTCTCATGATTTTAGTTAGCAACCAAACGACCACTAATTTATTTTAGGTCTACAATACATTAAAAATTTATAGTTTGGATTATTTTGATAAGGTGTCTCTTAAATTTGGAATTATTTGAGCAGAATAGTGAAACTTGAGATTATTCTAGTCAATTTTTCTTTTTTTATTATCTAGAAATAAGGATAGGCTATTTGGTGACTTGTGCTACCAATCTAGCTATTTCTAAATTCTAGCCTTCCGCACTAGATCCAACCACTAGTTTTAGCAAAATTTAGCTAATGGGTGCAAAATGACTTGTTGTAAAAAAAATATTAATATTGGTAATTATTTTTTAAAAAAAGTGATTTTTTTTTATAAAAAGCTGTAAAAAGATCTGGAAGACTTGCCTGTTCCGGAAAGCTAAATATTTTACAATGTTTGAAATTTTTATGGTAATCCTAAATATTTAGTGGTTTAAAATGATTTTATATTTTACAATGTGAGTTCATAATTATTCGGGATTCATTAAAATTTCATCACGACCACTATAGAAATATTCCAAAAGGACAGTATTCCGAAAACCACTACCACTTTCCAATGATCAAGGAAAAAGCCAAATCTGGATTGGTTGATTGCTGTGTGGGGTTTTACATCTACACGATATGTACAGTCCATAAATAAGTCCACTGTAACAAATTAATTCAAATCTAAATAAGTAATTATTATTCCCTTTGTTTTTTTCAAAGAGGCTTCATATTAACTTTTTTTTTTAGATGCTTCATATTAACTTATACATTTATTAATACACAACTTTAAATTTGACCATCAATAATACAAAAATAATATTCGAAAAATATACGTCGAGAATAATTCAACGACTTGTATTTTTAATATTGAATTTCATAAATATTTAAAAACATATGGTCAAAGTAGAGATTGTGAATAGTGCTAAAGTGAATCCGTAGCATCTATCTAAGAACATAGGATTATTATAAGTATCATCATCAATTTAAAAATTTGATGTTTTTTTCTTTTGTTTTTGTTTAATATCTAGTCTATAATACCTGCTCTTTAAGAGAATTACTCAGTCTTCAATTGCAATTGCATTTTTAGGATTGCCCTATTGCATTTTTTTGGTCAAATATTAGGAAATTTGATCATGAAAGCTCAAGATTTGTTCTTTTCACCTTATTTTTAGTCATTATAAGGAAAAACAAAAGAGAGTTCAAATTAGGTCTAATAAGTTTAAATAATTTAGATAAGTTCTAATAAGTAAAAATAAGTTGAAAAGAATAGATGCTTATTGATCTATAAGAAATAATATGATCATGTGAAATCTTGTTAAATTTGTTGCAATATATAATATATATTAAATTAATAAATATCAATATTATATAATTTTTTCACGTAGTTGATTTATGTTGTGTGCTAAGAGTTGGGAACAAGTTCCCTAAAAAAAAAGTTACGGACAAGCAAATATTTTTCTTTACTCCTCAATCATATCTTTGTTACTTCTCCAAAAATTATAATGTGTTCAACTTTTAAAAATTACGGAATAGTAAAGAGTGTTGTCTATATTGTAATATTAACATTGTTGTCCTCGTAGTAGGACCAAAAAAAACATTGTTGTCCTTGGACCTTTAAAAGTGAAAGGGAGTAGTAGTATTTGTGTGCACTCGGCAGCTCTCCCTTGCAAAAAGTTTAGGATTTTACCCAAATTCTCCTAAAACTCTATAATTGTACTCTATAATGGTACAACAAAAAAAAATAAACTTTACTTCCTAAATCACGTATAACCACCTACCGACGGAATAAGTACCCAATCAAGATAAAAATTAGAACATCTACAAAATTAGGGAAGGTTATTCAATTGCTAGCCATTGAAATTGCTTGAATTTAAAACTTTTATTTATTGAAAAATTTGTCAAAAAAATCTTTTAAAATGTTCGTTTTGCAAAAAAAACAACCTTATAAAAGTTCTTTTTATTATTTCAACCTTTAACTTCAACTTCTTTGCAAGATGAAACCTCTGATCTCTTTTTTGGCGTTAACTAGCCACTTCCCGACATTGACCCACATTTAGAACATCATTTAGTAATTTAAAAACTAGAGAAAAATTATAATTTTTGGATCAGAGCTTTTACGAACTTGGATTATATTATATAGAGTTGAGGTATTTGTTGGATTAATAAATCTAGAAGAAAATAAAAAGGTAAATAGGGGAGAAAAAGAGGGAAAAGGTTGAAAGTAACAATCAACGTCGGAAAAGAAGCTAGATGTTTCATTTGGCAAAAGAAATGAAGCTAAAGTTAGTAAGTCACAAGAAAAATTTTATAAGGTTGCTTTTTTTTTTTGACGAGTTGACATTTTATAAGGTTTTTTCTGGCAAATTTACCTTAGTGATATTAACTAATCTTGCCCTTGCATTTTGTTTATGGTAAGGAAATCCTAAAATATGTATTCATTGAACATTTTATAAATAAATACGACAAAGTACAAGAATCTCCAGAATAGCCTACCAAAAAAAGTTTTAAAGAGACCTACAGATTTTTACAAGAATATAACACATCACAAAAGTTAGTTTGCCTACCTATTTTTAGAAGAAATATATATATGTTTATTTTATCTATTTATAAACCAACTTAAATACTTAAGCAACAGTTAAGTTTCAAAAAAGAATTAAATGGTCGAAATTACACATATTATTATTGTAGCCATTGTGAAATTATCACCAATCCAATATCCCACGTCCTATTTACTAAGTAATGCTAGAGTTTCAATTAAAGATATTTTTATATTAGTATTTCATTATCATTAGAACTACATTTTCATTTTAAATCCTATTATTATCCAATGCAAATATGACGAATTTATCTATTATGTTTATAACATTAAGAATATACGGGTGCATGAGCAATGTTAACAACGACTCTTGTTAATAACTATATCTAATTAATATAGCCGTATTACATTAGGGAGGTGTACTATAAATTTTGGGTTTAGAAATTTCTTTTTATGCCTCCAAAAATCCATGTCCACCTCTGTAATTTTCCCTATCTTCTCCATCCTTCTCTGCCAGAAAACATGGAGGAGTATCACATTAATTCTTATAGTGCACCAAATTCTGCTCCAAAGCAGAAGTCCATGTCATTAATATCCAAACCTCCATGTCATCATTTCTCTCAAAATTCACATTGGTGCCAATTTTTATCAACACAATTCACATGGATATAAATACTCATTTTTGCTCCCTCAAACCACTACTCGGTACTCACTCATCACTAAATCATTTCACTCAAATACTCCCCGGAATTTTCCCTACATTCGCCACCTCAAGCCCCTGTTTTCGCACAACTTACATCACCACTCAATCGTAGGCCGTCTAGCATTACGAACGTCCACCGTGGTGCGTACCAGCCGCTACACCAACATCTTCCTCGTCGAACTCTTTCTTTTATCTCCTCTGCTTGTTTGCTCTGCTCTCTTCTCGTCATTGTTTGGTTCGACACACCCAAAATGAATTTGTCGAATCAATCACCGGCTATCCAGCTTCTTCAGGCCATGCTAATAGTTTCAGTCAGATGCTTGCTATATACTTACTGGGCATTTGACGGATCCCGAGAGTGAAGCTTTTCTGGAAGGTTTACCATCTATATTCAACTGGTTTACCCCTTCTCTCTATGCTGTTTTTGTCCCCAGAGCGTTATCCCTCCAGTTTTAAACCAAGGTGACCAAGGTATGAATGATATTAACTCGCTTCTTACTCGAAAAAGAGTGCGGGGACCCCTAGTATTGAGTGTTGTGTGTTGTTGAGGGTGATTTAGTTTCGTCTAGACTTGGATATATCATGATAAATTATAGTGAAAGTATTGGGTCAGACCGTCTGACCCAATATTCTCGTCAGACGGGCTGAGCCCAGTACTATAATATACAGCAAAGGAGAAAAGAAAGATTAAAAAGAAAAACGAAAAGAAGGTTCAAAATATCCAAAGCTACAGACCCATTTTCTCTCCTTCTTCTTCGCTGAAACTTCCCTTGCTTTGCTGAAAACAAAATTGTGATGTTTTTGGTAGAATCGGCAGTAAGGTCATCTTCAAACATAAGTCGTCTTTGAATAGCATCCATGGTAGAATCAGCAGTAAGGTCATCCATGGTAGAGGTGACCAAAGATCGAGCGAAGAAAGAAGAAGAAGAAGAGAGGAGAGAGAAAGGAGAAGAAGACAGAGATTTGGGTTTGTTAAAAGAGAGAATCCTGAAACATCATCATTCATCATCATCGTTTTGCTGTAAGGTGCAGCTTGCACCAAAACTTCTAGGTCTTCTATTGCAAACTTGCAACGAAAATAATATACAGTTGGTTACTGGAGTAAGAAGGAATATCTAACTGAAACCAATAAAACATAAAGAAACCAATAAAGTATAAACCAATTGAGACAATAAAGAAACTAACTAAAATCATTAAACAAACAATTGAAACTATAAAACAACTAACTAAAATTATCAAACAACCAACTGAAAAGCATAATCCATTAATTGAGGTGATCTGTTTAAAGCAAGCTTCAAAATCATTTAGATTTTAGATCTTGATGACAAAGAGAGAAGATGGCAGAAGAGGAATGAAGAAGAAGGAGAAAGTGAGAGAAAGCAGAGGTTAGTGTTTTGTTTTCTTTTCAGTTGGACTTTGTTTTCTTTCAGTTGGACTTTGTTTTCTTTCAGTTGGACTTTGTTTTTTTTCAGTTGGACTACCTGAAAAAAAATGAAGACTACCTGAAAAAGAATGAAGACTACCTGAAAAAAAATGAAGACTACCTGAAAAAGAATAAAGACCAACTGAAACCCAAAGTAAGTCTAACTGAAGTACAAAAACCAACTGAAAAAAAAAGAAGACTAACTGAAAACAAAATGAAGACTACCTGAAAAAAATGAAGACTACCTGAAAAAAAATGAAGACTACCTGAAAAAAAATTAAGACTAACTGAAAAAAAAATTGGAACCACCTGAAAGTCGTCCGACCAAAGATTATGGTCGGACGAGTCCGACACAATACGTTCTCTAAATTATATTGGTGACAAATTGACAATGTATATAGTTAAATATATGAACCTTTTAAGAGTTGTAGGGGGTAATTAGAATCTTATGTGCCAAATGTCAGTGAACCTGTACTTTTGGCACTTAGTATTTGTGTATTCGTGTTTTTGGCGAGGTGTGTGTTTTTATTCGGGTATTATCCAATAATTGGACCATGTGAAAAAATAGGTGTATAATAGTTAAGTTAATTACTTACTTTATTAGTTTGATTAAAGAATATAATGGTTTTGTCTCATTTCTACTAATGTTTAATTTATCGTTGTGAATTTAAGATTATGTATTCCATTTGGAGTTAAAAATCTGATTCAGTTTCAACTGAATCTTATGGGTGTTGTCGATGTGCCTGATTTATCATTGAATCATATTATTCAAGTTTTTAGATCATTACCAGAAAAAACAATTACAGCATTTTTGATTCATTTTCAAAACAACGGAATAGTTGCTGCTGAAAATTTTAAAACAAAGAAAGTCAAAAAAAGGTAAATTTGATTAATCGCACATTTTTATATCTAGGAAAATTTATAAAAAAACGATATTTTATATAAGACTTTTTTGCGAAAAACAGTTTTTTTTTTTTTAATGGCAACTTAAAACCTCTAAAATTGTTTGTGAGGGAGGGGGAAATTTGTAGATTTATGAGAAGAAAAACAATCATATTAAAGGGATAAAGTGCTGAAGTATAATGTTCAATGGACGAGAAGACGTATGTTTAAAAAGAAAAAAGTTAGTTTAAAATTTTAAGTTACCAATTTTTTTTGAAAGGTTGTTTTTCGCAAAAGACTTTATTTAAAATGTTGTTTCCAACACAATTTTTATTTGGTCTAAATTACAAAAATTATTATTGTAGCTATTGTGAAATTATCACCAATCCAATGTCTCACGTCATGTTTACTAATTAATGCTAGAGTTTCAATTAAAGATATTTGTATATTAGTAATTCATTATCGTCAGAATTACATTTTAATTTTAAATCCTATTATTATCAAATACAAATATGACGAATTTATCTATTAGGTTCATAACATTAAGAATATACCGGTGCATGAGCATATTAACAACACACCCTAGTTAATAATTATATTTAATGAATATAGCCGTATTAGTGTAATGTAGTCGTATTATAAATTTTGGGGTTCGGAATTTTTTTTTTATGGCCCAAAAATCCATATCCACGTCCACCTCTGAAAATTTTCAACTCCACCTTTTATTTGTCAGAAAACATGAAGGAGTATCACATTTAATTTTTTTAGTGCACCAAATTCTGCTCTAAAGCAGAATTTTATGTCATCAATACCCAAACTTCATGTCATCATTTCTCTCAAAATCCAGATTTATGCCAATTTTTATCAACACAATTCACATGGATATAAATAGCCATTTTTGTTCTCAAAAAACAACACTAACTCATCACTAAACACACTTGACTCAAAAATTGCCTAGAATTTCCCTTACATATTATAAAAAACATACATATAATAAACACCAATAACATTTCATGTAATGATTTTTTTTCTTATTACGTTGAAAATTTTTATCCAAATCATTAAGACACAATAAAATATTTTTAATAGCAAAAAAATAATAGATTACTATAGAAGTTATGTAAAAGTCAACAAAGAAAATTATTGTCGTTCTGGACCGAAAATCAAACTTCAAAAAATTTGGACCAAAAAATTGTTTTTCGGTCTAGACCGAAAAATAAAACATTCAAAAAAAACTTGAACTTAATCAGGGTTCAGCCTTGGACCTCCAAAATCTCATATTCGGGGTTGCTCCTCTACTTGCCTCCACCCTCGCCTCGTCGCGTTTTGGTTCGATGCACCCATCACCCACCACTACACCACCGGAGAGAAAATGAAGTTGTCGAATCAACCACCGGCTATCCAGCTTTTTCATGCTACTATTTTCAGTCGGATGCTTGCGACACTTACCGGGCATTTGACAGATCCCGAGAGTGAAGCTTTTCTGGAAGGTTTACCATCCATATTCAACTGGTTTACCCCTTCTCTCTATGCTGTTTCTGTCCCTAGAGCATTAACCCTCCAGTTTTAAACCAAGGTGACCAAAGTATGAATGATATTAACTCGCTTCTTACTCGAAAAAGAGTACGGGCTATGAACACCCCTAGTATTGAGCGTTGTGTGTTGTTGAGGGTGATTTATTTTCGTCTAGACTTGGATATATCATGATAAATTATATTGGTGACAAATTGACAATGTATATAGTTAAATATATGAACCTTCTCAGAGTTGTAGGGGACAATTAGAATCTTATGTGCCAAATGTCAGTGAACCTGTACTTTTGGCATTTAGTATTTGTGTATTCGTGTTTTTGGCGAGGTGTGTGTTTTTATTCAGTTATTATCCAATAATTGGACCCTGTGAAAAAAAAGTGTATAATAGTTAAGTTAATTAGTTACTTTATTAGTTTGATTAAAGAATATAATGGTTTTTTCTCACTTCTACTAATGTTTAATTTGTTGTTGTGATTTAGGATTATGTATTCAATTTGAAGTTAAAAAATCTGATTCAGTTTCAACTGAATCTTATGGGTGTTTTGGATGGTGTCGATGTGCCTGATTTATCATTGAATCATATGATTCAAGTTTTTAGATCATTACCAGAAAAAACAATTTCAGCATTTTTGATTCATTTTCAAAACAATGGAATAGTTGCTACTGAAGATTTTAAAACAAAAAAGCCAAAAAGGTAAATTTGATTAATCGCACATTTTTATATCTAGGAAAATTTATAAAAAACGATATTTTATATAAGACTTTTTTTGCGAAAAACCGCTTTTTTTTTTTATTTAATGGCAACTTAAAACCTCTAAAATTTGTTTGTAAGGGAGGGGGAAATTTGTAGATTTATGAGAAGAAAAATAATCATATTAAAGGGATAAAGGGCTGAAGTATAATGTTCAATGGACGACAAGACCTATGTTTAAAAAGAAAAAAAAAGTTAGTTTAAAGATTTAAGTTGCCAATTTTTTTGAAAGGTTGTTTTTCGCAAAAGACCTATTCAAAATGTTGTTTCCAACACAGTTTTTATTTGATATTTAATGTTATTTTTCTTTTTATATATATATATCTTTTGGATTATACATAATGGGAAAAGATATTTTATTGATTGGTCCTATGATTTTGAGTGTAATGAGGAAAACCAAACTTGGATTGGTCTATTCAGTATGCGATTCTTCGATATGGTCGATACCTATAGATTTTTACAAGAATATAACCCATCACAAAATTTTGTTTGCCTACCTATTTTTAGAAGAAATATATCTGTTTATTTTATCTATGTATGAAACCAACTTAAATACTTAATCGACCATCAAGTTTTAAAAAAGAATTAAATGGTCTAAATTACACAAATTATTATTTTAACCATTGTGAAATTATGACCAATCCAATGTCTCACGTCATGCTTACTCATTAATGCTAGAGTTTCAATTAAAGATATTTGTATACTAGTAATTCATTATCGTTAAAATTACATTTTAATTTTAAATCCTATTATTATCAAATACAAATATGACGAATTTATCTATTAGGTTCATAACATTAAGAATATACCGGTACATGAGCAATATTAACAACACACATTAGTTAATAATTATATTTAATGAATATAGCCGTATTACATTAGGGATGTGTACTTTGTGAATGTAGCCGTATTATAAATTTTGGGGTTTGGAATTTTCTTTTTATGGCCCAAAAATCCACGTCCACCTCTGAAAATTTTCAACTCCACCTTTCTTTGTCAGAAAACATGAAGGAGTATCACATTTAATTTTTCTAGTGCACCAAATTCTGCTCCAAAGCAGAATTTTATGTCATCAATACCCAAAAACTCCAAGTCATCATTTCTCTCAAAATCTCGATTTATGCCAATTTTTATCAACACAATTCACATGGATATAAATAGTCATTTTTATTCTCAAAAAACACCACTAACTCATCACTAAACATACTTGACTCAAAAACTGCCTAGAATTTCCCTTACATTTAATTAAAAATATACATATAATAAACAATAACATTTCATGTAATGATTTTTTTTTCTTATTAAGTTGAAAAATTTGATTCAAATCATCAAGACACAATAAAATATTTTTAATAGCCAAAAAATAATAGATTACTATAGAAGTTATGTAAAAGTCAACAAAGAAAATTATGTTCTGGACCGAAAATCAAACTTCAAAAATTTTGGACCAAAAAATTGTTTATTTTTCGGTCTACACCGAAAAATAAAACATTCAAAAAACTTGGACTTAATCAGGATTCACCCTTGGACCTCCAAAATCTCAGAAAGTACTTGCTCTCCTCTACCTTCTTCGCTGCTGCATCCACCCTCGCCTCGTCGAGTTTTGGTTTGATGCACCCATCACCTACCATTATACCACTGGAAATAAAATGAAGTTGTCGAATCAACCACCGGCTATCCAGCTTCTTCATGCTACTATTTTCAGTCGGATGCTTGCGACACTTACCGGGCCTTTGACGGATCCCGAAAGTGAAGCTTTTCTGGAAGATTTACTATCCATTTTCAACTGGTTTACCCCTTTCTTTCTATGACGTTTCTGTTCCAAGAGGGTTATCCCCAGTTTTTAATCAACGTAACGAATGTATGAATGATATTAACTTCCTTTTTCTGGGTTCTTTTTAAGTGAAATTCAATTTTTTTTGGGTATGCTGACATGATAGTGTCGCTATACGAGTGTATATATAATATATGTTCATGGAAAATAAAGTTGTTTGATTTTTTTATTACTAATCTCACAATGTACAATGATTTTATATGTGAAATAATACGTTGGGCAGAGGTGTTTAAAATTACCCGAGCGGTAAAATCCGACCAGTTGACTCACATTAAAATTACCATGTAATTTAACATTAATTAATTAGACATTGTAAATAATTGATTTATTAGGGATTTGTGTTCAAAATAATTTATAAAGGTTCGAAATTTTTGTTATTTATGGACAAAATTAACCGTTAATTTATTCATATTTTTTGGATTTTAAATATATAATTTATTAGATTTAAAATTATTTTATGTTTAATTTGATTAATTATTGAAATAATTTTTTAACAAAATATATTTGATTTTGAATTGTTAAATAAATCTAATATTTAATCACCCAATAGATCTAGAATGATATGATGGCTGAAAATAATTTGATTATTTTCCCAATAATTTTCGAATTTTTATCATATTATTTGTGAGTTTTAGTTAAATTTTATGTTTAATTTGATTATTCATAGAATTTAAGGATAATAATAAAGATATTTGATCGAATTTGTTATGATAATTTAATAAATCACCCAAAAAATTATTTTCGTATTTTTCAGATTTTAATTGTTAATTTTTTGAATTTTTTGGATATAATTTGATTTTTTTTTTCCCTTATCTTAAATTCTTGTAAGATTTAATGTTTAATGAAGATTATTTATTAAACTCTAATCTCAACAAACCTAAAAATTTGTTTAAGATTTGTTGATGGATTGAAAAAAATTTGCCTTAATTTTCGGATTATTAAAACTCAATTAAATCCTAAATCTTTAAATAAATTGTTTATTAAAGATTAATTGGAATTTTGGTAAATTGTTACAAAATTCAAAAGGGTTGCCCACCATGGCTGGGAGGCACCACCAACATCTGTAGAGCCACGATGGAGGGTTGTTTTGGGTCGGCGAGAATAGGGGTTGGGTCGCTTGCGAGGAGTGGTGGGGTAGAATGGGGCGCGCTTGGAACGACCGTTATATTGGTCCCGCTGGCAGCTTTGTTGTGCCGGCAAGGGGCTCAAATGTTCTGACCGAGAAAGCTATGATGAGGTGCGACGTGGGTTCTGGCCGGCGGTCTGGTTTCGACAGCGGGACGGTGTCCTGGTGCTTGCATGGTAGGCGGTGGTGGGTTTGGTATCTACTGATGGGATTCCATGCTTGTCGTCATTTACAGGTAGTAACTTACTGCAGTTTTAATAAAACAAAAAAAAAATTGGGAAAAATTCAGTTTTTAATGTTGAGCATAAATCCATAATTTCCTCTTTGTTTTTTGCAAATTTATGTATAATAAATATTATTTTCATATTTAAATAAGTAATTGAATTAAAATAATAAAATTTCCTAAATAATTTCTAGCTTAAATTTGTTAAGTTTTATGATTATTATGGAAAGTTTTATTTGCTTATTAATTGTTAATAAGTAAATAGTTTGTATTTATTTTATTTTGATATTATAAATGCGTGTATGTTTAATATAATATGTATAATATTATATTTTGCATGTGATGACTAGTATTATGGCCTAAATTGGGATAGTAAATACGATCTACGAATCGTTATGTTTGAATGTAAATTGAATATGATCTGCGAATCGTTTGTATTTTTGTAACTTTAAATTTTCATTATTTATTTAGTTCAAATTATTTAATCAAGCATGAGATCCAAGGAGTTTCAAGGATGGTGATCCACGGAGATTCAAGGGAAGATTCATGAAGATTAGTTATTTTCCTAAGTATAGGGCCATACTAAATCATTTAATTATTGCTTCTATAATTTTCTTGCATTTATTTTGTTTAAATGCTTGCTTCTAAGTTTGTTTATGATTAATTGATTCATGTGTTCACTATTGATTGACCATATTAGTAAACTTAGGTCCCTAAAAGTAATATTGAGTTTTAATTGCTTTAGTTTTAATTGCTTTTCCAAACAACACCTATAAAGCCTTAGATGATGAGTAATGAGTTCTGCCAAAGCAGGGTGTTGCTCATATTTTCGGGGATAGTAGGGTAGGTATTTGAAACTTACATGTTAATGTTTGGTTTAACTCAACAAAATCATCAAAAGACAAAGTTTTGGGTTTTGAAGCTAAGAAATAGGAGTAAACAAGGAGTTGTTAACCTGTCTACCAAGAATTATGATTAGTTATTACTAGTAAAGTGTTTGCTTACCTTAACTACTATAAATTGAAGGTAGGGCCAAAGTCCGTTTGATTGTAGTGAGAGGGGATCTTGGTTATTTGTTTATTCAACAAGGAACTTTCATTTTGAACAAAGGGTAATAGTTAATTAAAATTTATTTAATTGTTGCTTTCTTGATAAACATTGATTGAATCTTGCTTTATTATTTCTTCTAGTAAGTATGTTTAGTAACAACAACATCAACACCAACAATTCTACTTTTAATTTATACTTCTCCTTTCGAAAGAGAAATTGAATGTTGAACGTTTTCATTGCAAGTGAAAGGGAAATTAGAATCGTTCTCAGAACTGACGAGTTTAACGACTTTCACATGCAAGGGGAGGAAACAACAATGTAAGAAATGCATGAAAGGCTAACTCAGACTGAGCGAAACATCCTTAACGAGCCAGGAAAAGAACATGATGATGTTCCTAGGGTAAGTAAAGGGTAATCGCTCAATAGGATTGGGATTGCTATTAAGAAGGACAAAAGCAAACAAGTTGCCAAGTCAGAAACTTCTGAAAAGCAAAAGACTGCATCAAAACCAAAAGTTGCTGATGAGCACTATTGTTACACTCGTAACAAGGTTGGTCATTGGAAAAGTAGTTGCCCCAAGTATCTGAAGGATCAAAAGAAAGGAGTTTCTAGTTCAGATATGTATGTTATAGAAGTTAACTTAGCAACTTCTGCTTCTTGGGTATTTTATACCGCATGTGGTTCGCACATTCTTTCTAATATGCACGGCCTCAAAAGAAGTAGAACATTGGGAAAGGGGAGAACTAGATCAGATCTTCGCGTTGGCAATGGAGCAAGAGTTACTACATTGGCAGTGAGAGTACATATTATATCTTATCCTTTAAGATTAGTTTTAGAGCTTAATAATTGTTATTATGTTTCTACTATCACGAAGAACATTATTTCAATTCGATTCCTGTTTTGGATCCCGAAGGTTATTCATTTATAAAAGAGAATAATTGTTGTTCTGTATAATTGAATGATATGTACTATTTCTTCGCTAAGTTATCAAATGGTTTATATGTGCTTGATTTAAAAACCCATATCTATAACATAGACAATAAGAAATATAAAGCAAATAAATGATTCAAACCCTACATACCTATGGCACCGTCGATTAGGCCACATAAGCTCAAAGCATATTGAGAAGCTTCATAAAGATGGAATTCTCAAATCATATGATTTCGAATCATTTGGTACTTGTGAGTTTTGCTTGATGGGGAAAATGACAAAGTCTCCTTTCACAGGTTCAAGTGAAAGAGTCAATGACCTTTTAGCCCTCATACATACGGATGTGTGTGGACCTATGAGTAATTTGGCTAGGGGAGGATACTTTTACTTCATTACTTTTACTGATGATGTAAGCAGATTTGGATTTGTGTACCTCATGCGACATAAGTTAGAATCCTTTGAAAATTTAAGGAATTCCAGAATGAAGTACAAAACTAACTTGGGAAGAAAATTGAGGCACTGCGATCCGATCGTGGTGGTGAATATTTATCTCTAGAATTTGGTGATCATTTGAAGGATTGTATAGTCATATGAGATTTGATTGGTCTCCATGTGTAGTTTATTAATACCTCATTTGCATAATTTCTATAAATACATAACCAAAGCTATTAATGCACAAAATTATGCCTCGACAAGTGTGAAAATGCAAATTAATGTTGCGATTTGGAGAAAGTATACCCCCTAAAAAATGTTGCGACAAGTGTAGGATTTGATTGGTTTCCATGTGTAGGGGCAAGATCACATGAGAATGCTCCTTACATGAGAAATGAGAATGAATCTCAACCACACGATTGGATTAGAGTTACAACACTTGTTCATTAGAGTTATACCCCCTAAAAAATTTCAAGCCCAAAAAAAGAAACTTTTTTGAATTTATTTTTTCTAATATTCTTTTATTTTGGAGTTATAGTACTTCTTCATTAGAGTTACATCACTTATTCGTTAGAGTTATAACGCGTAAAATTCATTCTCATTTCTCATGTAAGTATGCGTTTTCATATGAACTCACTTCCATATACATACATATATATATATATATATATATATATATATATATGTATTTTTTTTATTCGTAAGGAGAAGTATAAGGAGAAGTGTCCTACTGGACCGCAACCTCGCACAGGTTAATCCGATCCAACTACGCAGGCATGTAGAATCAATCTTTTCAAAATGATTACATTTTCACAAAAAATGATTATAATCGAATAACTTACTAAAAAATTACTACATTATTCTCCCTATATTCATTGCAAACCGTATACAAATACTGGTTTAGGAAATAGATAGAGTAAGACATGTGCTTTCTCTTCTTCGCGTAAAAATTGATTCGGTTGGAGGTAGTGGTTATTTTTAGACACATCCTCCATTCGGAATTAATTGCATCATTTAATATATTAATTTTCATGTTTGCCAATTCATGATTTCAAACATTAGAATTTTAAAATTATCAATAAGTAAAAATTATAAAAAAAAAGATAATAAAAGAATATATATTAAAATGAATCTAACATGATCTCATATGACTATATTTTTCCTAAAATATAAATCACCAAAGACAATCAATTTTAAGAAATAACTTTTTTTTTGTTTTTTTTTTGATTGGGAAATTAAGTCAGCCCAAGGGCTAACCCCTACCCAGGCTACTAGCCTTGTAGGAACTACCAGCACATTGGCTGGTAAAGCATGCAAAGCATGCTAAGGAAATACCCCAACATAATGCTGGGGGTAAGGATCGAACCCCTGACCTCACAGATCAGAGGGGAGTGTTCTACCACATGAGCTAGCTCCTCATCCTTAATTTCAAGAAATAAATAGTAAACACTATAAGTATTTCTAAACAAATTAAAATATAAACTAATTGCATCTTGGACTAAAGATAGGACTAATTTTGTTTATGCTATCATCTCAAAAGTCATTATCATATAGACCAACTAGCTTTCATATGCACGCGATACGTGCGTTAATTTCAAAATTTGTTATTCTATTAGATACTCCATTCGTACTTTATTTATGATTAAACTTAAATGTGAAAAATTCAACAATTAGATGAATTTAGATATATTAATTCGCTAATGTAAAAAAATAAAAAGGTTGTGAGTGATTGTTAACATTAATTTTTTTGAATGAATATTGAACAGAATGAAACAAAAATAATGAGTCGGTTTAACTGAATTAAATAGTATCAAAGATAGTGAATGTTCAGACTTTTCATGTGCACGTTATGTATGCCATCTTTTTTTTATAAGGTATATAAATATTTTGTCCATTTAATTTTGATTGAAGTATTTGATGCATATACCATTTTAAAACTTATTTTAAATGCAAGTTGGAATGAGAATTTTTAAATGATTTGCTTTTGTAATTTTTTTCATTCCATTAATTAGATCATTAAGGGTATATTAGTCACTTCAAAAGAGGACACCACACCTCCTCCCTTGGTTTATATAATAGAGATTAGCACTCTACTAGCTAGATTGAAATATGAGCCTAGTCATCGCATACTCGCCAAGAAAAGCCAAATATCAGCAATTATTTCTATAGACTACAAATACAATAACTAGGGCTGGCAAAAGTCGACCCAACCTGATAACACGACCCGAACCCGACCCGAAATAAACGGGTTTGGGAAAAAAAATTCGACCCATTTAAGTAATTGGGTCGACCTGAACCCGACCTGAAATTAATTGGGTTAGGTTCGGGTTGAAAATCTCAACCCGAAAATAACCCACATAACCCGTTTAAAATTTGAGTTAATATACCGAATTTGGGCCAAGCCCAATGTAAAAACATAAAAGATAAAACCCTGTCATTTATGAGTTATGACTGCAGTATAAAAACAAAGGTTAAAAAGTAAAACCCTAACATTTCACAAAACCTAAACGGCACAAAGCCAAAAACCCTAACATTTCAATTTTCAACTCTCTCTTTCTCACTCTTTCATTCTTGCGTCGCCCTTAGTCCAAATTTTGGTGAGTTCATTTTGTTTCTTTCCACTTTATCTTTAATCCTTCAAATTTGTTTAGTTCTTCAAATATTATTTTTTGTTTAATCATCTTTTGTTCAGTGAGTTTGCTACATAAGTTTCATTTTGTTTAGTTCAAATCTTGGTGAGTTCACTTTGTTTTTGTCACTTTATCTTTAATCCTTCGAATTTGTTTCAGTTTGTTTAGTTTTTCGAATTTCATTTTCTCTTTAATCATTTTGTTTAGTTCTTCAGTTTGTTTAATCTTGTTTTCGCCTATGTTTTGTAATTTCTTTTCCCCTCTGTTTTGTATCGTCATTTTGTTATGTTCAGTTGTTAGTCTTACTGATGGAAATGTTTAGTTTGCTGTTTTTTTGAACTCGATATTTGCTGTTTTTTTCCCTCTTTTATAGTCGTTTTGTATCTTCATTTTTTTCTCTTGTTTTGTACTATAACAGTTTAGTTAAGTTGTTCTTATTTTTTGCTTCATATCTGTTAATGCAGATGGCTGACCTCCCTTCTAATCATGTTGATTTGGAGGCTTCATCAGAGGAAGAAGAGAACTCCCATGTCTAGCCAAGCTTGATGCTGATTTTATAATGATGTTTGATTGATTTTGTATTGTAGTTGGCAAACTTTTATATTTTAGTTGCAAATTAACTTCTAGCGTATTTAGTATATTTTGATGGAGTGTTGGTTTCTTTGTTTGAAATTTGAATGTTGGTACTTGACTATTTGTGTAGTTGGATACTTGGATTTAACTTTTAATTTTCTAACTTGAATGTTGGATGCAATTGGATGCCGATTTCTTTGTTATAAATTTGAATGTTGGATAGTTGGAAATTTGGAATAGATCGATGTGTGTTAGAAAAAAGTCTGTAAAAAATTAGGATTTTTTTGGGCAAAGTTGAAGTTATTCAGCAATCGGGTTAAACAGGTCGGGTTCGGGTCAACCCGATTAACTTTGGGTCGGGTTCAGGTTTAATTTTCTGACCTGTTTACCTAAATAGGTCGGGTTCGGGTTCATAGGTTCTGACCTGTTTACCTAAATAGGTCGACCTGAACCTGACCCGACCCGACCTGATTGCCAGCCCTAACAATAACCCAAAACTATATGTGTTTCCTAGAATTTTCCTGGAAATAAACTTGGTTATTGAGGGATTGTGAGTGGGTAGATAAAATACATTAAAAGGTTGACTATTGACTAACTCAAACCATGGGTTTTTGACATTTCTACTCAAATAATTCCAGTATATTTTCTTCAAGAAGAAAACTCTGGAATTCATTGAATTAATCTACTACAATTGAAAATAAAAGTGAGTCAATATTCAGTAATATGGGAATAATAGGAGAAACAATTCTATCAGCATTTCTACAAGTGCTGTTTGAGAAGTTATTTTCCCGAGGAGTAAATTTGTTTATGAGGTTAGTGAAAGGAGGAATCCAACAAAAAACCATCAAACAATGGGAGAAACAACTAAGAATTATAGAGGCAGTTTTAAGTGATGCTGAGCAAAAGCAAGTCCAAAGCAATGCTGTGAAGTCATGGATGCAGGACCTCCAAGATTTGGCGTATGACTTAGAAGATGTGTTGGATGCATTTGCAACTCAAGCTCAAATTTACGAATTGTCGATCATGAATGATAGTCATAGCTCCGAATATAAGGATAATGACACCAAGTTTATGGTATGTTACACTCTTCTATAAGTACTTCGTATAATGTTCTTTTAACTTCCTTGGATATAGTACAACTACAAGGCAAAATTTGGTTGACTTAGTGGGTAAATTACCACTACTAATAAAATTTAATATGAGCTAATCCAACTTAACATCAACAATTATATTTTAATGTTCTATTACAATTTAGAAGTGGTTAATCTACCCATTGGGTAGATGTAGTTATATCTGAGTCCAACTCAACATCATTAATTATATATTTGGTAGTTTATCTCTAGAGGATAGTCTTAGGCCCGGTATTGAGCAAGTCCAAACTGGAACTCAGCAAAGGGCCTCACAATTATTAGAGGTCAGTCCCAATTTTTAAAAAATAATCTTTAACGGGTGAGCTCAAAATATTTGGCACCACAGTACAATACGAAACAGACAACTTAACTTTTCTCCTCAAAATTAGAGGGCTCAGATTTCTCTCTCTCCTTACTTTTCTCCTTAACACTGGACTTTCTCCTAATTCTATATTTCAACTCGAATCACAACCAAGTAGTACGTTTTCAAAATTTGGAATTTTTTTTTTATTTTTTTTTTACCCGATTCTAGTTTCTAGTATGAAGCTACAAAATTCACATCACTGACATCTTCTCCAACGAGCTTGAAAATTGAATTCCTATAATAGCTATAAATTTACATGTGTCATCCTCTCTAAATTCACATCTACAAATTCAGAAATTCAAGTAATTGTATTTTGCTTAGTTTAATTTTTATTTTACTAGTTTGAGATTCTGACTTTTGCTTATTGATGTTGGTGTATATTAATTTCTGATTTTTGAGTATCACTATATTTTTGTATTAAATGGGGAAAAATATTGGTTACTAATTTTAACTTTTGTATTTGAAAAGAGAAGTAGCAAAGTAGCAATATAAAGTGAGAGAAGTTAATTGAGTCCAGATTCTACAAAAAAGAGTCGAAGGATTGTTTAGTTATTTTAATTATGCCTTCTCGATTTAGAAAATATGGTTCCGAACATGAAAAACGTTAAAAGAAAAAGAGAGTTGAAAAACAATTTGCTTTAAAATTTTTATAAATGTGAGCATATTTTTCAATGTCACATCCTCCATATCGTTCGGATAATCATAGTTTATCCACCGAGTAGATGGTATCAATCTCCTTTTAATTTTATTGATTCACGATTGTTCATTGATAAGTATATATGATAACTCAAACTCTAAAAGTTAAAATTTCTCTTATCAAACATACTATATCTATTTAATACTTCGAAGATTTGTAAAACTCTAGTGTTTTTAATATGGTTTTCTTGTCATAAAGTACAACATTTTACTATGGCCCTGTTTGACAATTAATGGATAGCTTTTGACTGTTAGCTAATTATATTAGCTGATATAAGCTGTTTGTATTCCCTTTGTTTCCTAAAGATCTTCCTTGTTACTGTTCCTACATATACCAAGGAGGATCCACTTGTGTGGGGTGTGGGGTGGGTAAAGTAGGAGAGAGAAAGGGGTTAAGATAAATAAACAAATAAAAATGGGTTAAAGTAGGAGAGAGAAAGGGAGAAAAATTGAATTAGTAATGTAATGGTGGACCATATGATAGGGACATGAGAGGGTAAAAAAGGGAAAACAAATTTCAAATAAGGAATAAAGTAAAAGAGGGAAGATCTTTTAGAAACGCACTTAAATGGAAAGAGGGAAGATATTTAGGAAACGGAGGGAGTATAAAGGTTTTTGATAAGTAGTTGATAGCTGATTAATACTTGATTGTGTAAAATGATCAATAAGGTCGTTGACATCATTTTCACTCTTATACTTGTTGTTGTTTATAAAATAAATATGTTTGGAGAATATCTATTATTGGGGATAAGACATACTAATAAATAATAATTTTAACCACATCCATCAAATTCAATATTAATCAATTATTTAAAAAAATTTAAATATCCAAATTTATGAATTGATAATGTGCAAATATTTTAATAAGAACATGAGCATAATCCATTTTGGTACCTTTTATAGATTATAAAAGAAATATGTTTGGTGAATACATATTTGGAATAAGACATACAAGAAAAAGAAGATCAGAGCACTAGTGGAAAAATGAAGAAGGGCTGCGCTGAAAAAGGCCTGTAGGGCTGCGCTTTTTGACAGCAGCCCTTTCAATAGCAGCCCTTCACATTTTTAGTAGGGCTGCGCTAGAAAAGCGCAACCCTTCACTGTGAAGGGTTGCGCTTTTTAGGTAAAAGCGCAGCCCTTCATAGCTAGAAGGGCTGCACTTTTTAGGTAAAAGCGCAGCCCTTCATGGCTAGAAGGGCTGCGCTTTTACCTAAAAAGCGCAACCCTTCCTACAAAAAAAAAAGGGTAATGTTATATGTAGCCCTTAGGGCTACATATAAGCATTAAATACATTTCTTTAAATGGAAACAATTTAAGAATTCAAGACACATTTTCACATCAATTGAGGTAATAAATGCTTGATTCAATATTTTATTTCCATTTTAAGCACTTTATACATAGCCCTAAGGGCTACATATATCATTTTCCAAAAAAAAATTCTTTTTTTTTGACATTTTTTACTCATAATCTCACATTTTCTGAAATTATACAGAAGAGAAGAGAAACGAAACGAAGATAAACCCAAAACAAAAAAAAAGAAAGAAACGAAAATGAAAAAAAGGAACAAAAACTAATATACAGAAGAGAAGAAATTATAGATCTGAAAATACAAGAACATTAATCAAAACGAATATGAAAATACAAGAACATTAATCAAAACAAAGAGAAGTATACAAGAACATTAAATCAAAACAAAAAAAGTATACAAGAACATTAATCAAAACAAAGAGAAGTATACAAGAACATTAATCAAAACAAAGAGAAGTATACAAGAACATTATAGATCTGAAAATACAAGAACTACCTCCAAACATTAACCTAATAATGTTTAAATACATAAAACAAAACCCTAATACATAATTAAGGAAAAAAAAATTTCGGAAATACTTAAAATGCCTATTTGGAGGCTTAAACGAACTTGGATGGCTTAAAAAGCCTAAACGTCACGGCATAGCGGTGAGTTTGACTCGTTGGCCCGTTCCACTTCCGAAAAGGTATCACGATAGGCAATCGGACTCCGTCGGCATGATTCGTGCAAATCATTTCAGGATTTTTGTCGCAATTTTTATGGGAGTTTTTGAGAGAGAAGAGAGGATGAGAGAGAAGGAGGAAAGGGAGGAGGGACGTGAGAGAAGGAGAAAAAGGGATGAGGGATGTGAGAGAGGAGAGAGAATGAGGGATAATATATTTGACGAATCCCGCTTAATATTTGAAGCCCGCGAACTTTTTTATTTCAATTTTTTTTAAAAAGGGACAAAAGCGCAGCCCTACATAGCAGAAGGGCTGCGCTTTTTTAAAAACTGCAGCCCTTCACTTAGTAGGGCTGCGCATTTGGGAAAAGCGCAACCCTTCTTACATACAGAAGGGCTGCACTTTTTCCAAAAGCGCAGCCCTACTAAGTGAAGGACTGCGCTTTTGAAAAAGCGCAGCCCTTCACTTAGTAGGGCTGCGCTTTTGGAAAAAGTGCAGCCCTTCCTGCGCAGCCCTTCCTGCGCAGCCCTTCCTTTTTTTTTCCCCTAGTGGAGATTGAACACTAAGACCAATGCAAGATTAACAAAAAAATTACAAGAATAAGAAAAATTAGAGAAATAAAAAAAACATAATCTCATGACATGTTTAGAGATACCTTACTTAGTAAGGGTAGCAATTCACTCATTCTCAAACCTCTAATATCAAAAAGCTCATCCCAGTAGCTTTTTATAAAAGAGCTTTTTGAGTTGAAAAAACTATTTCAAATCTTTATTTACCAAACACCCATATTAGAGGATTGACTACTTAAATCCTCTAATATGAGCTCAAACCTCTAATTTTACTCGAAACTGGTGCGCCTTTTCCTCTAGATCTTCCATCTCAGCGGTGACTGAATCCGTTGTTGACTTCTTTGCCAACTGTGTCCACAACCCCTGTTGCTTCAGTAAAGCCTGCATCTTAATGCGACAGACTGAAACTATTCCTCCCAGTGAATTTATCGATCTTCATATTCATCCCAGACATCTTCCCCACACAGATTGAACACAAAGCTCTGATACCAATTTGTTATGACAGACGTGAGAGAGAAACAAATAATGAATGCAAAACAATGAAAATCATATAGTAGATTTACGTGGTTCACCAATTTGGCTACGTCCATGGGCAAAAACCACCGAAAACCACCCCCAACATTCTGTCACCCCCGAAAACCACTCTCTCCACCCCTTCATCCCAGAAAACCACCAAACTCAGTCATCCCACCCCCCGAAAACCACCAATCCTAGCAACCGTAGCCTTGAAACCCACCACCCCTCACTATCTCACCCCCGAAATACAACAACCCCAACCACCCCACCCTCGAACTACACCAAACCCAGCCACCTCGCCCTCGAAGTACACCAAACCCAACCAACATGTTTGTATCAAAAGGAAAATGTTGGTTTTGTTTTTTGTTTTTCAAATTGAAATAAAAAATTAAAGAATCAACCAATAAGATAAATGACACGTGTCATAGTGACCTGCTACAACAAGTTACAACTGGTATTGACCTATCAGGAGAACTTTCGGCAAAAGTTTGTATTATTCTAGTTCAAAAATCCAATTTTTTATGGTAGTATTCTGTTTTAACATTTTCCTTATATGCATAATTGTAAATCAGGAAATAAATGATAAACTTTGAATATGTTTCTTTATGCTCCAAACTAGGAGCATATAAGTCTTTTCATAGGGATGGACAACATATATAAATCCTCTTGGCTTATATAATAAATATACAAGACTTTAGTCATATATCAAATTGATTTACAAAAACCCTAGCCGCTATCTACTCCTCTCCTCTTTTCACATAAAACCTCCTAGAGGGTTGCCATTGATGTTTTTGTCCATGGTAAGCCTTCTTTCTCTAGTTTATTTTTCTTAGTTTTCAACAAGTCCCATACGTGTGATAGGTTTAGTCTCCTTTATGAGTTTTGTACACCCCTCTCACGGTGGGGTATTTGTTCAAAACCTCTATGATCATGATTTGCCATATTAGAATTAAGTTTATTTCAATTGGATATTTTTCTTTTAGTTTATGACTTCCACTATAGATGAGGTTTGACTTCATATCAATTGAAGAATTTTAACTCCAAAAACAATATAAGGTTTTATCACCATATACCCCTAAGAAATTTTTTGGGACTGTATATCCTCGCAAGTTTCCAAATTCACCATATACCTTCCACTTTTCAAAAAAATATATCAATTTGCCCTTATGACTAATGGTGTTAGACTTTCGCTAGTCATTATGTCCTAATCCCCCTAACCCTAATAAACTAACATAAACATAAGCCAAATACTAACCTTAATTTAACCCCTTATCTAATACCATAACCCTAACCCTAACCGTAACCACCACCCCTACCTATCACTTACCCCTAGCCACCCACTGTCTCACCACGCATCCCCCCACACCCCTCCACTGCAGCCCCCTTCCCCTCCCTTTCCCCGCCAGTCACGCCGCCCCCTCCACTCTTCTTCCCCTGCAGTCGTGTATCCCCCCTCCCCTTCCCTCGCAGCCGTTGCGCAACAGTTGGGGAGGGGGTTCGTGACAGGCCGATAACAAGGGAGGGGAAGAGGGTCAACGGGGGAAGGGGGTCAGCGGGAGAAGAGGAGGGGGTGGTGGTGAGGTGATGGTGGTGAGGAGGTAGTGGTGGTGAGGGGGTGGTGGTGAGGGGGTGATGGGGTAGTGGGGGATAAGGGGTGGAGGAGGGGTGGTTAGGGTTAGGGTCCAAGTTAGTGTATTAGATTAGAGTTAGGGTTTGATTTAGGTTAGTTAACTAGGATTGTGGTAGGATTAGGGCCTAATGACTAACAAAAGTCTAACACCGTCAGTCAAAAAGGTAAGTGGATTTATTTTTTGAAATATAGAAGGTATATGGTGAATTTGGAAAATTGAAAGGGTATGTGTTGCAAAAAAAATTTGTCAAAGGTTTATGGTGAAAAAACTGAAAAATATATATTTTTTCTGTTATGTTTTAAATGAAACCTTTGATTTTTCACGCAAGCCAACGCACTTATTTAATAATTAGTATATTTAGTTGTGCACACGTAAAAAATATAAAAAAGTTATAATTTGATAGTATGCATCGAGACAAATCTCAACATCCCACTTGACTATATTTTTCTTAATAACGACAAATTGGAGTCAAAATTGATCAATGAATAGTGTTATTTCACCCCGTGTTTCATTTCAGCAGTGTTTCATTTGAAACAGAATGGAGTAAGTATTTGTATATCATTGGCGGAGCATAAACTGGCCACAATATACTACCTCTGTATCTATTACGTTATAACAATTTCTACTTTTAGGTGTTTTTATTAGTTGCAACATTTTCCTTTTTATGAAAGTTTTTAGGATAATTTGACTATATTACCCTTACTTCACCTACTTTTTTGAACCTGATCAGTACTAATAGCAGGGATAAGTGGGTCAATTATACTCTTTTTTCTCATCCCTTAAAGTTTGTGCAAAGAGGTGAATGTTGTAACTAAATAAAAACAGAGGTAGTATTTCTTACTTCAAAACCTCAAATTCCAGAAGAACGAAACAGAGAATCAATTCTTCCACTGTGTTTTCTCGTTAACTTGGTCTGCAAATGGATTACTTATATACTTGCGCGGGAAGCTTGAAATCTGCCCCTGCTCCTTGCTTTTGTGGGATTGTTTCTCATGATTCAAGGTTGTATTTTTTGGTTTTTTATTTCTTATAATTGATCTTCCATCTTATAGTGTTTTGATCTTGCATTTCACCTGTTCGATAAAATGTCGCAGATTGATAAACAGGGGAGCATTCCCGTGCACAATAGTACTATCTATAATATATTTGCAATTCAATGAGAAAGTTGGTTCAACCTTAATCATAGCTGTTATAAGGTTCAGGCATATTTTCGTGATTTCTTGTTAAATCATGGGTGTGTTTGGTTACACCGAAACATTTCCAAAGTAAAGTGGTTTTCCATGAAAACCATTTTCTAGAGGAAAACTCAATTCTAAATTGATTTTTCTTTGTTTGGTTGCAAGGTAAGTAACTTTTCTTTGAACCCATTTTCCTTTGTTTATGTTCAATTAGTAGATGTTGGTATGAGGTGTACGATGAGCATCCTACATCAGCTCCAAAACGCAAGGCGTTTATGTTGTGGTATTGTTTTTATAGAGTGGGCTAAAGTGCGGCTTCCTTGCCTCTCTAGGGAAAGTTATTTTCGATCCTTGAAAAATGAAGTTCAACCCATATTTTCCCTTGCTTGATCCGGTGCAAACCAAACAGAGGAAAGTGAGGAAAATAGTCTTCGTGCAAAACACTTTCCTCCCAACTAAAGACACCCTAGGATGCAACTTATTGGAACTTAGTGAGGCTTATAGATTACAAAGTGGTTAGAATTTTTTGGAACTTGTTAATATTGTGATAATTGTATTGAAGGATTGATTTTATTAGAGTACAGAATTGAGATTTACTTCTTGAACAATGAGCTTATTATTATTGACTATACAATTTGATGTGAACTTTCAAATAAATTGTGATGCTTTTACTTATTTATCTATCGAATTTCCATGGCGCCTTCCTACTATATAACCCTGGAGTAACACGTAGGAATCGTCTTCTAACAGGCGGAAAGCATTATTGTTGGTGGTTCAAAAGCTATAGAGCATTTATCTTTTATGTTTAACTCTGGCCAAGATTTTTCGGTGAGGATAGAAGAGATTAGTCAACAATTGGAAGAAATTTTAAGCCAAACTGAGGGCTTAGGGCTATCAGTTCATGTGATGCATCAGCAAATAGTACCCACAACAACAGCACCACGTTGGCAAAGCTGGCGAGAATCAACTTCTTTATTATGTGAGCCATTTGTATATGGACGGGAAGGTGACAAGAAGGAAATCATGCATCGGTTACTACATGACGAGAACTCAAGCTCTGGGAACTATATTGTGATTCCTATTGTTGGAAAAGGAGGCATTGGTAAGACGACTCTTGCTCAACTTATCTACAATGATGAAGAAGTGGACGTGTTTTCTTTGAAAGCATGGGTTTATGTATCTCAAATGTTTGATGCTAAAAGGATAACAACATCAATTCTGAATTCAATCACTGGTGAAGCCAATTCATTTTGTGATTTAAATCAAGCTCAAGTACGATTGCAGCAAGTGCTTAGAAACAAACGATTCTTGATTATACTTGATGACATGTGGAGTGTGATGTACAGTGATTGGGATGACCTACGCACTCCACTAAGAGCAGGGGCAAAAGGAAGCAGGGTTATAGTTACCACCAGAATTCAGAAAGTTGCGAGAATTATGAATCCACAAATGAATAATATGATTTTATTGGAGTGTCTTGCAGATGATGACTGTTGGCATCTAATTTTGCAACATGCCTTTGATGATGCCAATATTGCCGTAAGTCCAAATATTAGTCTAACGAGAGCTGAAATGGTAAGGGTGTGCAAAGGGCTACCCCTGGTAGCAAAAACTCTTGGAGGCCTTTTAAGGACCAAAGTGGAGGAGGAGAGCGAGTGGCAAGAGAGTCTCAACACTGATATTTTGAGCATGAGTAAGAGTAGAGTTTTACAGGTATTGGAGTTGAGTTATTATGACCTTCCATCACATTTGAAACGTTGTTTCTCTTACTGCGCTATATTTCCCAATGATCATGCTTTTACAGAGGAGGATGTCATTTTGTTATGGATGGCTGAAGGCTTCCTACCTGAAAATGTAGGGAACAAGCGAATTGAAGACATAGGCCATGAGTATTTCCATGAGCTAGTATCAAGATCATTTTTTGAACCCAGCACAAAAGGATCAAAATGGTTCAAAATGCACAACTTACAAAGTGATTTGGCCCGACAAGTTGTTGGTGATTTATGGTTGGTGATGAAGGAATGTTCAGTAAGGAAAGGTTATAGAGCTCGACATTTATCTTTCTCCAAACTAGATGAATGTGAAGATCTATTTCAGTTTAAGAACATAAGCCACTTTCGTACTTTTGCTCAATTTGACAAGCATCCCAGTTCCTCAAGCCGAGTACTTGAGCTTATAGGACATTTTCAGTACATAAGGGTGCTATTGCTACCGAGCCTGGGAATTACAAGTTTTCCAGAATCTATAGGTGACTTAAAGCTCTTACGGTATCTCAATCTCTCATACAATGATTTTGATGAATTGCCGAATTCAGTAAGCAACCTTGTTAATCTCCAAACTTTGTTGCTGAAGGGTTGCGTTAAACTTCAGAAATTATCGACGAATATGAGGTGTCTAATCAACCTTCGCCATCTTGATATTGATGGTACCTCTCTGAATCAGATGCCATTGGGGTTAGGGAATCTGACAAACCTGCAAACGTTACACAGATTTGTCTTAGGAGCTAATGCACCCATAATAAAAGAGTTGAAGAACTTGAAGCAGCTTCGAGGAAAGTTAACCATAGCTGGCTTAGAGAATTTGGTGAACTCCAACGATGCAGGAGAAGCAAGGTTGAATGAGAAATCGTGTCTTCATGAGTTGGAGATGGTATGGGAATGGGGAACCTTCACTAATGGGATTGATGACAACACTAAGATAGATGTGTTAGATCAGCTACACCCTCACAGATCCACAAAAGTGTTAACTCTAAGAAACTACAAGGGATTGACATTCCCAAGTTGGTTGAGTGACCCTTCTTTCACTAAGATGGTTGTCATAAGGCTAATAGGTTGTGAGAGATGTGAATCATTACCATCACTAGGGAAGCTTCCTTCACTGAAGGAACTTGTGGTTCAAGAAATGCGCGGTCTTAAATCAGTAGATGATGACTTTTACGGTGTTGGTTGTTCAAACCCTTTTCCGGCATTGAAAACTCTGAAATTCAAGTCTATGTTTTCTTGGGAAAGTTGGTTAATTTCATCAGCTGATACTAAGGGTTTTTCTAACCTTCAAGAGCTTTCAATCAAGGATTCTCCCCTCCTACAACATTTATCTTTACCTTCATGTCTCCCTTTGTTAGAGACACTTGAGATACAACATTGTAAGAAGCTAGATGCCTCACTTCCAACCCTCCCTCATCTCCAGAAGTTGGTATTAGAAGATTGTTCATCCCTTTTCATGGTTGATCAGCTATCTACGACTCTTCGACAACTGGCTATTTCCAATTGCCGGAAACTACAGTTGGTGGAATTCAGCAGACGATGCTTCTCTCTTGATGAAAATATATCTCTAGAGGTTGTAGAAGTTGTCAATTGCCAATCTCTGTTAAATTTTTTCAGTAGAGATGGTATTGAAGCTTATAATTCTTCTCCAACTTTAGGATTGATAGATAGAGGAGAGCTTTCATTGTTTAGAGAAGGTTTAAGTACATCCAAACTTGGTTATCTCACCAAATTAACAATAAGTGGGTGTCCTTATCTCGTCTCATTCCCAAAAGATGTTCTTCTTCCTGGCCTACGAAATCTTTTGATTTCAGTTTGTGAAAACCTGGAGAATCTCCCAAATCAAATGCATAGCTTCACCTCTCTCCAAGACTTTATTCTCACAAATTGCCCAAAAGTCCGCTGCTTCCCAGAAGGCGGTCTACCCATAAACTTGATATCAGTCTACTTCTATGGACTTAACATTCAGCAACCATTTAAAGAGTGGAAGTTGCACAACCTTAATTCTCTTCAAAAGCTATCTGTTTCTGATGTAGGATACTCTTCAAATTCAATCCACTCCTTCCCAGATGATGATGATCATTGTCTTCCATCGTCGTTGAATGGGTTAGCCATCAGCGGTTTCCTGAACTTGAAATCAATATCTTTCCTGGGTATTCCGAATCTCACTTCTCTTTCTATCAGGAGATGTCCGAAGCTTAAATATTTCGTCGATGAATGTCTACCTTCTGGACTTAGAGATTTAGTGGTTGTTCAGTGTCCTTTGCTGAAGCATCAAATGGAAAAGGATCCTCTTCGTCGCAAATTATCATGTATTACTCATCTCCATATATGCTAGTGTTGCAGTTGATGTAATGCTAAGTGTTAGATCATCATAAATCCCAACTATGTACTGAATTTTCTTTTATGGTGTTATACAGTGTTGTTCTTTATTATTTTCCCACTTGTTGAAGTCTTTTGTTTATCTTCATTATGTAAAATGTATGTAAATACAGGAGTTCAGCAATGCACATTGAGTCTGGTTTTTCTTTTCCTACATACTTGTATAGCTAATTCGAGTAATTATGTTTTAATTTTGAAACTGATGGAATAAGTTCTGGTAAAGATGCGTATAATTTATTTGATGCTTAAATTATTTCCCAATAAAGCATATGAGGAGGGAAAGACTAGAGCTCTTTGTAAAGAAACCAGATTCAGCAGCAGGGGAATATGTTTCTTCCATTCTTTGTCAACTTAAACTAGTGGATGACAGTTATTATGCTTGTAAAATTGATAAATGTATATACACAAGACAAAGACTTGAAAAGGAGATGCTAGAAACTTAGCAAAAGCATTGATTTATTGGCTACTGCATCGAGGATATGTAAGGAGATATGGACATAGGTGCTTTACCATGAAAAGGGAAAAACAACTAACAAGTTAGATGAGTATTGATAAAACAATCTCTGAAATTGGTGAAGCTTGCCCGATCTTACTTAAGATACATGAAGTGTAAGGGTGCATTCCCTTCATCCGAGTTCTCCAAAATTAACTTAACTGAATTTATTGTAATTTAATAAAGTTATTTTTTATAAGATGTTAGAACTCATCTGAACTTAACATAACTTATCTAGGCTCATTTAATTAAACTTATTTATACTTACTGAACTTGAAACTTAACTTTTTAAAGGTGAAGACTGAAGAGACATACTCTGAAACTGTTAACTTTCTCGTGCCCTTAACATAGGGCATGTCTCATGGATCTTGAGATTAACTTACTCTCTACAAACAAGATATAAGATTGTGTAATTTACCTTTTATCCATACTAATAGATGATAGAAATGGAAAAGAAAGCCCATTATTTGATTTTCATATAGTGTTAAGTAAAGGCAAAGCTAGAATTCAAAAGTTAATGAACCAAGAATATTTAAAGCAAATTCATAAAAACACTTATTTTTGATTATCCCATTTTACTACTCAAGTAAGAACAAGCATGCAATATTTTAGCTAGTTTAATAAAATATATCTTAAAAATCTACAAGGGCCACTTTAAAATTATATATGGACCGCAAGGATGGAGCCGCAGGGGCCAACCCCCTTGTAGCTTCACCGTGGGTGTTAGACATTTACTTAAGTATAAAATCCAACTTGGTGCCCATCTCTAATAGATGGGTAGCATTAACCAATGTATATTGTTGAACTATGGCTTAAATTAATTATTTGGCACTAGCATTAACCAAGCCCTGGTGGGGGCGTGGGGGCAATGCCCCGAAAACTTTCGGTATAGGTTATCGATTATATTGAGTTTGTTTTAGTTCGGGTTTAGGCACATCTGTTTAGGTTAATTAGTACGGTACTATATAAGTCCTATAATTAACTTATGCCATCATATTTTGTATTATGTATTATGTACTCTCTCCTAAACCTAATAAAATCACATCTCGTTGCTGTGTGAACATAGCTAACATATTGTTAGTGAACTACGTTAAATCATTGTGTAAATTATTCATTAATTAATTGTTTGTTCCTTTAATTGCATATTTCACAACATACATCCCCAAAAATATTAATTGTTTGTTCCCTGCTAGACCATCTGCTATAGGCCCTAAAGCTCTTGTTTCATATCTTCTCTTGATGATCCATTTTGTGACTGTATATTACTCTGTTTCAAGTTGTTTAAGTTGTGTTATTTGCTAGTTTTTGGGTTGTATGATGTATTTTGGGCCTTCAAGTCGTTACTAATATAATTTTCCTCCTTTGCGTTAAAAAAAGAGTTTAGCTTGCTAATCTTCAAAAACGATCTTTCTCATGTTTGGGTGATCGTTTTATGATGCGTTTGTATAAGCATTGTTTTAGACGAGATTTAATGTTAAATCTTAAACATTATTCTTACAAGACTTTATCAACGAATTAAATTGGTTGATACCCGCAAAATTTTGTCGAAGATGCTCGGAGAGCAATTTAAGTATAGTGGAATTTAAACTTTTTGGTTATAGTTTTAGCCAAAAAAAAATTAAAAATACGGAATCCACCCAAGCAACACTCGCCACCACACCACAAAAGCAAAATTCTTAAAAATCATGATACCTATAAAATGTTGATATGGTACGTACTACGATCATATAACACTAATTAAAGAAGTATGATTCTGATATCACTAGTTATGGAATAGTAAATCCCATTCCCACTAGTCGTTCAAATGACTGGAAATAGTCCATAATGGAATAACATTTTTATGGGCATAAAATAGTGCTTACTTGCCTGGTGAGAGCTCATCCGAAGTAAGTGCTTCTATAAGTCTATCGTCTACGATTCATATTCCTTTTATCTTCTACGACTCATATTCCTTTCACTCTAGGAATACTAGCTACTAAAATATATATAAATTTTTATTCTTGCTGGATATGATCCTATAAATTTATTTTTTGGATATGAGAGGTGATCTAATATGTATTACTAATCTTATGAAATTATTGCATTTAATTTGAAATGGCCCAAAATGAAAATTGTTGCATTTAAAACAAAACAGAGGAACTACCATTTTCTTTTGGCCTGAAAATAAATGGATTTGAACACAGATAAGAAGGCGATATGGACACAAGGAAATGCTATCTTAAATAAACGAAGCACACATGACCCAATAAATATAACTTTTTATTGTTATAATACTAGAAGGTAAACTAAATATTGACACTTATATTTCTCTTATCTTCAAAATTTTTATTGTGTCCCTAAATCTGTTTGAAAATTAAATAATGTTTGTTGAGAAAAGTGGGTGTTCTAGATAAGTTATTGGTTTAATAAAATGAGTAGTACCTTGATTTTAATAGTATTAATTATATATATACCATATCTGTTATCGAAAAGTAGTTTATAGTCCTAAGTGATGGCTCGGATTATTAACATTTTCATATTAAAAAACATCTATACAAATATATTAAAAGACGTGCGAAAACAAGAAACTGTGCCACGTGGCGCTCTCTCTAGGGAGTTTTAGTTCATGTAATCCATGTACAATAAAAAAATTAAGAAATTGTAGACTATAAGGTTTGATCCTGAGACCTCAAGTATATATACTAAAGTTTTAACCACTAGGCTAAATTGTATTTAGTATTATTATCATAAAGTATTATATTAATCAATGAAATTTTTTCTTACCCGAGGCATAGCCCGGGCCTAATAACTAGTTAAAATATGGATCATGTTCCTTTTTTTTTAATATGCATAATGATAACATGGTATGAAGCAACTACATAGAGAGTGCCACATGACATGTAAACTTGCTTAAGAATCCTTTTTAATATATTAGTATAGTTGTACGTAGTTAATAAAATAAAGCAAATGTGTTTCTGATTCCTTCCGTTGATAGATTATATATTCCAAACTATAAAAGCTAAAGGCATGGAATATATGCCTATGCAATTGCACGTTGTAAAATTAGAATTATATAATCTTTTCAGTACCATAAAGATTTTGATAATGAAAATAATACAAGTGGAGCAAGAATACATTCTAATTTCCATTTCATCTTTGTGCCAATATATTAAAATTATTTCTTCTTGCACCCTATATAACCATATTTAAACGTTCAATGCTATACCAATCCATTCCAACCCAAATTTCAAACCAACCAAAAATTGAACTATATATCATCACATTAAAAATTAGCTAATGTCATCCATGAAATTATACAAGCCCACTTATTCTTATGGTGCCCATCAGAAAAGCTTCTCTGAGTATGAGCACCAAGAGAGTAAGAACCAATCCAACTATGCCAACTACAATTGGGAGAACAGTTCTAACCAATCGAGGTACGACAGCTCGTCCCGAGAACTTTTATTGGGCCAATCTGTCGATGACTTTGATGCATATGAGTCCAGTAATGCTAGGGCCAATAAGTCCACCAATCACTATGCCCATGCCCAACGGGCCCTTCCAAGCCCATCAATTCATGTTCAACAGGGCCATCATTCCATGCAAAAAATGAAAAGGCAGGAGAGTAGTATGGGCCAAGATTGGACCAACAATTCCCCTAAGTGCTCCAGCCCAACCTCAGGTGAGCACTCAAGCCATACAATGCATAACAAGAATAATCATATGATGGGAGAAATGGAGAATGGTTGGGCCAATAAGCCCAATAAGTACTCTAGCTCAGGCCAAGCATACAATATGGGTCAATCCAAGTACAACGAACGAGGGCAAAAGGCTTACAATTACGACGAAGCCGGTCTCGAAGGTGGTTACGCTAGTAAGCCCACCTTGCTAACTAGTCCAAAGTACATCAGCCCAGTTAAAACTCATCAACCAGGCCTCATTACACAAAATGAGGATCACGGTTGGGCTAACTCAAACTCTAAATTTTCAAGCCCAGCCCAAGTTCAAACTCAACACTCGGGCCTTGCAATGCACGAAGAAGATCATATGATGGGAAAACCAAATATTGGTTGGGCTAATTCGCCCACTAAATTCTCTGGCCCAACTCAAACTCGTCAATCGAGCCTTGCAAAAGGCCCTATGATGGAGAAACATTATCAAGCAGACATGTCAATGCATAACGAGGGCCAGATGATGGGGAAAACGGATCAAGGTTGGGCCAGTGCACGAAGCAAGTTCTTGAGTCCAGCCCAAACTCATCACGGGATGCATAGAGAGGACCACATGGTGGCAAACAAGAGTAGTGGTTGGGCTAATTCACCCGCCAAATACTCCGGCCCAAATCGAGAACACGGGCAACATGGATGGGCAACAAAGTCCAACAACGGATTTGGGCCAAACCAGCTTGGTCACTCAGCCCATAAATCATATGATGACGATTATGATCAGTGTGTGGATGAGGATGTCTATGAGATTATGGATGAAATATTGACCAAGTACCCAGCCCATAATGTTAGTGGTGGACATGGAAGTAATTGGGCCGCAAACAATACATATGCAAGCCAGAACCAGGTTGCAGGCTATGGTAAACAACAAGGATATAGTGGCTCGGCCCATTATGGAAGTGCAGCCCAATCCATGGCGAGTTCTAATTCTAAGTTTGCCGTCAAAAAAGAGATGAACGCATCACACTCTTCCAGTTTCAAGAAAGAAGAATATTCAGCTAGTTCAAGTGCTAACAAGTTTGAGGCTAATAGCATGATGAATAGAGGAGGCTATTGTTGATGATATCTAAGGTGATAAAGCAGTGATCCGATTACTAATGATATTATAAGAGGTAAAAATGCTAGATCAATATCTTGAAACACTTTTTTTTTTTAATCTTTGTGTTGATTTAGTAATTGGTCTATGTCGCACGTGTGTATGAATGTATGATGCACGTATTATTACATACACTTGGGTGTACCTGTGTGTAAGAGGGATATGTTGTTTTTACATGTTTTATGAGAACCTTTAAAACGAATGATAACATAATTCGGTAGTTATTTTATTTACTTTGTTTGCTTGCTTGTGAACTTTGCAACTATAGAAGTCGCCAACATAGAGCTTTTGACATTACAAAATTCGCTAGTTATTTTTTTGATTATGCATAGAAAAAAACCATGTTCAATATTTAATTTTGTCCGAAACATGTTGCAGGTTTACCATGTGAGAGATCAGCTTGATTTGGACACAAGTATAATGTAGGGATAAGTGAAAATAAAGTCGTAAGCAGGCTTTGTCATTTGCCTAGCTATGAAACTTCATGTATTCTTTAAAGCTTTACCAGTTACCATATAAGTATATGTATTATGTATAGTAATCTATCATACGTACACCTTTCAAGCAGTTAAATTTATGAAATAAACTGATGGTTTCTTATATCCTAGCTATATTGTAAGAAATTAGTACAATATTAGATTCACTTTAAAAATAGAGAGAGTATTATACCAAAATTTGAATTTAAAATCCTGAATCCACCCCTACTAAACAAGCATATATTAAAATGACGAAAAACTAAGGGCATGTTCTTTTCGGCATAAAACGGCTGAGCTGAACTGAATTGAACTGAACTGAAATAAACAGAAATGAATAGTGATATGTGAAAATACTAAAAATATTGTCAAGAATTGAGCTGAACTGAACTGAATTGAATTGAGCTGAGCTAATTAAAGACACCACTGTAGTTGGCACAATGCCTAGACAAATTAATGAAAACTTTGCTAAAAGATCAGAATTAAGTAGTCATTAAAACAAATCCCCAATTCTTTTTTTTTTTTTTGGCATTTTTCAGCTTAGTTTGTCACAGATTCATAATATTAATAGCCCTATTTTTCGAACTAGACCTTTTCTTCTTTGGCCAAACCCACGATAATAATTAAGGAAACTACAAAATAATCTCCTTAGTGAATTCATAAGGTCTAGTAAACAACAACACTACAATAGCAACCCTCATGATCAAGCACAAAAATACACTTAAGTACATGTCTCACGTGAAATACCAAGCCTATTGTTAGGGAGATCAAAGACAACTCTATGGTTTTGTTGCTGCATGTTGGCTATGACATTGAGGGCGGAGTTGACGTTTTCGGGGGCGGCGGCGATAGCGAGGCATGATATGCTGGTGGAGGTACTGCGGAGGAGGAAGTTGTCCTGGTCCAATGTTAGTTTCATGTCTTGGAACAAGAATGTTATGGATGGTACTGTTATTGGAACACTGTAACATGTCTCAAAGCCACCTAGGGACGTCACGTTTGCCTTCCCCATTCGCCGCCTGAACTCATCTCGCACTGCGATGTAGGCTGGTGTTGCTAGTCGGGTGTACACCGTACCTGAATAATTGCGCGCATGGAAATATATGAGTACTAAGAACTTGATCAAAGGTTGTTGATAGGATATTAGAATTGTTTTTTTTATTTTCATATGAGGCACGAAAGCAATTCAAAGTACAAATGGGGGATTAGAACCTGTAACATATCGTTCACAACACCTCAATCTTAACCACTAGGTCAAGACATTCTTAGTATAGGATATTAGAATTGTTGGTAACTAAAGTATGCATCATTTAGTAAGAGTGTGATCTCTTCATAATTAAGAATCATTGTTAAACTTGAATTAAACTTAATTATCAGACCTTACTGAAACTGAGAAGTTCTTTAAACTTATTTGATCTTATTATTAAATCTCACATTATATACTACTTGTATATGGTTTCGGATTTATTAGACTTGTAACTTATTTTAGTTAAGGCAAAAGAATGCACCTTAAGTAATTAATATAATAGTCTTTCCATTTTAAAATATTTTTCCTACTTTGACTTATTTTATCTCCCATAAAATATTAAATAGGAAGAACTAATTAACAGAAATAAGGGAAGGAGTGCCCTTAAATTTTGTGAATATATTGTGCACATTAATTTGCGAGTGAAATACATTTAAAAAAGGTTGGTTTCTAGCTAGGATGAGTTGGGCATAAAGCTCTTATCTTTAGCACACAAAATTAGAAGCAACTAGATTTTTATACTTTGAACACTTTTTGGGTTTGTTTGTTTATCTAGCGAATATACTTCCTCCGTTTTTTTATAAATGCTACATTTCTCTTAAATGAAAATGTCATAATAGATGCTACATATCATAAATGAATTCCTTCTCACCATAAAAATCTTAAAATAATATTAAAAAGTTGGTGGTCCCCCACCTTCTCTTTTAAAATACTCATACTTTTTCCTTAACAAATGGTTTTTTATTCAAAAAGTGGTGGTCCCCTACTTTCTCTCTCTACCTTTCTTAAAAAAACCCCAGTTTCTCTATGTAGCAAGAATAAAAACACGGAGGAAGTATGTATTAGTACATTTTTGTAGGCATTTTTCTTATACAATTACAGTTCTTCATTATTACTACTCCCTCCATTTTTTTTTAATGGTAAGCTTTGAGTATTGACAGTATTTACAAATTTATATTTGATTATTATTTGTCATTAATGAGTAAAAATAAAATTAGTCATGTTAAATCTTGTTCGATTTTTCTCGATATATATATTTGGAATACCAAGTTTTATAATTTTTACAAATTTAAATTTAAAAATATTAATATTTAAATATTTACATTAACAAACTTGAAAAGATAAAGTATAACTATTAAAATAAATAACACGATATAAAATAAGAGAAAATCTAAATAAAATAAAGAATCTCTTACCCTCAGTAAAAAAGAAAGAGGAAAAGGCAATATGGGCATGATAAGTGGTGTTGACAAAATGCTGTACTAGCTTTAGTTGGTCCTACAACATTTTGGCTGGTAGTAGCTTAATAGCTTTGGCCTTTGGGGGGATGATCACTATAATACACTACGCACTAAAATTGAGAAGAAAAGACCTAAAATTTGGGCCAGGGGAACAGTGAATCAGTGGTGCCTTCACGGGTGTGCTTCTGCTTGGCTCTTTACAGATGGTGTCAGGAATAATGATACTAATATTTCGATGAAACAAATCCCAATATATAGCACCATGAATTAGGATCTGGTCTCTCCAACTTATTTTCAGTTCAGCACAATTTAATTCAATTCAGTTCCTAAATAATAATCATTATTATTAATTAGTTATAATTTAATTCAGTTTAGTTTAGTTTAATTTGATTCAATTTAGTTAAGTTGTTTTATGCCCAAGAAAACAGATCCTTATTCACATTTTCTGTAAGAGCATCTACAATGGTAAGCTACAATCACTTGTAGTTTTATGTGCCACATAAGATTTCCAAACTACAACATTTTCAAGCTACAACCTCTCCCAATGAAAAGCTACAACCATTTGTAATTTTTGTAGATCCCACATGTTATTTACTTATGAAAATTAGAAAGTGAGATAGGAAGGTATAAGTAGGGCCCACAAAAAATTAAATAAAGCTAGTACTTGCTTTGTGGAGCTACTTGATTTTGCCGAGCTACAGCCTCTTTTTTACTCCAATAATAAAGCAAGTAGCTCTAATTTTTAACAAATTGCAAGCAAAGGCCTAAAGTCACCCATTGGAGTTGCTCTAACAATCCACACACCTCTTCTAACTGTCTCAAATTTGCACGTTAGATAAAATTTGGTTTATCATTGAGTAAATTACTCACTATTACTAGAATTTAATATAAGGTAAAATTTAATTCAACAATTATTATAATATTTTTTTTGTTTGACCAGCTAGTAACTTTAAGGACAACTTTTTTAAGCTAATATTACTTTCTATAATACAAAACAATTATGAAAAATTACTATTGAAGGAAAAAAACTCTTAAAAATGGCATCAATTTTTAGTTTTTCGGACAAAAAGTCAAGAAACCAGACATTAATCTCATTTTCCGTCGATTCTTGTCCGTGGTCACATCACTTAAATTGTCTTAAAATGTTCTCTCTCAAAAAACAACAAGAAAAGAGTACTAGTTGAGACAAAAAAAAAAATCAATTAGAAAAAAATTTATGGATCACTAGGCAGTAGGCCCAGCCCAGATGTCCAAAACAGAGCCTTACTTTCAAAGGCAGCTCAAATTGGAAAAAAAAAAGAACTTGAAGGCTGAAGATAATAATAAAAAAATATCTGAAAATTTCTTGAACTCAACTCCTCTTAAAATACATTAAAAGATTTTAAAGAGAAAAGCGTAATTTAATTCATGTTTGTTATATAATTTACTTGTATATTTTGATCAATTTTTTTATATAGTGGCTTATTTTATCATAGGACTTATATATTGTTCGATCCAGACTATAGTGCACATTGATATTATACTAGTATTGTGGGCAAAAATTAATAAAAGAAATGGTTTAATTTTAATACTTCCTCCGTTTCAAAATAGATGGTACATTGTTGACTAAAACGCTTGTCGAGGCACTACTTTGACTACTAATATCTTTAATTATGTATTAGAGTAAAGTATAAAATTTGATTTTCTGAAAATATACATTAAGACAAATCCAACAACATATTACATTATAACATTTGATTTTACCTAATAGTAAATAATGCATGGTCAAACCTCATTCATGAATAGTGGAAAAGTCAACAATGTAGCATCTATTTTGAAACGGAGGAAGTATAAAAGTAGACCTAGTCACTAAATGAATTAAACTAGTCATCGAAAGAAATTAACCTAATTACTATTGAGCTAATTCTCTTTTTAATATTAGATTTACTGTTGCCTAATCTTAATTTTAAAGTAGACAGTCTCTTATACAGTTATATAACAATCGTATACGAAATATTCCGCTTTCGAAAAATAATGCAAGCGGTACTGTTAAGTGGTGCCTACCAACATCAGATGAGAGGAGACCACTCTACATTATGAAAATTTGTAGGACATAAACAAGAGTAATTGTATTGTAGGCCAGTAGGCAGTTTCTATCAAAAATATATACTTTTTCAGTGTTCTTTGCTTTTTATATTAATTAAATTTATTTAGGGATTTGATTGTTGATACTTTGTTCTCCACGATGATGATTTTTTATAGGATCATCAGGAATCGTTTCAATCTCTTTTGCTTATAAAAAAAAAACCGATATGAATGAGTAAAATTACAATAAAATGGTTCTATATTTTTCCTTTTTAATCACTGAGGGCATAATGATCATTAAAAGAGGTGGATATTATAGTAATAAAAGTTAATATTAGTACAAAAAAAACTTAATGATCATTATTATATATGAATAGTGAAAAAATTTAAGTGTTGCAACTAATAAAAAACGAAGGTAGTATATAATAAAAAACCATATTGGGTACGTACCAGTGTCAATAACAGTACCAGCACCGTTGTTAGGATTGAAGGCCAAGGCATCAGCAGGAATATTTACTGTTTTACTCCCCACTTTAATCCCAATCAAATTAACATAGTATAGAGAAGGCCTCTTTGGGTTGGTAAGCAATGGTGTGTAATGCATCTTTTTGGGCTGGGCTACTGGGCCGAGTTTCATGGACCCTGAGAAATTGGATGACCTGAAACTGGGCAAGCAGTAGGAAAAGGTGGACCTGTATAGGCTTGGGGTCTGAGAAAGGAGTGATAATGGGCCTCGGCCAAGACCCAATAGTCCTTGTGGTGGGATTGATCCCCCGGTAGTCTTCTGGATGCATCCAAAGACGTAGCCTGGGATGGGGTCTCGGGATAGGGCTACGGTGTCTTGCGAGAGGGTGGCCGCTAAGGTGGAGCCACCGTAGGTTTGGTTGAAGGTGCACACGTTTTGGAAACAACTAGGGCTTGTTACCTGAAAAGGAGGAAATGTAGGCTTAATAATCGCATAATGCACATTAGGCATAAAAATGTACAAAGGACCTAGTACATGATATGTTTTTTTTTTAATTCATATGAGCCACGAAGACAGTACAAAGTACAAAGAAGGGGAGGGAAGATTCGAACCTGTGACTTATCGTTCACATCACCTCAATTTTAACCACTAGGCTAAAAAATATGGTACATGATATGTTAGCTACATTACTCTGATACTTAGTTCAAATGTTACTCTATTTCGTTATGTATGGGTTTGTGTTTGTGTTTGGCCCAATAATCTTTATCAACTATTAAGCAAGGGTTGGCCTAGTGATAAAATTTGGCTTCATGACGTCAAGGTCATGGGATCAAGTTTCACTAGGGGCACTTTGAGGGAGATGTTTTCCTTACCATCCCCCTTGTTTCAAGGAGTAAGACCTGCAAAACTGGTTGGTTGTATCTGTGCTTAGTGCCAATTTAGTAGGTCTCTTCATCTTACCAACATAGAAAAAAAATATCTTTATCCACTAAAGCCATTTAATTAGTCAAGTTTAAAATGGGATCTAATCATCCAACGTGACATTCTCCATATGGAAATGTATAACCATAGTTCTGAAAAGAATAGATAGTATGTAGTTTAATGTAGTGGATCGGAAATATCTTAATTCAATTATCCAAATTGTCATCAAGTACCTTAGCAACTAGCTAGTGAAAGGTCCTATTGTTTTGGTCCCGTGAATAAAAAAATATTATTCACGTGATGGCTTTTAGTCTTCTACTACATACCTCACTTAAATAATGAGTCAAATTTGATTTACGGATATTTAACACTATATTTAATGTACTCCTTAAATACTAGCTAAAACCATAATATAAGACAGATGTTGTTTTTGTTCCTTTTCTCTTGCCTTTTGGCCTTATCTGCAGCTCCATTATTTTTTTACCTCTTCTTTTTCTGCTTTTTCAGGGTGAGATATGTTTAGGCTAAAATGACATACAAAATCATTTAACCCTGAAAGTTTTAGAGAAAGTATTTGCCCATATCCGATATGGGATTACTTTTTTCATATCGGATACTTGATATGATTAGATGTAGTCCAGATATGATTTAATAGCTAGCTGATATAATATAAGATTTCAACTAACAAGCTCCCAAAAAAAAAAATTGAAAAACAAAAAAATTATAATTTTTTAACATTACTTTTGTCATAAAAATTACATAAATGCCATGATAGTGACCCATATCGGATATGGACATATCATTGCTTGAAAGTTTTATGCCACTCACTATCTTATTATGTAGAATCAGTAGAAAGTTTCACCTTTTCATAGTACAAGTTTCACCATCTAAGAACCAATTTATGACTTCTTCACGGCACAAGTTTTAATCATGCGATAATAGATTCACATTCTGTACATTTTTGTTTCATATACACTTTCTATAACACTTGGGAACAACAATAAATATGAAATATCCACTTCACAGATAAGATAAGCTTCTCGAAATGCCAAATATTATCCATCACATGAAAACAATAGTACTTTTCGTGAAACTTTTACCAATTAAGTTACTTCCTCCATTTTAAATTACTCGTTACATTTGAAAATTTCACTATTTATCAATGATGTTTGACCATACATTATTTATTATTAGATAAAATCAAATGTTATAATGTAATATATATGTTGTTGGATTCGTCTATTTTCAAAAAATCAAAATTTATACTTTACTCTAACATATAATTAAAGATATTAATAGTCAGTAGTGCATCGATAAGCATGAAAGTCGATCAAAATGTAACGAGTAATTTGAAACGGAGGAAGTAGTTGACATCCGTCAGCAGTATGAAAAAATAAGAAAAAACTCGAAAAAAGAAAGAAAAGAAAAGTACCTGCTGACACTGAGGGGTGCCACAAGCAATGCCCTTAAAAGAAGTGGATCTTTCAGAGCCAAAAAGGGCAGAGCCACATCCAACACAGCCCTTACATGGCAACCAAGAAACATCATTACTTGTATCCAAAGCCATCAAAAAACTCTGAGGAGGAGTTCCAACGTTAACCCTAACAATGTAGGTCGGGCTTTGGATCAGCTGCCGGGCCCAAGCCACAGGAGCAATAGATTTCCGGGCCACGAGGCTAGTCAAGTATTGCAACCGGGCCTGATCCTCAGTCAGCATTTGCATAACACTCTCTTCCCATGACATTTTCTTGGGCTTGAAGGGTGAGCATGGGCTGGATACATGGAACACTCTTAAGGTTGAGCTATCTTTTTCTGGGAGGTTGCAGTTATGGTTGGGCTGGCCCAGCCCATGTTGAGTGAGGGAGAGGAGTTGAAGGAGGAGGACAAAGAGAAAGGGTTTCATCATGGCTTAGTTAGCTAGCTCTAATATGTGTTTTTATGTAGCTAGCTAAGTTTTATTTTGTTTGATATGAGATGATGAAAATAGAGGTAATGAGTAATGAGTATATATAGTGATGTTATGTGGAATGGGAGGAGAGAGAGAGGGAAGAGTAGTGTGTGAAGTGGGTACTAGATAGTGTCATTAGTGTGTGTGTGATAACAGACTGTATTCCATTTTCTGTGACCCGCACTTCGGCCCATCCTCTCCTTACTTTCGTTATGATTGTTTTAAAGAGTTGTGTAATATTATACTTTCTCTGTTCTAATTTGATTTTTTTTAGTTAAAAACAACGATTTCTTCATTAGATATTTCGAGTTTTCAAAAAATTCATTAAGTATTCTTTTATTTTCAAAATTCACCAAGTACTCCTATAATTCATAATAGTACACCCAAATATCCTTACTGACTAACGGCGGTTAGCTCTATTAATCTAAACCGTAATTAACTCCTAATCAACCTAACTAAACCCTAAAACCTAACTCCTAACTAACACTAACCTCTAACTTATAACCTAACCCTAACCCCCCCCTCTTACCACCCCAGTAGCCCCCTCCCCCCACCCCACCAACACCTCCCCCCTCTCCCACCCCTTGTAGCCCATGTCGCGAGCCTAGAGCCCGACCCATCCCCCACCTTGTCGAATTCCCCAATGCTCCAACCTTCATTTGAACCAGAAATGAAAATCTGAGAAGAGGAGAGCTAGAATAGGAGAGAATTCGACGGGGGTGGAGGAGGGGGAATTCGACGGGGGTGGGGGATGGGGGAATTCGACGGGGTGCGGGGAGGGGGGATTCGACAGGATGGGATTCTGGGCTCGCGACGGGGTGGGGGAGCAGTGGGGTTCTGGGCTCGCGACGGGGGTGCAGGGGTGGGGGTGGAGGAGGGGGTTCTGTGGTGGGAGGTTGTAAGGGTGGTGGGAGGATGGGGGAGGGGTGGTAGGAAGGTCAAGGTTAGGGTTTAGGTTTAGGATTAGGGTTAGAGTTTAGATTTAGTGTTAGGGGTAAGGGTTAGGATTTGGGATTAATTCGGGTACGTGTAAAAAAGAAAATTAGGATTGATGAATGTCGGCGGTTAACAACGTTAATCATTAAGGATATTTGAGTGCATTGACATAAAACTGAGGGGTACCTTGTGAATTTTGAAAACATGGGTGGTACTTAGTCAATTTTTTGAAAATTCAGGGGTATTTGGTGAAAAACTTATAAAATAATAAAAGACAATTGAGCTAATACTAATTACATACTTCTTCTATTTTCATTAAAATAACTTAGTTTGACTTTGAAACTATTCACATATATGACTTTGATTTTCTTTTATGATTTGTATATAGTCATGCTGGATATTGTTACACTCGCTCTTCTCAATGTATATATTTGAAATCTTAACTTTTTGTAATTTTTTCTTATTGACAATGATAAGTCATTTTTATATATAGTTTTTAGGTGCATTTAGGTTGCATTCTAGAGTATTTAGTTTCATATTTAGTTTCATTATTGCATTATATTCTTAAGTTTTGCATTTCTATTCCATTTCGGTATGTTTTCTTGTTTTTGATGAATTTCAGGCATTGAGAACGTATTTGGATTATGATTAGCTAAACTTGAGGATTATGAGCACTTGGAAAGGAGTTACAATGCATAAGGATCATATGGATATGTCATAGTACGAGTTTGAGCAAAAACGAAGCGGAAAAATCATTAGAAGAAATGTGAAAAAGGAGTCACAATGTCACATCTACTCTTCTGATCATAACTTTTGATGTGCTTATTTAAATCGAGTAATTCCAGCATATTTGGAAACTATACTTGAAGAGCTTTCCAACAATAGGTGGCACGCCTCGAGGAGACTTCTATTCAAGAAGTTATGCCTTTTTGAAGTTGGACTGTTTCTGCTGGAATCTGTCACGCGTACGCGCGGATCACTAATCTGCCTTTTAATGATTTAATTAAGACTTTCCTTATCTTGTAAATTACTTTTCTAGTCATATTAGGTGAATATTATTTAGATAGGTTTTCATTCTTTTTCTCTCTCCTCCCTCTCACGTTATTTTTTAGGTTTTAGGTTTTAGTTTTTTCTCCTCTCTTTCTCTCTAGTTTTGAGTGTAAACCCTAGTTTTTATTCTTTTTCATTAATTCATGAGTTTCATTAGTTTCTTTCCTTGATTTCTTTGAGTATGCTTTTCTTAGTAGATTTAGATTTCATTATTTATTTCATGATAGAGTAGTTTCTTTTATCTATGGTTAAGTTGAACCCTAGTATGATTTAATTCATGATTGTTTCTTTAAGTTCTCATATTAATTGTTAATTGTTCTTGCTTAATTGATTGTGCATATTCCAATACTAGATTAGGGATAACTAGTATTGTTCTAATTCCATTGTCTTGATCACAACGGGAGTTGGATTTTGACGGATTTGAGTATTTCAATTAAGGACATGAAGTTCTCCACGGGAGTAGGTAGAATGGATTGTTAGGAAGTTAAAGTGTTGCGCTCAATGTCTTTAATTTGCATGATTCCACGGGAGTAGGCTTGAATGCATATTAGAGAAGCCATAAATACTCGGGAGAGGTCTATGGTACTTTATAGGGTGGACTTTTCCTTGTGAACATTTAATTGATTAGTTCGGGGTAGGAATTATTTTGTATTACTTCGTGCTAGTGGGGATATTTAACTGTAGAGTCTTTTTTTTATATATTGATTAGTATAGTTGATTCGACGATCATTGATATTAATCTCTTTTAGTCTTACCATTATTTAAGGGCTAATCACAGAACAACTTTCTCTATGTGGGATCGACTCTGACTTACCCTACTACATAGTTAGGAAGATTAGTTAGGTTATTTATTTTTGTTAGGTGCGCGACACGCCTATCAGACAATTAAATATGTTAAGGTTCAAATTAGTACATCGATAAGAGTGTCTAAAGAAATGAGTCAATCAATAAAAAACTGATGAAATATAAAGAAAAGGTGGCATCCAAAACTGTAAGTAGCAATACTACTTAAATGCTACATATGTAGGCAATATTAATATGTTGCTAGATAGAAACTTATGTACAAGTACATGATAAAGAAAATGCACACTTCTCATCTACTTTTTTCTATATCTATCTGGTAACTTAATTGAAATATATCTTCTCTAGTTAAGAGAAAAATCTAATATTACGTTACCAGAGTAACTATGTATAGATACAAAATTATGAGCCATTCCAATTACTTTTTGTATGGTATGTATCCTTCAGGCCCGTCTCGAACTATATAGAGGCCCTGTGCGATCTCATATTTGAAGAATTCAATAATGTAGTAGCTCATCCATACTTCATATAATCATATTATGAAAAAAAAATAGTCCAAATAAGTAGATAAATTTTTTTCTTTTTACTACTTGAACTTTCTCTATCTTGGGGCCCTCACAATTAAGGGGCCCTGTTCCATGAAACATGTTGAACATGTTAAAAGCCGCCCCTGGTATCCTTATAACACAAGCAGGGTTAAACTTTTGCAAAGCTTCCTACGATGCGCAAGAATTTTAAGGCTTTATAAATATCGTATCTTAGTGTTAGAATCAATCATGTTTCTATATCTAATATCTCGGTGTTGTATCCGGTCAGATTTTATTTATCATTATCGAAATAGAATTTTTTTGGGTGCAAGTTATATAGGATGTTAATCATCATACAAAAAGATCTTGTAGTGTCCATCTATAGAAAGTTTAGGTACAACATATCTGTAAGTATGTGGGATGTCATTGAGAACCATTGGATGCCATCTGAGGAATTGATAAAATCTAGGCAAGTTCAGGTTGGCTTATACTAAACTATGCTTTATTATCTTTTCCTAACAAATAAATTAAGAGCCTAAAAACATCTTTGTAAATATACAGTAGAACTCTTGCAGCAAAAGCATATTTAGGGTGTATTATCATTATATTTTAATCTTATATGATCCAAAAGTGCAAGAAGTTACCATATTCATAAGCTGACAATCGTGTCATGTGATCTTGGTAAAAAAAAACTGGAAAATGACCTATTTCCTGTCGTACTAAACAACCAGATATTCGCATCTCGTGATACTCAGGCATTTAGACTAATTGGACGGTACGAATATAAGATGTTTCATCAATACCAAGTTCCAATATTATGGTGTACTATTTGAGTTGTATTAATAATTTAGTAGTATTAGTTTCAGTCTTTCTCATTCAAATACTCATCAGGAAAAACTTTGTCTACCCAGTGGGTCAACAACCTATTACTACTAGAAATAAATAAATAGTGGAATCCAACTCATCAATTTTAATAGTTTTTTAATGTTTTATTTCTAGTGGGTTAATTACCCACCGAGTAGATGTAGCATTGCCCGACTATTCAATTTTGCATAAACAAATGGCTAATTACTCTACTTGTATACATAAACCTACAAGAAAGTTCAGAATCAAGGAAAATTCAAAGTGTAAGTTGGGGCGATAGAAATCGAACCCCCGCCTCATATATGGTTCATTGGAATTAATTCGACTGGTAACATAAACTAATTTCTTTTAATTCTTTCTATGTATTTGTTGAATGTTATGTTCTACCTTAAGTTAAATTATAAAAGAAAGATAATAGCTAAAATTATTAAGGTGAGAATTTTCGTCATATGATTATCATTTCGGATACAGATTATCAATATATAATAATATACATACCATGAACTGGTATTATCTATATAATACTATAAAGCAATAAGGATTTGCTTATGTGTCAAGAGCAAATTGAATTGCTGATGTGTCAATTTTTTATAATATCTTTTACAATTTTTTGCCACGTGTATTTGTCTCTAAATATTTCTGTTATGCATTACTTTTTTTAGGCATATAATTGGAAAGCTATTTAAGATAGTTCTTTGTTATGGAATGTAAATCAACTAAATTTTAGGAATCGATTACTATTAATTAGTAATTACTTATGCATCATGAAACTGCCAAAAAAAAAATCTCCTAAATCCGATATTTTAGGCATTAATTACGATTTTTTATAAACTAATTAAAAATTCATATCCCCTAAATTCGGTATTTGAGTTACTAATCATATATTTTGGCACTAATTAAGAAATAAATTTAGAGTAAGAAGCTGATGTTTTAGGTACTACTTAAGGTATTACAACTATTTAAATAAACATGTTGTACTCTCTTCTTAAACCCAAATTAAAACAAAAGTCTTAACAGATTATAAATTAAACTTAAAGTTTACCAAGGGACGTATTAATCATACAATAAGTTGTATTATAGGTTTTTTTTTTAAAGTTCAAATTATAAGATCATTGACCACATATCCATACCATCAAAACTATAAGTTTATTGCAAACTATAAAATCGTGGGCCGTCATATTACAAAGACTACGGTGTATCCCATAAAACGATGATAATTATTAGTGAGTTACAATGTGATTAGCAATACAAAACACGATCCACGGTAAAATCAATAATAATTGATATTAGCACCTCATGTATATAATACAAAAAAATAAACATCTTATATATTAACACTTAGTTTGCATAAAAGAATAAACATCTTATGTACTAACACTTAGCTTGCACAAAAGAATAAACATCTTATGTACTAATACTTGCACAAAAGTCTATAAACATCTTATGTACTAACACCTAATATTAAACTATCAACTAAAAAACGGATTAGCCAATATATAAATAGATAAGAAAAGATAACAAAGTCTCAACAAAAGTAAACTTCCACTTGGCTCATGAGGTTTGTAAAATTAAAGGAGGGTAGCCTAATTGTAACAACAAGCATGAGATGTCTTAAAGTTTAGTATAATAACAATGTGACCCCTTTCATTGTACAAAATATCACATCGTTGTATTTAAAGCCCACTAGGAATATGCTATCTTAACTGGTAAATGTATGGCATCTCTATGTAAGGTTAAAGATTAAAATTACATATAGAACTTATGTGAAATTTATTGTCCATAGTTTTAGTGTAGTTATACTTTTGTGAAGTTTATAAGTCATATACTTCCTCTGTTTCAAATTACTCGCTACACTTTGAAAATTCCACTATTCATGAATGAGGTTTGACCATGAATTATTTACTATTAGATAAAATCAAATGTTATAATGTAATATGTTGTTGGATTTGTCTCAATGTATATTTTCAAAAAATCAAAATTTTATACTTTACTCTAATACATAATTAAAGATATTAGTAGTTAAAGTAGTACATCGACAAGCGTGAAAGTCAAAGTGTAGCGAGTAATTTGAAACGGAGGAAGTATATTTGTTCAATTTATTCACAACAACCGAATCACAACTAAAAAATAATATTACCATACATATGAAATTTGAGAGCTCACAATTTCTAGGTGTTCATCTCAAAGAAAAGATATAATGTCATATAATATATTTCCATATATAAATTGATTTTTATTTCTATATATTACCGTTCATTTGGAACAAGTATTATTGACCTGGGTCAGTGAGCTAATCACAAACTCACAATAGAAATGAAAAAAGGTGAATTGTGCATGTAACAAATAATTGACAATATAATTTATTCTATATTTTACTTTCCAAAATAAATAAAAAAATGGGTCAAATAGTATGAAACTTACAAGCTTTAAATTCTAAGAGAGGTGCATAGAATCTTATTTCTATCTAAAAGCCGAATATAATCTTAACAAAATCTAAGTTTGCTAATAAAGTTCCAAACTGTAAAAAACCCTTGCTTAGAACTCTCAGTTTTCACTGTCATAAAAATTCTGTCTTTTTCCATCTCAATTTGAACATCTAGAAAGTGAATCATCATCTTCATATAAAAACTTATGTAGATAACATCTTAATCTCACACATCCAACGTTAATGGATAAAAACACAATCAAATTCATTTTTTCTCCATTTTCGAAAATATCAAGTGTGTTCAATGAATCTTTGGTCAAAATTTTTGGATAACTTTTTTTCGAATAAATCTGGAATTGAACGGAAAATTTTTTCTTTAATAACATAAGATTCAATTGATCAAATGTAGCAATTTTTCGAATAAATCTCCATTTTATTTAAATATGATAATGCCCAAATTCAGGAGAAAGGTTCAATTAAATATAACAATTTTAGCTATGTTTTAAATCTCCATTTTTGGTTTGTAATTTGCCCGGGTTCAGTTAGCCATATCAAGAGTTACCAGCATTAGGGTTTGAAATCTTATTTGTGATAAAGATCACGGGATCTCAAGACAATAAAAGAGTGGGGGTGAGAGGGACTGTAGAAAGTAGGGACGACAGAAAGTAGGAAAAGAACTGGTTGCATGATTGAATCCAAATAATGGAGCGAATTGTGATTTTATTTGGTCCTCAATGTGAAGCAATGGGTAGAGCAAATACTTTTTCAGTCAATGTCGTACGATAATATTAATTACATCAGTCATTGAACGCACAGGTTATAAGTCAATTTTAAAATATTCCTCATAAACGATATGATTATAAAAAGTTTAAATCACGATCTAATATTCACCCCATGATTTTGGGAGAAACATCATAAAGTCATAAAATTTATAAGTAAAAAAATTATGTGCATTTTGCACGGGTCAAAACCTAATTGTTCACTATATATCTATAGTGGCAAGTTGTAAAACTCTTGGCAAATTATAGGGGTCTTTGGCTAATGGCTAGTTGCATACATTGGACAAGAAGGTTCTCCATAAGGTCTATTATTGTTTCAATGCTATTTTATAACCAAATTTTCACCCCAAAACTTGTGAGTAATTCATTCTTTCACCAAATACTTCAAACTTTTCAAAATTCACCATACTTTTTAATTTCCTTAAAATTCACCATACGCTCTTAATGACTAACAAATATAAAAAAAAAAAAAAACATAGTCATTAACTCATAATTATGATATTAAGTCTTCATTAATCCTTACTTGAGTCATTTACTTTACTAGGCCATAGTGGCAGAGCCACATTGGGGTCACGTGACCCCGCAAATAAAAAAAAATTAAAGATTTTTCGGGAAAAAAAAAGAAAATAGTGAAGCGCAGCAGTGCAGCATTAAATGGCTAAAATGTCAGTTTCTGCTTCTTTTTGGCCCACTTTCATATATTAATTATTGTGGTCCCCAAATTCCCAACTCTCAATTCTTATCAAAATTTAAATTAAATTAAAAATTAAAAACCATTTAATTTTGAAAACTATCAATTTCTCTCTCCTTCCTTTCCCAATTCTCACGCTTAATTTTGTTTTTACCTCACTCTCACTATCTCACTGAGTCGCTGCCCATTCCCAGACGCCCAGACTTCGCCGTCGTCCGCCGTCCGCCGCACTGCACCACACCGGCACCACAGCCTCCTCCGACCTCCGACCAGCCCGCAGCCGGTAGCCATCGCCCATCAGGTACGTATTATTGTAAAACTATTTACAGAATTAAATTTTAATTCTTTTACGTTATTTATTTTCTAATTCCTAAATTGTATATTTAAAATCTTATTTGGTTGATACTTGATATTAATTGTAATATTTGCATATATGTGTCATGTGTGAATTTTCGAATTTGTAAGGTGTGATAAGTGATTGATGCATTTAGTTAGTTTGTTGTTTATTCTTTTTGTGAATGTTGAAATTATGAGATGTAAATTTGTATAAATTAGGTACTTAGGTAGTGTTAGTTAATTTATATAAATTTTCTATGATGATTTAGTTTATTTATGATGGTAATTTATTGATTGATTTTCATATAGTTTAATAGTTAGTTCATGTGTTAATTTGTATTAAATAATGAATATAGTTTAATAGTTAGTTCATGTGTTAATAGTGATGGTAATTTTTTGTTTATGTAATTTTTTGTTAGTTTGGAATGTATGACAATGAATATTAGACAATGTGTCTTTGTGTTGTAAAATTTTCAATATTGAATATCCTTTGTCTTTTTTGTGACATCTCGATATTGAAATCCTGGCTCCGCCACTGCTAGGCCACCATTAAAAATACCACCTATGGCTAAAAAAGAGGAAAGAGACTTAGGTTATGTTTAGTTCACCTGAAATTTTGATCTGAACTTATCTGATCTGATCTGATCTGAACTTATTTTTTCTTGATCTGATCTGATTTGATTTGATCTGATTAGATTTGAATTTTTTTTTGCTTATTTCAGATCTAATCAGATCAGATCAGATCTGAAAAAATAAATTCAGATAAGATCAATTCAGATCAAATCATACTTATATTCAAAAACTCATTATTACTATTAATACTATTATTTACTAGTACATTTGTTCAAAAAGATTATTATTATTGATGTTGTACTTATTAATTATTAATATTGGTAATTATTATTAATCTCGTTGTTATCATTATAAATGTCATTGTTATATCATTATTTTAAATTATTTTGTTGTTATTATATAATAGATGATTAAAAGCCACGTGTTAGGAACATAAGATTGGCGCAAAAACAAGAAATATATAAAATATGATAACTCAAATTCATGACAATGAAACTACTAAGTTCGGATTATATTTCAAAATAAGCTAAGTGCAAGATACAAATTATAAATTTAGATCTGGTATACCTCTTCCTACCGAATTCCATATCTCTCTAGCTATTTGAAGTTGCACGCTATCCACTTCTTTCTTGCGGAAGTCATAGTTGTTTGTATATCTTATTTTATTTTATATGAAAAAAAAGAGTTGAGTCTGCCGACTTCTCAAGTGTGAAACATTCTTTTTTAAAGGGAAAGTGTGAAATATTTTATAAGTGCTCTTATAAATTAATGACCTGGGTCATATAATTATTTTTAGTAATAATAATTATTATTATGATTATAATTATTATTGTTATTATTATAATAATAATTATTATTAATAATAAAAGTTGTGTAAAAGTTGTGATAGAAATAAAATGATAATAATAGTAGTACTATAAATAAGATCTTATAATGTACTCCCTCTGTTTTTTTTATCTTTCTCACTTTCCTGTGCACATCTCCCAATGCGCATCTTTGAACTTAAATATCTTTCATTATATATTAGTAAAAATTATAACAATTGAATATTAATAATGTACTAATTGAGACGAATCAAACAAGATCCCACATGACTATATTTTTTCTTATAAATTGAAAAAAATTGAGAAGATTCTCTCTAAGTATGAATATTGTCAAGATTCTAAGTGAGAACAATAAAAAAAAACAGAGGGAGTATTGCATAATAATGAATTACAGAGTAATAATATAATAGTAATAATATATTTTATAAAAGATAAGATCTTGTAAATCAGATCAAATCAGATTAGACCAGAAAAAATCAGATCAAATAAGATCACATAAGTTTAGATCTGAAAATTTCAGGTGAACTAAAACATAGCCTTGTAAAGAAAGAGAGAAGAGGGTAGAAAAATGAATTTTAGAAAGACAAAGAGAGAACCCCCAAATATCCCCCTAGAAAACCCTAAAATTCGAAAAAAATTCAAATGTTTGTACGAAATTGCTTCATCTTCCTCGGTTTAGATGGTGATTAGTCAGTATTACTCTACTTTTTGGTTTCTAGGCATTTATGAGGGCTCTGAGTCTTTAAAGTTGAGATTTTTATACATAAACTACGGAGACTAGTGTAAGGTTATGTTCAGTTCACCTTATTTTTGGTTATTTCAGATCTAATTAGATCAGATCAGAAAAAATAAGTTCAGTTCTAATCAGATCAGATAAGATCGGATCATATCATGCTTATATTTAAAAATCATTATTACTATTAAATATCTTTCATTACATATTAGTAAAAAAATATAATAATTGAATATTAATAAAGTACTCATTGAGATGAATCAAACAAGACCCCACATGACTATATTTTTTCTTATATATTGAGAAAAATCTAAAAGATAAGATCTTGTAATCAGATCCGATCTGATCAGAAAAAATAAGTTCAAATCAGATTAGATCAGATTAGATAAGTTCAGATTATAAAATTTCAGGTGAAGTAAACATAGCCTAAGAGTGTAATTAATCTCCTAGGTAGCATGCGGACTAGCCAATTTTTTCTAGCAAATTGGATTAAGTTATTATGGTTTCTAGGATTTAAGTTTAAATTTAGTGATAAAATTAGGGGTATTTGTTGCAGAGTAATTAATTTTCTATGGTTATGTACTTTAATTGAAGGTTTTTTCCTTCGTTATGTTGTCTGGTTATACAATTGTCTTCGAGTGTGCAGAGCCGGTATTGTGAAGGGTTTGTTGTCCTTTTGGATATTATGAGAAATTATGCATTAAATGTGATTGAATGTATATGTTCTCTTCCAGTTATTGATGTCAAAAGGGTTTGGTTCTTTGGTGAAGCTTGATCAAAATTCCTTTCTTAGAAATAAGATATGTTTTGCTTGTGCTTGCATTTGTGCTAATATTACTGCTCCCCTCCTTGAGTATGCTGAAATTGTTAGAGTTGGTGGTAAAGTGTGTGGTCATGCTGTGAGATGGTATGAGGAATTTTCCTCAGGTTATTAGATGTTTGTCCTTTGTTGTGCTCTGCTAAAAAAAATTTCATATGAAGTTGTTGAAACTCGAAGCAAAAATTAATATCTAAATGTCTTATGAAAGCTAAGAGGCAAGAAAATGATATCCCCATGGTTGTGGAGGCCAATGTGGTGCATGTCAAGCCTAATGTTTTCTGTGAGAAAAGCTGATGGTGTTGGTTTGAAAAGCGATGATAATCAACTTGTTTTTAAAGATGTTAAAACTGTTGCCAAAGGTAATGAGTTGGTTAATTCTTCTCCTCCGTTGAAAAAACAAAGTCTTGATCCAATCCTATTGTGTTAGGAATAGGTAAATTTGTGTTACTCACTTCTTCTCCCCATGTAAAATTTGTTTGAGGCTCTGATGATGAGGATTTTAATGATCTTATGCCTCAAGATGTTACCCCTCCCTTGATTAGTTTAGTCCTTGGGATTGGTTGTTGTTGGTAAGATGAGGGAGGGAACTGAGGTCCCTGGTGGTGTCACTCCTTGTGACTTGTGAGCAGGCTCTTTTTTATGTCCATGTACCTTTGCAGGTCAGATATCCTAGTGAGCTTTTTGCTAAGAACTAGTTCTTGCCCTTATTGCATGATGGTCAGTTTTTGATGATGGTGATCCTATTATCAATTCTTATGATGAAGAAACTGAAACTGTTTACTTAATGAGGTTGAGGATGTATTGCAATCCCTGATACATCTTTTCATTCTTTATAAGAAAATTGAGGCTATGGGGGTGGACATGCAGGATCAGATGGCTATCTTACCTCACTCCAACTCTGGTAATAGGAGGAAGAGCAACAAAGAGGATAAGGGACACTCCTCAACCTTGAAGAGAAACATGCTGTAAAAGCTAAGTTTTTTTTTTTTTTTTGCCATAACCACCTATTGTGATACATGTCAATTGGTTTTTGGAATGTTTGTGGAAGCCAAAAAAAATATCTTTTTGCTAAAATAGAAAGTTTTGTAACACAAGTCACATTTTATGAAACAAAATCCTCTATTATTCCTTCTAATGCTAGTATTAGAAGGTGTGCATTTAAGGTGTTTATGGTTGATGTGGAAAACATGTTTAAGTAATCCTTTTAGTATCTCTATAATTTCCAAGAGCACTAAGTTTATCATTTGTTATATAACTATCTTATCTTTAGACTTCTCTTTTTGTATCATATATATTTCTTTATGCGCCTCCTGCTATGGAAGGGAAGCAAGTCTTTTGACACGAAATTTTTGCATATGTTGCTAGCTTATCTTGCCCTTATATTTTAGTTGGTGATTATAATGAAATCAACTATTCTTCAAACAAACTGGGTAGAGTACCTGTTGGTGCTTCTAGATTTGATCGAATGAATTTTATTAAACATAATCTTGAATGTAGTGAGCTTCATTTTTCTGGTCAAGTTTACACATGGAGAAAAAACGTAATATGGAGGATAATATTTTTTAAGGGCTGGATAGATGGATATATATTTTTTTGATAGGAAAAACAGATTAAGTTTATTCAATCAACTCCAAATTATTTGTTACATAAGTCATGATCTACTCCGAACCTTCCTCGATCCACACTCTAACCTCCCAAGTTTCGACTAACTTTGGCTAAATTGTGAGCAACTTGGTTCCCACTTCTGCAAACATGAGAGAAAGAAATGATATTACAATGTTTTCCTAACTCCAAAATATCAAAAACAATGTTGCCAAAGCTCGAATTCTCCCATCTTCCCTGTTTCAAATGAGCAACCAATTTTAAGCAATCACTTTCTAGCTCGATGTTCCTTAAACCCGCATCTAAAGCCACATTCAATGAATGCCTAGCAGCCATTGCTTCCGCTTCATCCACATCATAACACCCCTCCATCATCACACAGTGGCCACCATAATGTCCCGAACGTCATCCCTCATGATGCCCCCAAACCACACCTTTCCTTCCTTAAAAACGGTTGTGTATGAGTTTACCTTGAAACCCCTACTTCCGACCTCACCCAAGCTTTCCTTCGTTGATATCTGTCCTGGCTAGGTTCCACACCATTCACCATGCTTTCCTTGTATTCATGAACAAGCTTCCTTTAAAAATAATAAATCTGGTGGAAGACTGGGTTGCCATTAAACTTGATATAGAAAAAGCGTGTGATTGGTTAGAATGGAGCTTCATTTTTGTCATGCTTGAACAATTAAGATTAGATAAGAAGTAGGTCAATTGGATCAAATTATGTATTTCTTCGATCTTCTTTTCTGTTTTAGTTAATGGTATTCTAGGAGAAAGATTTTTTTTTCCTTCTCAGGGTATTAGCCAGGAGGACCTATTATCTTCGTCTGTTTATATTTTATGTGCTGAACTTCTCGATCGCTCAAGATTTTATGCTCATTCTATGAGTGGAGAAAAACTTTAGGGAGTTAAAATTTGGAGGTCGGGTATTAAAGCTCGTTTATGATGTTTGCAGATGATATTATGTCTTATGCTAAAGCGACAGATTAAAGTTGTGTAGTTATGAAATCTATATTGGATAAGTATTGTTCTATGTCAAGCTAGCTTTTGAATTTTCATAAGTCTTCGTTTCAATGTACTAAGAATATTCCTTTTGGAGGTTGTGTCTAATTTTAGTACGATTTTACAAATGAATATCTCTTTTTCTTTGGGGAATTATTTAGGATGCCCTATTATTGATTCTAGGATAAGTTGTTCAGTCTTCTCACTCTCAGCTCACAAAGCCAAAAACTAACTATAAGTGCAACAAAGCTCAAAATGGTATAAAAAGTTTAATATTATTACAAATATGTCAACAAAAAGCAAGAGGGGACCATAATTTTTTTGTTTCATCACTTGAATTACTCTACTTTATTGTGGTCCCAACTTTCTCTCTCTATATATATTCCTTGGTATTCCTTCACTCTCTCTATGTTGCATTTAGAGGTGGGCATGGGTCGGGCCTGTTCACAGGCTCGACCCGCAGGCTTGGGTAAATGGTGGGCCGAGCCAGGCTAAGGCCCATGAGTGGCGGGCCGGGGTTGAAATTTTAAAAATTTGTCCACGTCTCGACCCAGGCCCACAGGCTTGGCCCATGTTTTATGTTATTTTTTTGTATTTTTGACAGTTTTAGGCTAAAAAACAAAGGAAAGGAGCGTTTAGCCCGCGGGCTGGCCCACGCGGGCTCGTGTCGGTGCGGACCGGAAATAAAATTTCTTGACCGTGACAGGCCCGCGGCCCCCGTAGCGAACAACGGGCCGGGCCGGGCACAAATCGCGCGCGGCCCGACCCATGCCCACCTCTAGTTGCACTTATTAAGAAACGGATGATGTATTTGTCGCAGGCTGCCAGATCAGTGTTGATCTAGGCTATTTGTCTACTAAAGCAATTTTCAAATGCAAAGTTTTTATCACCTTCTTCTATTCATTCTAATTCAGAAAATATAGGATTTTTTTTTGGAATAATTTGATTGGATGGGATAGAAGTTGTATTCCTAAAAGTATGGTGTTTAGGTTTCAGAAAGGCTAGTGTTAATAATACATCTTTGCAAATGAAATTATTAAGAAAAATTCCAACTAATTTGTGGGTGGATCTTATTACTAAAAAGTATTTGAGGGGGTGCTCTATTTTTGAGTTAGTTTATTCCTTCGACTAATTGTTCTTGGCAATGAAAAAAATTAATGTCTATTCGAGATATTTTCAAGAAAGGTCTCCGTTAAATTGTTAACTATGGTAGTAAGATCTCGTTTTGGGATGATAATTGGTTGTTCCCTTATCCTATTTTCTCTATTTGTCAACTGGTGGTTGGAATGGAAGATATTAGGGTGAATAGTGTTATACATGGTCATAGACAGTGGGATAAGGCTTTGTTCGCGCGCGGACATTGTTCCAGACTTTGTTTGTCAGGCTATTTTTAGTATCTTTCTTCCGAATGTGCTGCTGATTTTCTTTTGTGGGGTTTGACTCTGGATGTTGTCTATTCTATTAGAACTAGTGCCTCGCTAATGCAGAGTTTAGCTTTTGATTCTCCGCCTCTTAAACTTTTCATTTAAATTTGGATTTGGAATCTTTCTATTCCCCCTAAAATTTAAAACATTTTTAAAAAGTTTATCAAGATGGGTTAACTACTAAAGTTTGGCCCCAGAAGTGTTAGGTTTTCCTTCCTTAAGAATATTATTTTTGTAATTTTCACTCCGAAGATTCCAATTTATCTTTTTTTAGTGTCCTTTTATTGTTGATGTAGTTGTAGTGCTTCATGGGATCTCGGGTTGTCATTTTCTTATGTTGGGCCCTTATTAAGATATGAAAATTTAAATAGAAACCGATATATATCTGCTTAAGTTTTGTGTTAATTGATGGTTTATTTGGTTCCAACGAAACAAAATTATTTTTTAGGAGGTTGTTTGTGATGGTTCTTATGCTAAGGGGAAGAAGGTTAGTTCTATTCCTATTAATGTTGCGTGGACCTAATCTGATTCATGGTTCAAACTCAATTTTGAGGGTTGAAAATGGATGAATGGTCGATCATCTTTTGGGTTCACCATCCGCAACCATTTGGGTGAGTTGTGTCTTGCTGGAGCTGTGGCGATGTCTTCAAATTGCTCTATTCTTAAGGCGGAAGCTTGGGGGCTCAGAGAACGTGTGTGGGCTGCTTGTCTTCTTAGTATTGATTATCTTGTTATTGAAGGGAATAATTTGGTTGTTATTGATCTATTCAGTATTGTTGGAAGCTTAGCTCATTGATCATGGATTTGGCGGATGAGCTAAAGAAGTTTTAAGCGGTTTCTATTAATCATTGCTATCAAGAAGCTAATCAACCAACAAATTTTATTGCTCATAGGAGCCATGATGCTTCTTAGTTATTGTACTGGTTTTCTTCTTCTGATATAATGTTTTCTACCATTATCCTAGAGGATGTTGTAGGTTGGTCCTATCCTAGGGGATCAAGCCTAATTTGTTTCTCCTTAACAAAAAAAATATAGGAAGAGAGCGAAAAGGGGTCATAGAAGATTGTTTTGTAGTTGTCATTTAAGATACATGAATCATTTAGAGGATAATCAAGGTTTGGTAACGGAAATATAGGGGGTTAAGGGCTAAAAAACATAATCGTCATTAGTTATTATTAAGGGTGTATGTTTAAAAAAATTGTGAGGTATATGGTGAATTTTGAAAGGTTGGAGTAGGGATGCTAATCGAGTTGAGCAGATTACGAGAAGCTTGAACTCGACTTGGTCAAAGCTCGACTTGAGTTAGCTTGAGCTCGCTCGATTGAACTCGAAACTCGATAACCTTGTACATAATTCAATTGTTTTCAATTCATTTCTCTTTGAAATAAAGAAATATATTAACAATCACTAAAAATAAATTAATCTAGTATATAAAGAAAATTTTATAAAGAAAAGAAGATATGTGCACTAACCAATTAATCTACAATCTCATATTGGTCTTAGTGGAAAAAAAGAATTATTTCAAGTCACCCTCATGATGTTTGTTATCTGATGTCTCATGTACAACATTTATGATGTGTGAATCTCTGAATCTTTTTGTAAGTATTATTTTTAAAGACGTTGAAAATTACCGTCTCATTCCAAGATATGATTGGAAGCCCCTTCATTCGTCTCATGATGAGCCATTCTTCGTGTCTAAGATGCTTAGATTTTTTTTCACATGGATATTTCTAGTTCATTGTCCTTGTGATCCTCTCTTTTATTACACAAATTATATACTAAGATGTCTGCGCAATAATGAATTTTTTCAATTTAATATTGTAAAGCAGGTTGCAAACAATCTAGATAAGCCATTGGTCAAATTAATATACAAATCTTGGTAAAATTTATTTTTTAAAAAAACTCAGACATCCTATAATTAAAAATAATAAAAGTACTTGTAAACTTTTATAAATTAGTGTACAAAAGACTTATTCTTCTATTATTTTTAACTTAATTTAGAGTTCATATTAAATGCGTATTTTAACACATTTAGATTCCCAATATAAAGGTGTATTCAACCTTTAAATGGGTAATTTTTTTGTTCTATTATTAAAGAGAATACAAAATTGCTCCTTTATATGTATATATATACTACATTACTACTAAGACGTGTGTTGAAGTGTTTGAGGTCGTTACATGTCTTTGAATTTATACATTAGTATGGCAGCATATAATTCAATTGATTTCGTGAAAAAAAAAAAACGAATCATATGTAATGAACCGGAGCATGATCCGGGCCAACAACTAGTTGGAGTGTTAAAATGATTTGTGATGAGAGGCACTTTGATCACTTTGAGCTGTCGGTGGAGCATGTCTTACAAAAGAAATGTTAGCTAGCTTGGTCCCTTTGGCCACCATGGTGTGAGAGATCATGTGACATTGTGCTCCTTATAATGGATACCCCTTTCTAATATGCTTTATCCTTCCACTTTACAATTATTCCTTACTGGTAGGCCATCATTCTATTAAGTAATACTCCTATGATAGTGTTATTACAGTTTACACTATAGGTTTTTCCACCTTCGTTTGCAACTTGCTAGGTCGTCTAAATCTAATTAGTATTCTACTTTTCTTAAGCCTCCTTTTTCATAAAACGTAAAATGACTGATCGAACATACGCGGGGAGCAGTACGTGTGCTCAGCACTTCTATTTTCAGTTGTTTCCAAATCAGGGTTCATCCTCAATTCCTCACTAGTAATAAGCATTGTGATTTTCTGTTGATATTGCGTTACACTACATTACCGCACACGGCACACATGACTGTTTGGACCATTTCTTTTTTTTTTTTTTTTTTTTTTTTTTTTTTTTTGGACATCGGGAAAACGTACAAGAACATAAACAAAACAAAGTTAAACAACTACAGGGTGGCCATTGGTATATGTCCTAGGCGTACATGATTGGCCAGATCATGTGCCCTCTGCACCTGTTGCCGATTAGCTTTTATAATCCGACACCATTGGAGTTGTTGTCCCAGGAGTCGAATGTCGTTGAGAGTCCAGGCAATTGAAATAGGTTGGGTGGCTTTATGAAGTAAACTCCGAACCAGGACTTCGGAGTCCGTGTAGATCAAGATTTGACAATAACCACGGGCTTGAGCCCAAAGCAAGGCCTCCAGACAAGCCCGTGCTTCAGCCACCAGGGCTGACTCAGCATAAATGCATCTACCTTCTCCCCCTCCCTGGCATTAGTACTGACGTTATCAATAACCCAGGCAATACCGGCCAAAGGAGAAGACTTCTTCCAGGAGCCATCTACTTGTATCTGTAACTGTGGTACCCCGCAGAAGGATATCCCAAAATGTGCGAAAAGAAATCCTGGAGGACCTGGTTCCTCATGCAAGAACCTAAGCTGAGGAAGAGGAGTAGCCAGAAAGGTATAGTGTTGCTGGATACCTTTGTCCTGAAGTGCACGGATTAAGGCGATCAGGTTATTGTGCCTTTGAAAACTTTTTGATTTCGACCCTGCCAAATAGCCATAAAATAGCCAAAACAAAGGAAGACGATGGCCATTGTATCCATCCTGCTGGTAGAAATAGTGTATCCATGCAATGAGCCATCTTTAAAGCTCACAAGGGGAGTTCATTGGAAATAATACTCAGTTGGCTAGTTTGCCATGCTAACGTGGCAAGATGACAAAAGCGGAAAAGGTGTTGGCATGTTCTGGTTCCAAATTACAGTTGGACAACCATCTGAACTAGCCAGACCACGGTACGAAAGGTTAGCTGTTGTTGCTAATCCGTTATGGAACATTTCCAGAGGAAAAGTTTCCATTTTGGCATGATGCGCAATCCCCATAAAATCGAAAGAACTCCGAATTGAGAGGGGGTTCATGCTGTAGATATCGGTATTCGAGAGAGGAAATAGTACCAGATTTGGTAGTATATTGGCCCGAAGTAGTAAAGGCCAAATAGAAAGGTCTCTTGGTTTGTGAGTCGTGGACTTCAAGAGCACGTATATCACGAACTGTGCTGGAATGAAAAAGTGAATGAAGCCGGAACATTCCATCCTTGTTGGTGGGCAACAAGAGGGAAGCAATGGAGACAGTAGCAGCAGTGTGAAGAGAGACATTATCCCGAAAGAGGGGAATCCTCCATGAACCCACGCTCTTGCCAGCAGTAATCTGGACTTGGATCCAATTTTCCAAACATAATTTGTCAAGAGCACCTTCTCAGCTTGAATTAAACCGGCACACCCCAAGAACATTGACTCCGCATAGGACGCATGTAGCTATGATGAACCAGGCGCAAAGTTTGATCAGCAAAACTTTACTGATGAGGCCATTGGAATTCCTATGAATACGCCATACTTTCTTAATCAGAAGGAACGATTGTGCACCGCAATACTACGTAATGCCGAGTCCCAGCACCTTTTTGCAAATGCAAGAGCTCCTTGCTTTTCCAAGCAATTCCTTTACCTGAGCAATTGACCAGAAGAATCGTGCTAGCATCGCATCCAACTTATTGTGATTGTTGTGGGAATTAAGAAGACGGAAGGATGTGAGCTATGGAAGCAATGAGAACTGAATTAATGAGAATCAATTTCCCAGCTTGCGAAATTGGTGAATGATTCCAGTGTTATACGCTGAGAAATTTTATCAAGTAAAAAGGTGAAGTGCTGAGTTTTCTTCCCTTGGATATCCACGGAGTACCAAGATATGTGCCCAGAGACTCTTGGCATTCAATTGCAAGATACGTTTGTATTCCTACCCATGTCTCGGAAACATTTGGGCTAAATTTAACAAATGACTTTTGAAACTGAGCATTTGACCAGAAATATGGCAGAATCGAGCAAGAGATTGGACAGTTGTACAAGAAGTAGTCGACGCTTTAAAGAAAAGAAGAGCATCGTCAGCAAAAAACAGATGGGATATAGCAGGAGCGTACCTGTGAGCTCGAATTCCATCGAATAGTCGAATATCCGTAGCCATATTATCATGCGAGAAAAGATATCCATACAGAACAAGAACAGATAGGGGGATAGTGGGTCACCCTGACGGACACCACAATGGGAAGGAAAGGACTCTGTAACCTGTCCATTAACCAGGATGCGATATGTCACTGTAGATATACATTGACTAATCAACTGTATCCACTGTGCAGGGAATCCATAGGCCTGAAGAACCTTTAAGAGAAACCTCCAGTTAACCCGGTCATATGCCTTATTCATGTCAATTTTGAGAGCCGCTAGATGAACATTACCGCTTCGATGTTTATTAAGAACATGGGTTAACTCATGACTGATCAAATGTTGTCATCCATATGCCTTCCGGTATGAAGGCACTCTGATATTCCGTGATAAGATCAGAGAGCCAGTGGCCGTAAGCGATTGACAAGGCATTTCGAAACACATTTGTAAATGGTATTACATAAACTAATTGGCCGAAATTGTGTCACATCCTCAGGATTCTGTCCTTTAGGCAACAAAACAATCAGCGTCTGGTTCCATTCATGAAGTATGAAGCCTGTTGTGAAAGAAGTGATTAACAGCTTGAAACACCTCTTTCCGAGGGCAACCCAGTGATGTTTGAAAAACTCGGCCGTTGAGCCATCCATCCCAGGAGATTTGCCCTGACCAATACCAAACATGGCCTCATGCACTTCATCCTTAGAGAAGGGTCGAATGAGCTGTTGTTGTTGAGAAAGAGAAAGATGAGGTAAATTTAAGTCGCGAAGTACTAAATCAATGGCCTCATCTTGGACCTGGTCAGAGGCAGTAGACACCTGAGACGGCCCATATGCACCTTGAAATGATGTAAAATAGTATTCACTATGGTAGGACCATCCTCGTCCATTGGTCATCTGCTATCCGTAGTAGGTAGATATATGCTGCTCGTTGTTTTTGTCGCATCTTATTATAGAAAAACTTGTTGGGAGGTCTCCATTTGAACGAATTCTTTAGATCGTTGCGACCAATAAGAGTGTGCAAAGCAGACTTATCCAACTCCTGTGTCGTTGAGCATGAAGGCGTTACCTTGAGGAAGAGAAGGAAATATCAGTCGCATTGGCCTTAACTTTGTAGAAAGTTCTTGCCAATCAATCCCCCATACAACTTTATGATCCAAACACCATCGCCTGATCTGAGTGCGAAAGATGGATAGATGTTTCGTAACCGGTACATTGTTGACCCAGTATGGAATGCGCCATACAGACGAAATAATTGAGGTAAATCAGGTGTATGAGGCACCAATTTTCAAACTGATATGGCCACGATGAACTGGGTGGTGGCTCTGTCTGGTAAAAGATAGCTGCATGATCAGAATGTAGAATAGGGAAAGTTTTTAACATAACCAAGTGGATATCTGTCATTCCAATTTGGGGACGCATAACTCGATCGAGACGTTCCATGATTAAATCCACACCATCCCTGTTATTTGTCCAAGTGAACGAGGCCAATAAAGGGAATATCTTGTAGTTGTAGAGTATGCTTCCAATTGGTAATTTCTTCCCATCCCCTAATCATAGTAGCCCCACCAACTTATCCCCATAATGGTCAAGTTGATTTATATCACCAATAATGACAAAGTCAGGATATGTCTAACAAGTGTACAGTTGATCCCATAATAAAGACGATATTCTTGCGCACGATTCTCCGTACAAAACAAAACGTACCATATCATTCCATTATTTGCTGATATCTTACAAAACAGGAAATTACACATGGATTAATACGTTAACAGCAAAAGGTGCCCAAGAAACCACAACCAACCCACCACTAGACCCTATGCATCTACCCCAACTACAATATGTGGATTAGTAGTTCGTAGCACGACTGTACATGTGCAACTGAACATTTTGTTTCTTGCAAAAACAAAAACATGGGCTTAACCGTGGCAACCAACCAGCGTATGTACGGAATTATCGGGGCATCGCTGTTATTCAAACCCCGACAATTTAACGAAAGGATATTCATGGAAGTAGAGGTGACTGGTCTGGGTCAGTCACTACCCTAGTTGAGGCATCGGAACCCTGAACCAATAAAGAGAAATGTACATCCATGTGATCTTCATTGGAGCCGACACCATTACCACGCTGGCGTTTGAAAATCCATTTCCCAGCCGGCATAGGTGCTGAAGTAGTAGCATGACGTTTCTTTGACAAAGGAGACATAATCTCTACACCAGGTTCCACTCCCCAAGCTCGAGCCATAGAAACATCAGTAATAGCTTTAGTGCAAACCGCTCCATGTAAGAAACCTAAATTAAATCCTCCTTTAGCTTCCCATCGGTCCAAACGTTGACGCTTCCCATCTTTAGACCGGTATCGCACCTCCAAAGGTAATCCTGCGACATCAGTAACAGATTGACTATGCTGCAAAGGTGCAACGCTGCGCTTATTGCCTGCGAAAAACCAAGTACTAGTTCCAGGTTCATCGGGATCCGGAGGACGAACCGTAGTCCCACCTTGTTGGACTAGTGCCTCAAGAGTCCCCAGATTACTAAGAGAATCCCGACAAGGAGAATGAGGAACAGGCCCTGATGTAGCCTCGTTTGTAGGCCCATAACACTCGTCCTGCTCCATTGTGATGCAAATTGATTTCGGGGGCCGCGTAGTAATCCCCAGATGACGATAAAAAGGTCGATGTCGATGTGCTTGTGCTTCGGCCTGAGGTGAAGTAGATGATAGAGGAGAGGTTGCTGTAGCTACGGCCTGTCCATTGTGATTGCATTGGGGTACGAAATCCCCTATTTGGCCATATGTAATATCATCCGTAGCAAAGCGGGACCTAGGAGGGGTTAGCACCTCGTGGCCGCTGATAGCGGGGGATAAAATCTGAGTGACACTAGCAGGAGTGCCCCGAGTGTATGACATGGGAGGATTTGTGTGAAAATCAGATTCATGAGGTGAAGGATTATTGGGTTGGGATGGCAAATTTGGTGGCTCGAGCGATGGTTCCGAGCTTGCCACCTCCATCGGTTCCTCGTCCGAACTTGAATCCACTATCTGAACGTCAACATGGCGTTCATGAAATATATAGGGATCATGACCAAGAACCACACGAATTAAATCCACACGAGCATTTCGATAAATAAACCGATCTGGTAACCCTCGAATAATATTCGTGTAAAGAGGAGCATCCATAGGACCAAACATGATGTTCATACCATCATGTTCGAACTCCGAAAAACGACGATGAATAAGATGGTGTGCATCGTATGCAGACATTGGACAGCGTCCAGTGTGATGTCCTACACACCCACATTGTTTGCAGAACTTAAAAACTCCTTCATATCGAAAATAGACCCACACAACTTGACCATCTCCCAATGGCAAGAAACATCCTGGTATGAGGGGTTTTGATAAATCCACAACTAAGCGGGCCCGGAGAAAAGCCTCCTGTGGGAGACCCGGCCCTGTTTCCTCCACTAAATCGACCAACCCGACGTGAGATAAGATGCGTGCAGTCCATGCATTTTCCAAGAATTGCCAAGGTAAATTATGGATACGTACCCATAGTGTAGCCAAACTAAAGTTAATAGTGGAAGGGACTTGGTTACCGGAACTAGCACGAAATGTAATAATTTTACCATCTATTACAGTGGTGTGTTGTCGGAGAAGCGCCGCGCTGTCGCGCGGGTCTTGACACTCGAAGATGAAATAAACCCCAGTGCGAAGTACGCGAATAGAGCCGCGAGTAATCCACTGGGTATTGACAACATTAGTGACCAGGCTTGTAGTTGGAGGTATAAGATCAAAAAAGCGACCTACAATGGAGTGACTCCACTCAATATTAGGAAGAGGAGGGAGATTCGAAGGTGGTTGGCTAACAAGGATACCCATTCGCTTATGGATAGAGCGAATAGGGAGTCTCTCACTATTACTAGTTTGAGGTTCTGAGAAGCTCATAACTCACAAATATATAGGTTTTGGAAGGTGGAATTTCTTATAGTAGAATTTTGTTACGGTAAAGGATTGTTGGAACTAAGCGAAGGATTGTTGGAACTAAGCGAAGGATTTTCCACAAGAAATTACAGCGACAGTGTATTTAAAGCAGAATGAAAAAGGTTGAAGAGTATGAATTTACCGGTGGAATATGAATTTACCGATTGAAGCAGCCAACAAACGTTTGGCATGTGAAGGGACAGCTGTCTGGAGCAAATGTGTTGTAAAGACCAGAGCGTGGCAGGTGTTATTTGTCAAGGAAAACATTCGGTGAAGGAAGGTAAACCACAGGTGACAAGTGGGACTCACACTTTGAGTGAGATAACTCTCGAATATTTTAGAGAGAAGTCAAAGGATTTTTCTTGAGAGAGAAAGTATGTCTCAATGTTTCTTGTTTGGACCATTTCGATGGGGTCATTTGGTGACATTTCGTATGTTGTGCATTCAAGAGTTATTCTATATTGAAAGAGAGGGGAAACAGGTTCATGAAAAATTTATTGTCAAATTTTGAATGGTGTAGCTCTTTTTTATATTATTAGAAAAGATAATTGGTTTGAAAGCCAACCCCTGTTAGACTATTAGCCTACAAAACACATTTTCTCAAAGACTAGAATTCGGGATGGTAGTCCACTGAGCTACCACCTCTCGCTCATAGACTCATAGTGCACCTCTTAATGAATTTTCAAACGTCAATAACTTCAACTCATGTCATATAGTATTTGTTTTGGCTTTTGGTTTGAATTAAGTTCATCAAGTTTGGGTTTATTTCACTCGAAAAAAAGTTTGGGTTCGTTCCAAGTCTTGAGTCTTGAGTCTTGTTAAGTCATGCATATATGGCCAAGGTCAACATACTTAATTACTATTATCAAATTAGTTTGCTTATTGATTATTTTTCATTTTTCCTTAAACCTCATTTTAAGGTTGTTTTGAAATATATTTGATACCTATAGTATCTTCTGCATAGGAGCTTGGCGATAAAATTAAAGGATAATGTTAAATAATGAATTTAGAAGAAACATAATATTCGGACTATAGATCTCGTGAGCTTTGCATCCCAAGATGTCCAAATGTAACATTATTGTGCCAACGATATATTATATATATCTGATCAAGTTATATATATACAAGTAAAACTAAATTCATTTAGAATTATTTATATATCACAAGTATGGTAGAACTCCCTAAGAAATTGTTTTTCAACATGTAGTCTTTTATTCTTAAATCATAAAAGTGATTGAAGATATTTGTTTGATCATGCAAAGGAAAACTTCCCACTTGTAGAATGTAGTAATGCTTGTTGCTTGCTCTTTATCTTATATGAGAAAAGTTTAGCTTAAGTATGTGACAAGTTTTCGTCCATTTTGTGTAGAAAATAACTTTGATAAAGTGCAACATTTTTATACTTTTGTCAACCAAATAATTTTATAATGTTTTACTTCACCATAAACTTTTACTTTTCATGTCACTCAAACAATTAGTAAACACAGCATTATTCTCCACAATGGTTCCATGGAGTGGCTATTACACATCTTATATCTGAGATACACTAGTTTATAGAATACTCAGAAGAGAATAAGATCAAGTAATTATAAATACAACTGATCTCACCTAGAGACGCATCGTATCTACATGTAATTATGCATTATAGTAATTTCATTCTCGGTGAGTAAAATATTGTAGATTCGTTTACCACTAATCACACTTTTAGGAAGCAGGCAAAATCAAAGAAAAGAAAAAGGTGAAGGAGATTAGTGGTACTGATTACTGAAGAGAGCAGATCTACTTTTATAGCCTTGAATAGTTGAATCTCTAATTCCTTTCCTGTCAGGGTATGTTTATTTGAAGAGAGTAGATCAGATAAGTTTAGATTAGAAAATTTCGGGTGAATTAAACGTAGCCTTAATTTGCCTTTCCTTTTTTTTTGACAACATGCTTTCTACTTTGTACTCCCTTTGTTTCATTTTAATCTATACACTTACACTTTTTACGCATCTCAATGCAAAACTTTGAGAACATATATCTTTAGTTTTGTATTTATAAAAATTTATAAAAAGTACATATTAATAAAATATATGTTAAGATGAATCTAACAAGATGCTACATGACTATATTTTCATCCGCGTATAAATCACAAATGACAGTCAAAGTAAAATTTGTGAATAGTGTAAAATATCAAAGTATAAGAATTAAAAATGAAATAGAGGGAGTATCATTTATATTGAAAAGAAATATAGTGAATTAAACTCCATCCCACAGCTTTTAGTATAAGGAAAATTAGGGTCATAAATTCTAATTCTCCCATTATATGGTGTTTCTTTTTAAGTCTTAACTCGAGCTAATAAAGTAGTACTCCCTTAGTCTTTCTATGATTTTTTTATCTATTTATTTTTGTGTAATTTGTATTGCACATTGTTAACTGTTAACTAGTATTTGGGCCCAAATATTGCCCCAAGTTGGTATTGTGTTTCCGACTTGATATGCATTTTTTCCATTCCCACTAAAATATATTAAGGAAAACTCAACATTTAAAAGGTACAAATATAATAATGTGGACACTTAAAGCATGATTAAAAGTGGGTTGAGATGGTAATTATGTGATATATAATAGCAAGAGGTCATGTGTTCAAATCTTGTTGCAGACTAATTTTAATTAGATATTAGTAAAATTTATAAGAATTTAATATTTTACAACTACACATTGAGACGAATTCAACAATATCATTAGATTATCATAGTTTTCCAACTTGAATATTAATATTTCAAATGAGCAAGAATAAATAACACATGAAATATAATTCAATCTATTCTATTATTCCTTTGTTTTTTTTCTCTTGCGCTTTTTTCTTTACATACAAATAATTAAAGACGAATTTATGCAGGACACAGACAAAAGAAGAGAAGCTGATTTTATAATTTGATACTACTACATAATGGTGTTGTAGCTGGAGTTCATAGTTAAAAGCAGAAAGAAACAAAAATGAAAAAACCACTATTTGTAGTCAAACCTCTTCCTTGTTTGTTTCTCTTATATAGCTCTATATATGTCCACTAGTCATTGACCATAACCTTAAGGCAGCAGCGAAAGCACGCTAGCACGTGAAATCGTCGGCAAACTACACAAGTATTTGTTTTTTCCAATTCTATTGAATTTGACGAGGCATTATGTATGAGGATGGCCAATTGCGCGCGTAATGGGGTGCGTACGATTGTTAGTTTGTTGCGATGCGAACCCATTGCGAGGCATTTGTTTAGGAGCCGAGTTCTTTAGCTGCGCCAGAAGCCTTTAGGCCGAGGGCACGTCTGCCTAGGAATCACGCATTTGAACGCAAGTTGTGCCCAAGCCTTTAAACCGAGGGGATGTTTGCCTGGGCGTCACACATTTGAGCTGTTTTTAACTTAATTCACAACAATTACATATATCTTACTATCATGCATTCTTCATACTACATCAATAGAGTGCATATTCTTGACTTCAACATTGGATCAATGAAGAGTGAAAGTAGCTAAGCCCTTCATCTAAAGCAACCCTTCATCACCCCCATCTCCTCCCTCTCCTCCAAGGATGAACTTCATAGCCCCTTTCTTCGAACCAGTCCTATTTTCTCGCCCAGTAAGGGCGCTTCTCCCGGAGCTTAACCCGGGTTACGTGGATTATCTGCTCCCAAATTCATTGATGGAACCAACATAGTACCATTCGAATCTTACCCTACAGGAGGTCAAGGCCTTAATTCTCAACCGGACAATCCGCCTGGAAGAGAGCAATGTCATGATGATCATGTATGCAAACTCCGAGTTTCGTCCTGCTCACCTGCCACAAATCAGAGACGCCGCTCATCTTCCCCAGGAGATGAGAATTTTTCTAGAATGGTTCATGAAGAAAGAGGTAGAAGTAGAATCAGAGGAAAGGGACATAATGCAAAACCTTGGGCCTTGGTTAGACCCAACTCCCCTGCTCCCTTTGATACGGACTGTGGCTCTAGTACGAAACTCTCAGGTGACCTTGCAAGCTTACAACAACACAAATGCAGTATTTGTCGCACGCCTAGCCCGGCCACAGAAACAACTAAGCATAACAGGCCTTTGGGAAGAGGTAAAAGGACCAAGAAACCCCTCAGTTATCCGAGGCAGTGTTGTGGCCACACAAGAGATTGTGGACCAATCCGGAAACCGGGATCGAGGTCGATTCGTGGGAAGTAGGAAACGAGGAGGTACTATCGATGCTCCTAGCGAAAACAAGCTTGCCTAAGGGGATGAATATCTTATTTTGGAATGTGAGAGGGATTGGGAGACCCTCCTTTAAACCCAACTTTAGGCTACTGGTGCAACAACATAATCCGGCTCTAGTAATTCTTGTAGAGACATGTGTGGGTCGAGACAAATCCCGTGAGATCATAAGGGAGTTGGGTGTTGATGCATGGCATTTCGTGGAACCTCATGGCTTTATAGGAGGCATCCTACTCTTATGGAAGTCTTCGTTTCTTGACTTCCAAGTCATAGGAGATGGGATGCAAGGAGTGTATGGTGTTATTGAGGTACATTCGAATCAAACTTCCTTTATTTTGTCTTCTATATATGCTAGTACTAAGTTATGGAAAAGAAAAGAATTGTGGTCGGATTTAATTAATTTTGCTTCTCATGTTGATAAACCATGGCTTGTTGTGGGTGACTTTAATGAAGTTATATCTCAAAATGATAAGATGGGGGTCGTCCAATATGCAGGTCTAGAGTGGATTTATATGGTAGCACTATGGATGCTTGTAACTTGATTGATATGGGTTTTAATGGCCCTAAGTTTACATGGTCGAATAAAAGAAAGAGGAATCCTATTTTTCAAAGAATTGATAGAGGTTGGGTGAACCCGGATTGGTTAACTATGTTTCCTAATGCTCGTCTATGGCACCTTCCGAGAATAACTTCTGACCACTGTCCTTTGCTTATGAGAACCGATAATATACCTAGCAGTAGTGGCCTTAAACCTTTTAGATTTGAACCTATGTGGGTTACACATGAAAATTTCTTTGAGATCATCGCACAAAATTGGCCTGAGTATATTGATATTCAAACTAAATTAGATAACTTGAGTAACACAATAATAGTTTGGAATAAAAATGTTTTTGGGAATGTTTATCAAAGGAAGAAACATGCGCTGTCTAGACTTAGCAGGGTCTAAGCTTATCTTCAACGTAACCCTTATTCTTGTTTCCATCAAAACCTAGAAACCAAGTTGCAAGAGGAGATAAATCAAATTCTTCAGCAAGAAGAATGGCTTTGGAGAGTAAAAAGCAGGATGGAACGTATGGGAGAGGGGGAGAGGAATACTAGTTTTTCCACAGGAGTGTAGTTATAAAAAGAAATGCGTCTAGGATCCAATGCCTTAGAAATGATGTGGGAAACCAAATTGAATGTGGGGAGGGTATAAGGAGCCTTATCCAAAAGTTTTACAAGGACTTGTATTCACCTGACCAAACCCAATGCTTTAGAGAGAGCATAAATAATGGGAGTGTAATGGCGGAAGATTTTGTCCCTTCTGAGCATGAAATTCGAAAAGCCTTGTTTAGAATGAAACCCCTTAAGGCTCCTGGATCTGATGGGTTCCACCCGATATTCTTTCAAAGATCTTGGCAGATTGTATGGAAAGACTTATGTAGGGAAGTCCAGGGGTGGTTTAGGAAAAAATGTGTCCCAGAATCCCTATGTAGAGCTCTAATTTGCCTTATCCCCAAGAAGCCCTCTCCTGAGAATGTCAAGCAGTTTCGACCTATTAGCCTCTGTAACACCTTGTATAAGTTAGTCACTAAAGTCATGGTTAATAGGCTCAAATCTTATATCTCGGAATGGATCTTTAGGAATCAAAATAGTTTTATAAAGGGTAGGGGCCCTAAGGTCAACCTTTCCTTCACTCCAGAGGGCTCCATCAGGGAGACCCTATGTCCCCTTACCTCTTTAATATTTGTCTTAATTCCCAAAGTCTTGAGAAGCTACTTGATCCACATCACTTCACACACTGCAAGAGCCATTAATCTGTACTCAACCTTCAGCAGTACTGCTCCTAGCTACCATAGACTATCTCTTGAACTTTCATGAGATGGGTGAGTCCCCAAGAAGAATACAAAACCCTGATGTTGACCTCCTAGTTATTGCACAACATGCCCAATCACTGTCACAAAATGCTGACAGTTGAGCACTTGAGTTGTTAGCAAGCAAAATTCCTTGATCCATAGAGCCTGAGAGATATCTCACCACTCTCTTTGCAGCTCTGGAACTAACTTACAAGGAATTTCTTGCTTTCATCAATAGCCTTCTTGTCGTTTCCTGCTAAGATCAGATCATCCACATACACTAGTATGGCAATGAAAGTGACCTAGCTAGTTATGTTTGAAGAAAAAGGAGTAGTCCCACTTAGACTGAGTGAACCCATTTTTTTTCAAAGCATTACTTAATTTGTCAAACCATTGCATGGGAGCTTGCTTTAAGCCATATAGAGACTTAAGCAACTTGCACACTTGTGGTTGACCTTCATCATGATTCATTTATGCTTTGAACTCCCCCTCTCTGGCAACATGAACTTTACTTCCATACTTGTTGTGACCAGCTGACATCTTCATTGCATGGGAGCAACATGATTGTTATAGTGTTGCAACGGCGCCAAATTTGGTTCTCTCGGCGCATAACCTAATATTGCAACACTATAACAATCAAATCTGGCCAAATTTGATTGAATAGACATAAGAACATTCAATAGGAATCAACATGCATTAACAAAAATCAATACTTTAATTAAACATCCCTTCCTAATTGATCATGGATCCCCTTAAACCCTAGAAATAGACTACTCAATCATAATTGGGGAAAACATATTCATAATTAAATAAGCAAACATGAATTAATACTAAAGGATTTAATAGGAATAGGAAGAGAAATAATACCAATTGTAGAACCAATCTTGCAAAAATCAAAGCTTCTATTGAAAATTCAATGTAATTGGGGAAAAAGCAAAACTAGGGTTCTTTAATAATTGAGAGAAAAAAAAGAGTTCTAATCTTTAATGAATTAATGATGGAAAAAACAAAATAGAAAATAAGGTAGGAAATAATAATATTCCCTTGACTCTTTATACCTTTCTATTTCCTAAAACAACTAGAAAAATAGAGTCTAATTCGTCAAAAGATAAAGCCTTATCCGACTAGGAAACCCGGAATAATCCGCGGCCGCGGATTTTCGGGCTGCAAAACAGCGTCAACTTGCAAAGACCATATCTCCCAAACTAGAAGTTGTATCGGGGCGTGTAATATACCGTTGGAAAGCTCTTCAAGTATAGTTTCCAACCCCACTGGAATCACTGAATTCCGATCTCTGAATAATAAGTTATGATCAAAAGAGTGCACATGACTCAATTTCCATACTTCTTTTAATACGTTTCCGCTATGTTTGAGTTGCAATCCGACTTGAAGATGCCCTTTGGACTTCTCATTTGACTTAGCTCCTTCCTAGATGCTTCTCATCCTTAAGCTTGTCCAATAATACTCCAATTGTGTTCTCAATACCTGAAAACTATCAAAAACACCGAAAACACACAAAAGAGTAATATCTTCTCAACTTAAGTAACTATATGCAATTATGGACTAAGAATGCAACTAAATGATCCTAAAATGCAACCTAAATGCATCATGAAATGCCTATATTAATATGACTCATCAAACTCCCCCAAGCTAAACTGTTGCTTGTCCTCAAGCAATTAAACAATAAACACGGGAAGAAAATGATAACCTACAATATGGGACTAAAACAGGGTCAAGCACACAATCCAAAACACGGGAGATATCAATCCTACATGAACCAAACATCGAGTATCAATGAAACAAAGCCGCATAGCAAGTCATGTGACCAATCAACTCAACAATCTTACCACAGACCCTTTCCCCCAAGCTGGACTTAACAAAACTTGACAGACCTCACTATAGGTATGTGAACTAATACTCTCTTGTGTTTCGGGCGAAAATCAATGACACTCAACGATCTCAACCTATATATATCAACTCAGAAGAAGCAGTACTCTTTAACTTTGACCTTTTGACTCACTTTCAACACGAAAAATGTAACACACAAAGATCAAGAGGACTTTCATGGGTTGTAATGAGGCTAGGGTTAAGGGTATGGATCATATTTTGGGAGATGTGGTGGAAAAGCCAATAAGGGGAGCAAATATCAATGTAAAACTGCCTAACAAGGCATTCATCACAACTTCATATAACACCATCATTACCATAATATCACCACAATATCTTTCATGCATAGTAACCCATATATAACCTTTTCACTTTTCTTTCAAAATATGTTCACTTTCTTTGTTCTTTCATTTCTTTTTCTTCACTCTTTTTCATATTGCCAAAATCTCTTTGCACCACATTCAAATTCGATGATAAAGCTCATTAATAACACTTTCCTATAATATAACCATGCATTAACTACATCCATGTAACACAGTATGACCAAAACTAACACTTGCTCCCCAAAGCTAGGCTTGGGACAATAATCAAATGAGGTTAAGGGTTGTAATATGGGTGAAAGTAGCAAGCAAGGGTCAAGAAAGCTCAGCGGGGCTAGAGACGGGAAATATGTGAACAAAAAGAACTCTGGAGCTAAAATCATGAAATGAACGCCTCAATCATATCAAATAGTGTACACAATCAAGTATCAAGGACGTACCAGGTCAAAATCAAGATCATTACATCAACTGAGGAACTAATCACTCATGAAAGAACATAACTGACACAGATTCGTCAGTTTATTAGGCATAGAAGCTCACATGGGTCAATTTTGTCTGCACAGTAAAGTTAAAGCCAGCCAGAGAGATCAAACAGTCCTACCACAGCCAATCAATCGTATCACAATTATGCTATGAAGAATCATGAAACCACTGTACAACAAAGCTGTAGAGCTGTAGTAGAGATATCCACAAAATTCTCGAAGGTGTGCCAACAATAGTCCCATAGATGAAAACTATAATGAAATGAGCTATCTAAAATGCAACTATGATGCAACTAAGAAAGCAGTACATTTTTTTTGGTTACACGTAAACTCCCACTCTTAATAAGCAGTACAAACCGTGCAACATCCTATGAAAGCAATGAAATCTACACTAAAAAGCCATAAAAGATAGAATATTCCTCCCCCAAGCTAGAATTTGCAGTGGCCTCACTGCAGAAACTAGTTTAGAAAAAGAATCAGAACCAACCCCGACAATCATCCAACACCAAAGTCTCCCACAAACACTGCAATCCACCACAAAAACCACACACAAATCCTGACAATCGATGAACTAACAATTCAGTCAATGTGTAAGATTCTCAGCGAGATGGGAACAAAATAATCCAAGCAAAAATGCGAGATTAACATTAACAACAATTATAAGTGAGAAAAGATGCTTACTACCCAATGAATTGGGGAGAAGACTCAAAATACTCAAAAATCATGTCAAACTGCTGCACAAACGCGAACTTAAACTAATTTGATGCCTTCAAGAAGAAACCCCAATTCAATGAGAAAGGTTAGGGTTGGAAGTGTATGTGAATGGGGAAAAAAAGGAAAAGGTGGCTTTGTGGTGGTTTTGTGTCAAGTGGCCGAGGGTGGCTCGTCGCTGGCGGGCGGAAACCGGTCGGACGCCCGGTGAAGAGGCGGTAGAGAAGAGAGGGGTCGAGTGGGGCCGATGGGTGCTGGGAGAAGGGCGAAGGGCGAGAGGGCGCTGAAAGGGTTTTAGGGTCGCCGGCGTGGTCGGGGTGGTCGGACGCCCGCCGGTCGTCGGGGCTGGTGCGGGGCAAGTGTGAGGGAAAGGGGTGGGTTGAGGGTTTGAGGGTGTGGGGTTGGTGGTTGGTTGTTTTTTTTTTTTGTAGGTTTTGTGTTGGGTCGCGATGGGGGTAGGGGAGATCGAAAACCCGCGGGCGGACAGGAGGGTGGGCTGTTAGGGGTGTTGGGGTCTGCGGGCGCGGGTGGGAGAGAGTGCGGCGCGTGGGCTGGAGGCTAGATGGAGATTCCGCGGGCGCGGGTTGGACCCCGCGGGTGGACAGATTCGTGAGATGTGGGGGGAAATTGGTGCTGCGGGCGCGGGATTTCGGGTGGGGGCGCGGGCTGTACCCCGCGGGCGCGGGTTTTACCCCTCGGGCTGGCAGAACATTGGTGTGGGAGGGGTCGTGGCTGGCCGCGGGCGCGTGTTTTACCCCGCGGGCTGGAGGAAAAAGGGTGATAGTGGAGCCAAATTCCCGCGGGCGCATGTTGGAGCTTGTGCTTTCACCTATAGTCAAAAATTATACACCAAAACCACTAAACAACACTTGTTAGCATGGTTAATCTAATAAAAAATGAAGCTTGAATTCAAGTGAATTCAAAAACTAAAAGAAACTACGAAAAGAAACTAACTAAACTAAAAAAAAAAGAAACGAATTCAAGTGAATTCAAAAACACAAAAATAAAAATAAATTGAATTCAAGTAAATTCAATATGCAAATATTTTTGTTCTTTTCTTTTGTTTAGAGAAATGAAGAGTAAAAGGAAAAAAAAAAGAGTTAGAGATTCGGGTTGCCTCCCGAATAGCACTGGTTTATGCAGGTCCCGCACGACCGTTTACCTCTACATTACAAACAGATCGATCGAACCTCTTTACCTGTTGGCATCCATCAAGGTCGAATTCTTCACTTTCGAGCATCTTCTCAATAGCAGCTACCTCATTGCTCCATATACTGCCATCACCTGTGGAAGACTCAAGACAAAGTACCGCCTCCAAGGGGTCTCTATAGAGAGCTTGGGGCATGTTATCATGGCAAATTACATCAACCACATCAATACTCCAACACTTTTCCTCTAGCATAGGACTTTTCAAAGCAGTGCTTAGATTAAAAGTGACCTCATCATCTCCAACAGATAGTGTAAGCTTACCATTTTTCACATCAATGACGACACCTGCAGTGTGAAGGAATGGCCTACCCAAAATGATTGGAATTTGCCTATCTTCCTCCATATCAAGTACAACAAAGTCCACGGGAATAAAAAATTTACCTACTCTAACAGGTACATTCTCTAAAATACCTAGGGGGTATTTAACAGAACGGTCAGCCATTTGTAGAGTAATATTGGTAACTTTCAAACTTCCCATATTCAATTTGGAGGACACAGACAATGGCATAACACTCACACTAGCCCCCAAATCACATAAAGCTTTGTCAATGAACAAACTACCAATGTGACAAGGTATAGAGAAACTACCAGGGTCTTTTAATTTTGGTGGAGATTTATTTTGTAAAATGGCACTACATTCTTCAGTAAAAGCAACTGTCTCCACCTCGTTAAAAGCCCTTTTCCTAGTCAAGATATCTTTCATAAATTTAGCATAAGCAGGAACTTGAGTAATTAATTCCGTGAAAGGAACTGTTACCTGAAGATTCTTGACGACTTCCAAAAACTTACCAAATTGCTTGTCCAGCTTACTCTTTAGGTGACGATTGGGGAACGAAAGTTTGATAGGAGGAATCTCAATAGCAGGATTTTTGGCGTCATTGGTCTCTTCATGTTCAGTGGCTTGCTGAGAGTTCTCCTTGTCATTTTTAGCTTCAGCTGGGACCTGTTCCTTATCATTTTCCACACTCAGAGTATCATCAATAGGTATGGGTGGTCCATTGTAGTGAGAACCACTTCGGAGAGTGATAGCATTTGCCGAATCTGTTGGCTGAACAGGTTGTGCTGGAAGAGCACCTTGTTGTCGAGTAGAGTTCGAAGTAGCCAATTGTGCCAACTGATTCTCCAACATCTTATTGTGAGCAAGAATGGACTCAATTTATGCCTTGTCAGCTTGTCGATCCTTTTGCATTTGTAGCATCATGTTTCTCATCTCCACCATCATTGGATCGGCAGGAGGTGCTTGTTGAGATGGATTGAAAGGTGGTCTAGAGAAACCAGGAGGGTGTTGGGAAGGTGGTTGGTAGTACCTTTGGTTCAATTGTTGTGCTTGTGGTTGTGGTGCAGGAGGATTCAGGACATTAGTACTCTTGTAAGACAAGTTAGGATGATTTCTCAATCCTGGATTGTATGTGTTGGATATGGGTTGTTCGGCCGATATGCTTGAAAAGCATTAACTTGTTCGAGAGAACTCCGACACTCTTGTGCCCAATGTCCAACTATGCCACAATTATCACACATAATCTCGGAGGTAGTACCCAAAGCAGCAACACTTGCAGGAGAGGAGAGCTGCATATTGTCAAGTTTATTGCTGATGGCATTCATCTGTGCAGCTAATAGGGATATAGAATCTATCTCATGCTTTCCACCCTTGTTAGCTAGTCCTCGAGGATTACCATATTGAGAGTTGTGGATAGCCATCTCCTCGATCAAATCATGGGCAGCATCAATTTCTAGTTTCATGTACCTCCCATTTGCTGCAGAGTCAAGGATAAGTCTCGAGTTGTTCCCCAAACCATTGTAGAATCCTTGAACTAGGAACCATTTTTGTAGACCGTGATAGGGACATTCTCTCTGAAGATCTTTAAATCTTTCCCATGCCTCATATAAAGACTCATCAGTCCCTTGGGTGAAGTTTGTAATCTGACTACGCAACCTAGCAGTCTTCTCTGGAGGGTAGTACTTTCTGTAGAAAGTCAGAGCCAAGGTATTCCAATCAGTGATCCCAAGAGTGGCTCGATTAATCCCATTGTACCACATCTTTGCCTTGTCTCGAAGTGAAAATGGGAAAAGAATCTCCCGAATCTGATCTTGTGTCACTCCCTGCTGCTTAATGGTAGAGCAATATTGGCAGAAATCTTGATAATGAAGATTGGGGTCTTCATTAGGTCCACCACCAAATTGTTTTCTTTCGATCATGTTTAGCAATGCAGGTTTGATCTCGAAATTTACAGCTTCAATTTCAAGCATTTGATTGCTTCTGGGAAGTTCAGCCAAAGAGGGTTGGGAAAAATCAGTAAGCCTCCGAGCCATCTCTGATTTTGGTGGAGCAACAGAGACAATGCTGGTAGAATCAGAGTCAGAATCCAAAGGATTATCTTCCCTTGGATTATCTCGCAACTGTCTGGAAAAGTTCTTCTGTCTATTAAAGGATCTTTCGATTTCAGGATCAAATTGTAGGCAATCTGAACTCAAACTCCTGCGCATAGAAGAACTAAAGAGCAAACAATTAAGAGATTTAGTCTCAAAGAACAAGTGTTCTCTGAGACGAGAGTATATAATCTAGACTCTAAAACAATTGAAGAAAATGGAACAAAACCGTCTCCCCGGTAACGGCGCCAAATTTTGACAGGCTAAAGTCGTATCACCTTATCAAAAGTAATCCTAAAGTCCTCTAACAAATAGTAGTCAGGGAAGTAGGGTCGAATCCACAGAGAAACAGTGTTCTTTTCCTAATTGTGTCAGTCAAATCTAGAGTATAGGAACGAGTGTTTGTGAGTAATTATACTAAACTAAACTATAACTATATCAAGAATTATCAATAATAAAAAGTCTAGGGCATAGGTTCACCAATGATCAATATTTCGGGATGAAACACTAAAATCAACAATTAATAATGCAGTTAAATAGATTGATTCGCTTTCTCAAGTCTAAATCAAGCATAGAATGATATTAACAGGCTCTCGCAATTTATTAACACCAATTCTACCTATTGAAACTAGCCTTAATATCAAGTTTATTATCCAGAGATCATGTGCACTCTTTTGACCATAACTTATTATCCAGAGATTGGAATTCAGTGATTCCAGTGGGGTTGGAAACTAGAATTGAAGAGCTTTCCAACGGTATATTACACGCCCCGATACGTCTTCTAGTTTGCGAGATATGGTCTTTGCAAGTTGACGCTATTTTGCAGGCCGAAAATCCGCGGCCGCGGATTATTCCGGGTTTCCTAGTCGAATAAGGCTTTATCTTTTGACGAATTAGACTCTATTTTTCGAGTTGTTTTAGGAAATAGAAAGGTATAAAGAATCAAGGGAATATTATTATTTCCTATCTTATTTTCTATTTTGGTTTTTTCGATAATTAATTCATTAAAGATTAGAACTCTTTTTCTCTCAATTATTGAAGAACCCTAGTTTTGCTTTTTCCCCAATTACATTGAATTTTCAATAGAAGCTTTGATTTTTGCAAGATTGGTTCTACAATTGGTATTATTTCTCTTCTCTTCTTATTCCTATTCAATCCTCTAGTATTAATTCATGTTTGCTTATTTAATTATGCATATGTTTTCCCAAATTATGATTGAGTAGTCTATTTCTAGGGTTTAGGGGGATCCATGATCAATTAGGAAGGGATGTTTAATTAAAGTATTGATTTTTATTGATGCATGTTGATTCCTATTGAATGTTTTTGTATCTATTCAATCCAATTTGGCCAGATTTGATTGTTATAGTGTTGCAACGGCGCCAAATTTGGTTCTCTCGGCGCATAACCTAATATTGCAACACTATAACAATCAAATCTGGCCAAATTTGATTGAATAGACATAAAAACATTCAATAGGAATCAATGCATTAATAAAAATCAATACTTTAATTAAACATCCCTTCCTAATTGATCATGGACCCCCTTAAACCCTAGAAATAGACTACTCAATCATAATTGGGGAAAACATATTCATAATTAAATAAGCAAACATGAATTAATACTAAAGGATTTAATAGGAATAAGAAGAGAAGAGAAATAATACCAATTGTAGAACCAATCTTGCAAAAATCAAAGCTTCTATTGAAAATTCAATGTAATTGGGGAAAAAGCAAAACTAGGGTTCTTTAATAATTGAGAGAAAAAAAAAGAGTTCTAACTTTAATGATTATGATGAAAAAAACAAATAGAAAATAAGGTAGGAAATTATAATATTCCCTTGAGTCTTTATACCTTTTCTATTTCCTAAAACAACTAGAAAAATAGAGTCTAATTCGTCAAAGAATAAAAGCCTTATCCGACTAGGAAACCCGGAATAATCCGCGGCCGCGGATTTTCGGGCTGCAAAACAGCGTCAACTTGCAAAGACCATATCTCCCAAACTAGACGTCGTATCGTGGCGTGTAGTATACCGTTGGAAAGCTCTTCAAGTCTAGTTTCCAACCCCACTGGAATCACTGAATTCTGATCTCTGGATAATAAGTTATGATCAAAAGAGTGCACATGACTCAATTTCCATACTTCTCTTAATACGTTTCGCTATGTTTGAGTTGCAATCCGACTTGAAGATGCCCTTTGGACTTCTCATTTGACTTAGCTCCTTCCTAGATGCTTCTCATGCTTAAGCTTGTCCAATAATACTCCAATTGTGTTCTCAATACCTGAAAACTATCAAAAACACCGAAAACACACACTAGAGTAATATCTTCTCAACTTAAGTAACATTATGCAATTATTGACTAAGAATGCAACTAAATGATCCTAAAATGCAACCTAAATGCATCATGAAATGCCTATATTAATATGACTCATCAACTAGGCATCACTCGTATTATTTATCTCTGAGATGTTGAGTCTAGAGGCTCACTCTCACCCTCGTTCATTACTAACAAGCTTAAAATTCTCGAGTCAAGTTATTTAAAGTTCATGGAACTTTAGTAAGAGGTGTGGGATCTCTTACACAAGAATAGTAGCCCGTATGACTCCAAGAGGAGGACGGTGCCCGTTCATTGCCAAATAATAATAAAAGAAAGTATTTAGTAAGTTCAGTTATATGCTTGTCGCATGTAGAGTCGTAAGAAGAGCAAGCCGAAGTGATTGAGGATTGCATGCATTATTATTCGCATTAGTTAGTTGTGTTATGTACTCAGCGTTGCTGATGTATGTGTTTCTTTGTTTCTTTTGGTTGTTGTTTTTCCTCAACAACCCTGTGATGATCCATTTGGTGAGCAGAGTTTAGAGAAGAAGTTGCAGGTACAAGTTTTGATGTGCATGGAAATCATAAGCATCCGGATGGGATTTTAGTACACGAGTACTTTTTATTTAAGTTATCTTGAATTTTATATTTGACTTTACTTGACCAATGGGGTCAAGGTTTGACTTTTGAAGATGGGACTAGTATGGGATAGTCTCGGAGTTTGTAATTCATTTACATACTTTCTTATTTCGTTGTATTAAAGTATTTTCAGTTTATTTTAAAAGACTTCCGCTGTATTATCTGATTAGCCTTACGTATTATCATGCGTGGCATAACAACTCCCGCAATTTCTCCTAGTTTATAAAAGGAGGAGTCGTGGGGGTGTTACAAAGTGGTTATCAGAGCTCCAAGGTTTATATTACCTTATTTTACAAAAGTTTTCGAACTTAAAAGTATTTCAAAGTCGAATTGCAAAAAGGGAAGGGAATTGCATATGCATATGTACATTGCGTCGCATTAGTCACTAAGTCTTTATTGTCTTAGATTAGTAAGTGCTTAAGTTCTAGTAGCACTTTTGATGTGTTTTATGTGACTAAGTGTTTGATTGCAACGTATTGCATTTTCTACTTGCATGGAGTCCAGTTTGGACTAAAGGTGTAGTATGACTACGAAAAGTGCTAGTTTTGCTTTAATCTACTACTCTAGTAAGAGAGTTAGTATAAAAGTTCCTTAGAAAGGAGATTGGAATTAAATGTCAGCGTTGCATTTACTTAGTATTTTTGACCTATATTGAGGGTCAATAAGCGATTTTTGATTCAATTTTTTTTCTTTGGCAGATCAATGGCCGATAGAAACGCTAGAATTGATGCTCACTGAGGAATTTAGTCCGAGTGACTACGAATTTAGCTAGAAGAGGTCCTTCGAAGAAGAAGTCTGTTGATTGGTTTAAGAGGGTTAGTGATAGTAAACCGCCTTCTTATGATGGGAAGGGGATCCTGTTAAGCTTGAGAACTGGGTTAGGGATTTCGAGAAGCTATTCGATGCTATCCAATGTCCAGATAATAGGAAAGTAGCTATAGCTGCATATTACCTCAAGGAGGAAGCTGACTTTTGGTGGTCGCAGCATAAGGAGACGTTAATGGCAAGGCCTGACTTTGATTGGAAGGCTTTCGAGTAGCTATGAAGGAGAAATTTTATCCCAATTTCTTGAGGAGGCAAAAGGCCACTGAGTTTGATGAGTTGAAGCAAGGTGACATGACTGTGGAGCAGTACTATGAGAAGTTTGTAGGATTGATGAAGTTTGCTCCCGAGTTAGTACCTACTGAGGAAAGAAAGGCAATTAGGTTCGAGACTGGACTTAGTCTTGAGGTGAAGCTTGGGCTAGGAGGTTCAACTTTCAGGACCTTAGAGGAAGTGTATGATAGAGCTGCTCATTTAGGTTCCTATTTGAAACAAGCTGGAGTTGAGAGCTCAAACAAAGAGGAAGGAGAATCCTAGTCAGAATTTCCAGAGGAACGACAAGAAGTTCAAGCCTCAAAATAACTTTCACCAAGGAGGACAATCTATGGCCAAAGGAATGGAGGCCATATCAACCACAGAAGGGTGGAAATGGTTCTAATAAGGGAAAGAAAGGAGACGAACGCGTGTATTTCTGCAAGAGGTGCCCATACAATCATCCTGGAAAGGATTGTGAAGGAAAGCTGGTGGAGTGTAACTATTGCCACAAATTGGGTCACCGAGAGTATGAGTGCTTCTCCAAGAACCCTGAGTTGAAGACGACAAGGGTAAGAGCGGAAACCAGTTTGGTCAGGGTAATCGAAACCAGTCAGGAGGCAACAACTATCAAGGTGGGAACAAGCAAAATGGGAACAACAAGACCGTTTTGAGTGGAGCTGGCCTAGTGTGCCTGCAGTGCAAGGTTGAATGTCATAAGTGCTAGAGAAGCTGAGACGTCCAAGGACGTAGTTATGGGTAATGTTTCTATTAATTCCACTTTTGTTAAAGCTTTATTTGATTCAGGAGCCGAACGTTCATTTGTTTCAAAGTTAGTTGTTTCAAAATATGGCTTAGGAAACCCTAGATGTTGAAATTCCTATTATGTTACCATCTGGGGAAGTAGTAACTTGCTCAAGAGTATATGAAAACGTCCTTGTGAGAATTGGGGATGTAGACTTTGAAACCAACCTCATAGAGTTTCCATTGGAAGACTTGGAGATTATTTTAGGGATGGATTGGCTTAAGGAGTATAAAGCCGAGATTCTTTGTGGAGAACAAAAAGTGAGATTGAGGAATAAGAATGGGAAAAAGGTGACTTTCAAGACTAAACCACAAGAAGGTAGAATTAAGATCATTTCAGCCCTAAGTTTGGTAAAGCAAGTGCAGAAGGGAGCTCCTTATTCTTGTGTAATGTGCAGAGGTTGGAAGAAGAGAAGCTTAAGATAGAGCATGTGAAAGTGGTGAATGAGTTTCCAGACGTATTTCCGGAAGATATACCGGGAATGCCACCTCAGAGGGAGTTAGAATTCACCATAGACTTAGTTCCTGGAACTGCCCCTATATCAAAAGCACCCTATAGAATGGCTCCAGCAGAGATGAAGGAGCTCAACAGCAACTAGAGGAATTACTCGAGAAAGGGTACATTAGACCTAGTTATTCCCCATGGGGAGCGCCTGTTTTATTCGTAAAGAAGAAGGATGGAAGCTTGAGGCTATGTATTGATTATAGAGATCTTAACAAGGTGACTATTAAGAATAAGTATCCGTTACCGAGGATTGACGACCTATTCGATCAATTAAGAGGAGCTGGAATATTTTCAAAGATAGACTTGAGGTCAGGGTATCACCAACTGCAGATTGGGGAGAAGGACATACCAAAGACTGCCTTTAGGACGAGGTATGGTCACTATGAGTTCACCGTGATGCCATTTGGTTTAACCAATGCACCAGCGATGTTTATGGACCTTATGAATAGAGTGTTTTCGAGAGTATTTGGACAAATTTGTAGTCGTATTCATCGATGATATCCTTATCTACTCAAGAACAAGGAGGAGCATGAAGAGCGCTTGCGGTCGGTATTGTCTACACTAAGGGAGAATCAGCTTTACGCAAAGTTCTCGAAGTGTGAATTTTGGATGGAAGAAGTGGCATTTCTTGGCCACATTGTGTCAAAGAAGGGAATTTCCGTAGATCCGTCGAAGATAACCGCAGTGAGCGAATGGCCTAAACCTAGGAATGTTACTGATATAAGGAGTTTCTTGGGTCTAGCTGGCTACTATAGACGTTTTGTGAAGGATTTTTCGAGGGTAGCTAAACCAATGACTAGTCTCATGAAGAAGGATACAAGTTCATATGGACCGAGGAGTGTGAGAAAGCCTTTAAGAAGCTTAAGGAGTTGTTGACTACGCTCCGATTTTGACGTTACCAGAGGAGAATGTGAGTTGGAGGTATATAGTGACGCTTCGAAAAATGGTTTAGGGTGTGTGTTGATGCAAAATCGAAAGGTTATAGCCTACGCTTCTAGGCAATTGAAACCGTACGAAGTGAATTACCCAACCCATGATCTAGAATTAGCCGCAATAGTGTTTGCTTTGAAGATTTGGCGACACTACTTATATGGAGTGAAGGTGAAGTTGTATACAGATCACAAGAGTCTGAAGTATTTGTATACTCAGAAAGATTTGAATATGAGCAGAGAAGATGGTTAGAGTTGGTGAATGACTATGACATTGAGATCTTATACCATGAAGGAAAGGCAAACGTCGTTGCCGACGCGTTAAGTCGTAAGTCTAGCCATAGTTTAAGTACTTTGGTACTTCCAGAGAAGTTGTGTGACGAGTTTAGGAAGCTCAACATTGAAGTTGTTGGAAGTAGTGGAGTGGAAGCATGCTTAAATGCCATTTCAATCCAGTCAGAATTGAATGAAGAAATTTTAAAGGCTCAAGAAGGGAATGAGGAAATGGAGAAGATAAAGAAGCTGATCGAGGAGAAAAAGACAAAGGAGTTTAGTATCCATGATGATGGAAGTGTCCGATTCAATGGAAGATGGTGCATACCGTCGAGTTGCACCGAGTTGAAAGAAAAAGTGATGAAAGAAGGGCACAACACACTTATTCTATCCACCCTGGAGGGGATAAATTATATAAGGACTTGAAGCTAATGTTCTGGTGGAACAATATGAAGAGAGAAGTGGCTGAATTTGTTGCTAGGTGTTTGACTTGTCAGAAGGTGAAGAGCGAACACAAGAGACCTCAAGGACGATTCAACCGTTACCAGTGCCTGAGTGGAAATGGGATGACATAGCGATGGATTTCGTTGTAGGTCTTCCTAAGACAGCGAAAGGATTCACCAAAGTGTGGGTGATAGTAGATAGACTAACTAAGGTAGCAAAATTTGTTCCAATGAAGGACAATTGGTCGATGTAAAAGTGTGGTAAAGTATATGTAGACCAAGTGGTGAGGCATCATGGAGTTCCTTCCACTATTGTGTCTGATAGAGATTCAAGATTCTTATCTCATTTTTGGGAGGCATTACAGAAAGCTTTTGGGACCGATGTGCTTAAAGTACAGCTTTTCATCCAGCAACTGATGGTCAATCGAAAAAGACCATTCAGACTCTCGAGATATGTTGAGGGCGTGTGCCTTAGATTACCCTAAGACTTGGGATGAGATGTTGGCTTTAATAGAATTCTCATACAAATATAGCTACCATTCTAGCATTAAGATGGCTCCTTTTGAAGCTCTATACGGTCGAAATGTCGTAGTCCATTGTGCTGGAACGATATTAGCGAGACGGTTACTTTGGGACCGCAAATGATTGAAGATACCGTAAATCAAGTGAGATATATTCGTGAGAAGATGAGGGCGGCCCAGGATCGTCAAAAGGCCTATGCAGATCAGAATAGAAGAGATAGCGAATATCAAGTAGGCGAGAAAGTCTTACTGAAGGTGTCACCTATGAAAGGGGTGATGCGTTTTGGGCAAAAAGGAAAGCTTAGCCCGAAGTTTATAGGTCCGTATGACATCATTGAAAGAATTGGAAGATTGGCTTATCGTTTAGATTTGCCAAATAACTTGGGAAAGGTGCATAATGTGTTCCATGTATCCCAACTAAAGAGATATGTGCCCGATAAGTCTCACGTATTAGATCCCGAGATTATAGAAGTGGATGAGACGCTTTCTTTTGAAGAGAGACCAGTAAAGATCTTGGACTCTAAGGTGAGGAGTACAAGAAATAAAGATATAAAGATACTCAAGGTTTTGTGGTCTAACCAGCGTACCGAAGAGGCTACCTGGGAGGTGAAGACGAGATGAGAAAGAAGTATCCTGAGCTCTTCGACTAGGTGAGTTGAGTTCCGGGACGTAACTCCTTTAAGGGGGTAGAGTGCGTGCGCGCATTTTGCTAGAAATTAGTAAGAATTTGTTGCATTTGTGCACTATTTTTAGAGTTTTCAAGGAAAACTTTTCAAGCAAAGTAAGCATTTCATAGTCTGAACTTCAAGGCAAAAGTTTTATCAGTAGCGTATTATTTGGCTACTTGTTTTATCAGTAGCGTATTATTTGGCTACTTGTTTTACTCATTAGCGTATTATTTGGCTACTTGTTTTACTTAGTAGCGTATTATTTGGCTACTTCTTAAGAAAGAACTATATTATGGCGTAATGCTAATAAATTTTCAAAGTTGAAAGTTTAATAAGAGGAGGGTTTTGTTTAAGTTTCGGGACCAAACTTCTTTTAAGGGGATAGACTGTAATCCCCCATATTTTTAAGATATTTAATTAAATAGTTTTAATCATTTTTAATTATTAAAGCTATTTAATTTCAGTATTTAGAGAGAAGGGTATTTTGGTCATTTTACCAAAAGAGTATTTGAGTATTTCCAAAAGAAGTATTTTAGTATTTTCAAGAAAGTATTTTATTAATATTAGTAGGAAGATTATTTTGGAAATTGATCATCAAATGTATTTTGGCAATTTGATGAGTAAGGGCATTTTGGTCTTTTACCCAAATTAACTACCACTATAAAAAGGAAACCCTAAGTTTTCCATCCTTTTTCTAGCCACTTTCTTCAAAAAGGAGTAAGGAGGATTCTTTTTCTCTCAAACTCTTTCTTCCTCAAGTAAGTTCTTCAAGTAATTTCTTCAAAGATTCAACTTCTAATCTAGTTTTTGTTTTTGAAAATTTTAGGGAGATCTTGCAAGTACCAAAGGAAAGTAGAAAGGTTATTTTTCTGAATTTTATTTTCTTCTTCTACTTTTCTTCCTCTTTAATTTCGGACTCCCCCTCCCCCTTGAGCTAGTTTTCCGGCCACCCTTCATGGTGGGGCGCCAGCTGGGCACCGGTGAAGTGTCGTCTGGGCCACCGCCGTGCCGGCAGTGGTGGCGACTGCCGCCTTGCTACTGTTGTGCCGATGGTGGTGCGGGTGGTGCTCGCAGTGGCCGCCGGTAAGTTTAGTTTTTGGGTTGTGGTTTTCGAACCACATGTAAAAAAAAAAATTATGTTATTATTTTAATAATTTACAGCTGTAATTTATTAAGTAAATTAGTAGTTTTATGAAGTTTTAAGTATTAGTTTGTAGTGGGTTTTGCCTACTAGTAAAGGTTTTCAAGTTATGAGTTTAAAATAGTTTTTAAAGCCTTTTTAAGGAAAAAAAAAATCAGCTTTATTATTATATTTAAAATGCTGATTTTTATTTATTAGTAGCTTTGAATTGTTGTTGGAAGTACTAATTGATAGTACTTTGTTGTTGGTAAGTTTCAAGAATAATTAAAGCCAGTCAAACTTTTGACTGTTGATTTTTGTGTAATCAAGGTACATACACTTGACTTTGACCTTTGACTATAGTATATTAAAGGTTATTTATTGAGCATGAGGAGTAAGGAGAGGCTTATGCCTTGGAATTGTTTGAGTACATGTTGAGAACTTAGAAAGGAGATTAGGAATGAAACTTTTGAGTTATTCCTATATTTGAAAAGCATGTGATTGATATTAATGGCTTTTGAGCTAATTAAAGTTATTAAAGTTATTCTTGAAGCTAGGGCTTGCCCGAGAATATTTTATTGAGCATGGTCTCATTTGAGGATATATATTTTATTGAGCAAGCTCTCATTTGAGGTTATATATTTTATTGAGCAAGGTCTCATGAGAAGTTATATTTTGTTGAGCAAGGTCTCACAAGTTAAAGTTATTGAGCAAGGTCTCAAAGGTAGTTTAATCATTGAGCAAGGACTCAATTGATCGGATCATGGATCCTTAAGAAAGTAAGAAAAGGACTCATGGAGTCATTAAAGTAATAAGATGAGCAAGGTCTCGAAGAATTTAGAATTGAGTTAACTATGGTGGTTGTTGCATTCACTTGTTAAAGAAAGATAAGAAATTAATTTATTTGCTAGATGTATTATTGTGATTGTGTCTCACATAATGGGCTTTGGCAATAAAACTCTTGGAATGGATCCCCCATGAGTATTGAACATAAGGGGGGAGTTAGCGTGAAACTATACTCCTGCATATAGCTTAGCATGACGATGCTAATGCTTTTATTTTATCAAGCAAGTTTATGGAATTCCAATTATCAAGATTTGTGAGTGGACTAGGCGTCACTCGTATTATTTATCTCTGAGATGTTGAGTCTAGAGGCTCACTCTCACCCTCGTTCATTACTAACAAGCTTAAAATTCTCGAGTCAAGTTATTTAAAGTTCATGGAACTTTAGTAAAGGTGTGGGATCTCTTACACAAGGAATAGTAGCCCGTATGACTCCAAGAGGAGGACGGTGCCCGTTCATTGCCAAATAATAATATAAGAAAGTATTTAATAAGTTCAGTTATATGCTTGTCGCATGTAGAGTCGTAAGAAGAGCAAGCCGAAGTGATTGAGGATTGCATGCATTATTATTCGCATTAGTTAGTTGTGTTATGTACTCAGCGTTGCTGATGTATGTGTTTCTTTGTTTCTTTTGGTTGTTGTTTTTCCTCAACAACCCTGTGATGATCCATTTGGTGAGCAGAGTTTAGAGAAGAAGTTGCAGGTACAAGTTATTGATGTGCATGGAAATCATAAGCATCCGGATGGGAGTTTTTAGTACACGAGTACTTTATTATTTAAGCTATCTTGAATTTTATGTTTAACTTTACTTGACCAATGGGGCCAAGGTTGGACTTTTGAAGATGGGACTAGTATGGGATAGTCTCGGAGTTTGTAATTCATTTACATACTTTCTTATTTCCGTTGTATTACAGTATTTTCAGTTTATTTAAAAAGACTTCCGCTGTATTCTCTGATTAGCCTTACGTATTATCATGCGTGGCATAACAACTCCCGCAATTTCTACTAGTTTATAAAAGGAGAGGTCGTGGGGGTGTTACAAAGAGCATCAAGCTCTTTGTTCATTGTGTCACCCAATGAGAGCGTTTAACTGCTTCTTTGAAGGTATTAGGTTCAGTGTATGTTGTGATAATTGTGGGCTAGAAAACAGGTGAAAGCACTGGAGAAAATGGTTGTAGTTGTGTCAAGGATTTTTGTGGGGCTTGGATTAGTCAGGTTACTGCTAGTTTTTGTACTTGAGGGTAATACTCCGTATTTTTAGTAATTATAATTTTTAAAAGATTAAATTTATTAAAAAGGCTTTTATTAATTATAAAGATTTTAATAGGCTTTTATAATATATTATGGGGTTTTTCAAATAGACTCTAGCCCAAATTAAATATTGGACCTAAGTTTACAAATTATAATCCAAGTAGTTAGTTTAGTAGTTGAAGATATTTCTTAAAAGAAATCAGAAAAGATTTACAAAAAAAGGAAAAAAATTAAAGAAATTTCAAAAAAAGATTTACAAAAAAAAATCTGGCGCGGTTAAGAAGCATGCCATTGAGTGAAATGTTTGATAAGTTTTGTTAGTTTTACATTTTTGACTTATCTTTTAGTTATTTTACCTTCTATAATTATATATTATGGGATAATTTATATCTTTTCCAAATCTTAGTTGGATAATCATAAATATTAGTTAGATCTTAGCTAGATTAATTTATCTTTTTTCCTAAATTCATCTTTTCGTTTCCTATTCCAATTTTACCTATCCAACTAGTACAAATAGGGATCTCCATTCATCATATTCTTCACACCAAATTTGAGAAATACATCTCTTTTCTCAAGTTTAAACACACTCTCTCTAAGCCAATCATTTTTTTCTCTATGGTAGATATTACTTTTCAAGGTACGTGTATGTGTAGATCTTTAATAATTAATTTGCAATCGTTGTATCATATTTTTAGGAAAATATTTTGGATTGAAATACATGTTTTTATAAGTTTTATTATGAACTACATGTATTCTATTCTGTATAAACATGTTTGAAGGTTTATTAATTTTATTATGCACTTGAATCATACCATTAGTTCAAAATTATTATAAAGTTTGATCTTTGAATCTATATTATTCATATAATTTTCAAGGAGTTTGATATTTAAATATTTAAAAAGGAGTGTTTTTGAACTATTATTATTTTCCAAAGGTTACCCCTTGAGCGAGTTGTTTTATTTATGCCTTTAACTGACTAAATTTATAAAAAATATTATTCTTTTTAAAGGAGGATTATTTCCGATGATTTTTATTAGATATATGATGTTTTATGATAACAATTATAAAGAAGCAACGACTTGTTCTTTATTAGCAATAACGGTAGTTATTAATATTATTTACCCAGGCAACGGCTTGTTATTTATTAGCAAGAAGGGTAGCCATTATATTATTTACCCATGTACTTTTTGTATAAGTCATGTGAACAAGGTAGTAACTCCTCGTAATAAACTCAGTAAAGAATACTAAACTTGAGGAGTGTGCATACTTTAGGAAAGGTACCTAGGTAAGGAAAAAAGATGTTTAGAGTTATATATATACTTTATATTATATAAGTACTACAAGTATCCAAGGAAGGCTTTTCGAAATTAAATATTTTAATGTTTAATTAAATAAAGTGTTTAATATTCCGCATATACATGTACTCAATATTTTTATTTACTGGCACGCTCTTTGTTTTGTTTTATGGCTTTGTTCCTGCGATGACCCTATTTTGGCGAGTAGAATTTACAGGTTGATATGATGCATACTTCATATGGGGGAGCGCGCTAGTGAGGAATTATAATTAGTCAAGGAGTTGTTATTTTATTTTATTTATTTCTATTGTTATATAGTTGTACATTAAAGTTTTATTAATAACGAGAGGTTATTTAAGTTATTTCCACTACATTAGTTTCAAGTTCAATTAGTAGTTAGTATTAAAGTCTTTAACGTTATCACGTGGGGGTAATACTCTCAAGTTTCTCAAGGTGTTCTATATTAAAATATATTTTCAAAAAGAGATAAATTTGGGGGTGTTACACTAAGTTTGAGACAATGTAGTCATGGTGCCAGTAAGGTTTTTCATGTGTCCTAGAAGATCTTCTAGGCTCATTATCTTCCACATGTTGGTCTAAGGGTTGAACTACAGTGGGTTCAGGTTCAATTTCAGTTTCATTTTCAGGATTCTCATCATTTTCTGTGTCATCACTCATTGCATCAAGCAGAGAGTTAACAACTATATCTCTCTCGGTGTTTAGATCATTCTTTAATTTTTAAACACTTTATATGGAAAAATTTCTTCATAAAACTTTACATCTCTGCTCACAAACATCACATTGTTGGTCAGATTTAACAATTTGTATCCCTTTTGATTTTGTGGTTATCCTAAGAACACACATGGAACACCCTTAGCACCAAACTTATCACACACGCTACTTGGGTTACTAGCCATAGCCAAACACCCAAAAACTTTTAAATGATTGTAGAGGGTGTGTAAAGAGTACCTCATATGGAGTTTTACCATTCAACACATTTGATGGTGATCTGTTAGTTATGTGCACTGCACACAAGACACAATCACCCCAATATTGAAGTGGAAGGCCAACTTCAAATCTGAGAGCCCTTGCAAATTTCCAGGACATTTCTATGCCTCCTCTCAGCTCTTCCATTCTAATGTGGTCTGTCCACACAAGAAGTCTCATGCACTATACGAAGCTTTGCGAAAAACGGTTTGCAATGCTTATCTTGAAATTCCATTGCATTGTCACATTTGATCACCTTCACATCTTTCTCAAACTGAGTCTTTCCCATCTTCACAAAATTTTCCAGGGCTAAGAATGCATCTGATTTGTGTTTTAATAAGTTCACCTAGGTCACTCTTGAGTGATCATCTACTATTGTGAGGAAATACCTCTTATTATGTCTAGTGCTCACCTTGTAAGGACCCCAAATGTCTATGTGCACTAGATCAAACACTCCACTAGCTCTAGACTCACTCACATTGTACGGAAGTTTATTCGCTGGTGGCTTGTGTCACTGGTCATTGTGGCACCTCAACATATTATTTATGCACTCGCTGCTCTCTGGTGTTGGTGCGTCGTCAGCTATATATGGTGCGGTGACAGGAAAAAAGAGATAGAGGGGAGGTTTGATGGACGGCGGCATGTGATGCAGTGGTGTGGGGTTGCTGGTGGTGGTGCATCATGGAGGATGGGCAGAGGTGGAGGAGTGGGTGGATGGTGGTGAATTCATTAAGGTCATGTTTTGAGGGGAGAGTGAGGTGAGAGTAAGAGATAGATGATACAAGTTTGCTGGAAAATAACATAAAAGTGAGAACTAATGATATTGCTTGTCTTATCAATTTGTATAATAATGATAATGTATATAAAGTATTAATAAATTAAATGATAATGAAATAAGAGAAAGTTATACATTTTCCTACAAAATTACACAAAAATGAGTAATAACGACATCATTTCTCTTATAAATTAAATTATATGAGTGTGTAATAATGATGAGGTATACAAAGAATTGACAAATGATAATGAAATATGAGAAAATGATACAAGTTTGCTGTAAAATGACAAAGAAGTGAGTAGTAATGACATGAATTTAAGAATGACATGAGACAGTTTCAAAATTCTATGAAATATACCAATAATGACATTAGTTTTTTTTTTATAAATGACATGAAACAGATTTTAAAATCACATGAAACAATTCCAAATTGATATGAAACAACAATAATACATGAGAATTTCGTAATGACATAAAACAGATATATTAGTTCGCACATGTGAGATTTTGTTACACAATAAGTTATGCTCTAACATGTTATACACTGAAGACTCACTCTAGATATTATGTAATAGATTAGGTAAATAATATTCTAATTACTCTGTAATTACTATGGATATCGATTTGATATATTAGCTCTTGTGATCAGTTATTATGTAACAGTTATGCTTTTGATATGATTATGTAATCATTTGAGATCACTTAGGAAAAATGGTGATTTCCATAGTATAACTTAGTGAAAACCTAAAACATGAATATATCCAAAGAAATCACTAACTTATCCCAAATGATCACAACTGATTACATAATCATTTCAGATTCTTAACTATATTACATAATAAGGATAGTGTCCTAAGTGATCACAAAAGATAATATCAAAGTGGATCCCAATTTTTGTTGCAAAGTAAGCACAGCATCAGTCTTTCTTTGATCTCTATTATATATGCAGACACACACACACTCTCTCTCTAATGTTCAACTATAACACACATTGCAGTCCTTCCTTTTAGCAACATTTGCCACCAGCTTAACTCGTTGCATTAGAACATGGGATGACTCTTAGAAGACCACCCTTAAAGTTGCGATTTTTCAAAAAACAAATAAAATCCGAGATTAATATGGAAAGACTGGCCAAACTCGCAATTATAGTGACATTTTTTTCTAAAAAAAGAGTACAACAAGTTGTCGTTTCTCACCCATCTAAAATAGGTGGGTAGCTATTCAAATCGAAAATTCAATCATAGTGATCCTAGAAAAGTTGTTGTTTCTCATGTTTTAACCTAAATTCACCAGTACTTGTACCACCCTCCTGACTCTATGGAATTCCATGAGGATGCATTGATAGAGATCCTGACCCGATTACTAGTTAAATCATTGATTCGATTCACTTGCGTATGTAAGTATTGGCTCTCTCTAAACACATCCCCTGAATTTACAACCAAACATTGTGCTACTCGTGAAGACAAAGATAAATGTAATGAAGGAAAGATGATAGCACTGAAATAGAGAGGAATGTTTTCTGTATTTCCCAAAGTTGATTCTACTCAATACATTCATTTGTTCTTATACTACTAGCAAGCCTAGGGAATTACTAGGATATTACCTAGCTGATTACACCTGGAGAAAGAGACAAAAAGTACACTGATTACATCAGTAGAGAGGGTAGTGGACAACTACACCTTTACAAAGGTACAGACTACAGACACCAGTACTAGTTACAGACACCAGTACAAAGCTACATGGATCCACTAATTTTATCACTCCCCTCAAGATGGTAGGGAAGAATGAGCTCCCATCTTGACCAATAGTTGCTGATGTTGAGCCACAGGTAAGCTTTTGGTGAGGATGTCAGCAAGCTGAAGTGTGGTAGGAACATATTCGGGCTTAATCACATGTTGATTTACCTTATCTCTGATGAAATGGCAATCTATTTCAACATGCTTGGTGCGCTCGTGATGAACTGGGTTTACTGCTATGGCTAGGGCAGCCTGATTATCACATTTGAGTGTAACAGGAGCAGTGGACTTAATACCAAGTTCTTTCAATAATTGAGATAGCCACACTACCTGCTCACAGGTTGTGAGAGTCATAGCTCTATACTCAGCTTCAGCATTTGATCTAGCAACCACCTTTTGCTTCTTGGTTTTCCATGAGATAGGAGAGTTGCCAAGTAATACACAGAAACCAGTTGTAGATTTTCTAGTGAAAGGACACCCAGCCCAATCACTGTCTGAGTAGGCATTTAGTATGGCTGTAGATTGAGACCCAAGTAGGATACCTTGGCTGGGAGATGCTTTGAGGTACCTTAACACCCTCCTTGCAGCTTGCACATGAGTTGTAGTAGGTTTTTTCATGAATTGACTCAAGGTATGTATAGTGAAAGCAATATCAGGCCTGGTGATGGTCAAGTATATAAGCTTTCCTATAAGGTGCTGATATGGTGTAGGATCTTTGAGAAAATCTCCTGAGTCAGGTAGCAACTTCACATGGCCATGGGAGTCCATAGGAAGTTTAGAGGTTTCACATGCATCATGTTAAATTCTTTCAGCAAATCCAGCACATATTTCTGTTGTGACAAGAAGATTCCTTGCTTAGTTCTATCCACTTCAATTCCCAAGAAGTACCTGATATCTCCCAAGTCTTTCATATGGAACTGGGTAGCAAGAAATCTTTTAATAGAGTCAATTGCTGCAACATCATTTCCAGCAAGCAGTAATATAAGTCATCTACATATGCTAGCACAGTAACAAATGTAGATCCCTCTTCCTTAGTGAACAAGGAGTAGTCTGCCTTGGCCTGTTGGAACCCATAATCTTGCAAAGCTGCTGAGAGTTTGGCAAACCACTGGCGTGGGGCCTGTTTAAGGCCATAGAGGGATTTTTCCAGCTTGCATACTAACTCAGGATGAGCTTCCTTGTATGTTGTAGCTCTTTGGCCTATAGTTATCTCACTGTGAGGGCCAAGATACCCAGGTGGCATATGCATATACACATCCTCTTCAATATGTCCATGGAGGAAGGCATTCTTCACGTCCATTTGACATACATGACAGTCCTTGAGAGCATCTACAGCAAGTAAAGATCTCACAGTTGTGAGTTTAGCAACAGGGGCAAAAGTTTGACCATAGTCAATGCCCTTCTGTTGTCTGTTGCCTAATACCACCAGCCTAGCCTTTTCTATTTCAACTGTCCCATCTGGATGAAATTTGGTTTTGAACAACCATTTACAACCAATAGCTCTCTTATTTGGAGGTAGGGTTGTAAGCTTCCAAGTGTTATTTCTTTCTAAAGCCCCCAGCTCCACATCCATAGCCTTCACCCATTTTTCACTGTGTACAGCTGAGTTGAAGCTAGTAGGATCTTCTATTTGTACCACTTGATTAACAAAGGCAGTGAAAGCACATGATGCTTCAGCCTCCCCCACATTTACTACAGGAGCTGCTTCAGGCTCCCCCACACCTCCTACTCTTGTCTTAGTCACATAATCTGAGAGCCATGTGGGGGGTTTAGACAGTCTGTTGCTTCTTCTAGGTTCATTTACAGGTACCTGACTACTGTGAGTAGGGACAGACCTCATTGTGCTTTCAGTAGGGTCAGTTGTAGGCATTTGGGTTTGAGGAGAGCTGGGTGGTTGATTTGTGAAGGTTGAGGTTGTGGTTGTTTGATCTGTGGTGTTAATAGGTTCAGTGTTGTGATCAAGCTCAAGGTCACAAGTGTCTAGAGTAGTGTCAATGTAGGTTTGTTCATTTGATTTGGTGGTAGGCATGGCTGTAGGTAAGGGTTCAAGGTAGATTTCTCTTGCTTTTTTGTTGTATGGGAATACATTCTCTACAAACCTGACATCTCTTGACACAAAGACCTGTTGAGTGGTCAAATTCAGTAGCTTATACCCCTTCTGCTCACTTGGGTATCCCAAGAATACACATGGGACTCCTCTTGGTGCAAATTTATCTGTAGTTCTTGTTGGGTTGCTAGCAAAAGCCAAGCACCCAAAGCTTCTCAATTGATTATAGTCAGGTTTCTTTCCCATAAGTTTTTCATAAGGTGTCATGTTTTTTATGGCAACACTAGGTAGTTTGTTTACAATATGAACATCAGTTAACACACAATCACCCCAATAACTCAAGGGTACGCAAGCTTGCATTCTCAAAGCCCTAGACATTTCCAGGACATTTCTATGCTTTCTTTCAGCTCGACCATTTTGCTATGGCCTGTCTACACAAGATGTCTGGTGAATTATGCCTTCCTGAGCAAAGTATTCTCTACAGGGTCCATCATCAAACTCCAGGGCATTATCAGATCTTATCACTTTTATAGATTTTCCAAAGTGATTTTTGGCAAATTTTCCAAACATTTTCACTACATCTAGGCTTTCAGATTTGAGTTTTAACAGATACACCCAAGTAGCTCTAGTGTAGTCATCAACCAAGGTCAAGAAATACATGTGTTTGTTTCTTGTAGTTACCCTATAGGGTCCCTAGATATCTATATGAACAAGACTGAAGGATTCAGTTGCCATTGATTCACTCAAGTTATAAGGCAGTTTAGTGAATTTAGCCATGGGACAAGTCAAGCAAACACAAACAGATTCATCAACATTATCTTTAATACAACCAATTAACTTCAATTTTTTCATAGGGGCATGCCCAAGTCTGTTGTGCCACAATGCATACTCTTCTTCCTACTTTTTACATGATTAGCATATTTTACATCACATAAGCTAATCAAGTTTCTTCTCTCTACAGCTTTTTCTACAGCTTTATTTTTGTCTCTTCTCTCTGCTTCTGCTAAAGAGTGAGATCTCCTTCTTGCTTTTTCCACTATCTTCTCTCCTGGTTCATTTACCAGCAAGTAAAGACCATCCTGAACTCTTCCAACACCCTTAATCTTCTGAGTAGCACAATCCTGAATCACACAAATGTCATTATAGAAGATAGCTTTGCAATTGTTTTGCAATATCAACTTGTTCACAGACAACAAGTTGTGTTTGAACTCAGGTACACACAATACATCTTTGAGCACCATGTTATTGTTCAATCTCACTTCTCCTGTGTGAGATATATTTACAGTTTCTCCATTAGGAAGATTAATCCTAAGTCTTTTAGAGCTTTTAATAGCTTTGTCAATCAAAGCTATGTCAGACACCATATGGTCTGATGCTCCTGTATCAATCACCCATTGTTTCATTTTAACAGAAGCAGTATAACATGTAATCATACCTGCAAAGCTACTATCAAGCTCTTCTTCAGTTTCTGATCCAGGTGCTGATGCAGATGGAAGGAGTTTCAAGAGTTGCTCAATCTAGTACTTTGTGAGGTTTTGAGCACTTTCACTTCCTTCTACTTGAGCATTTCCAGCCATCTTCTGCCCCTGATTCCTTCCTTTACTCCATCTGTTGTCTTGAGTACCCGCTCTTTCTTCTTTGCCCTAATTTTTCATCTCTCTCTTGTGCTGTGGGTGCCATTTTGGATGGCCTTTAACATGCCAGCATTTGTCAGCTGTGTGATTCTTCTTTCCACACACACTACAAGCTTTCTGTTGCTGACCCATGCTGTACATAGCTGAGGATTCCAGGCTCAGATTAGAGAGGCTCAAGACATCTCTCTGCATCTCTTCTTGTTGTAATGATGCACACACCTCTTCTACAGTAGGTAAGGGGCTTTAAAGTAGGAGCTGGCTTCTTTGAGGACTATATTTCTCATGAAGTCCATTGAGAAATTGAAAGAGTCTTTGCTCTTCCTTGTATTTGTTAAGGGTTTGAACAAAGTTGTTTACCTCAGCATTCATTTCAGTGATAGGTGGAAGAATGTTGAGAGCATCTTGTTCTTCCCAGATCCCTCTCATAACAGCATAGTACTCATGAATCTTAGCATCATTCTGCTTCATCTCATAGATATCCCTCTCTATCTTGTATTTTCTGGAACCATTTGTAACATTGTACATGGCTTCAAGGTGTTTCCAGACCTCAACTGCTGTATTGAGATACAGTATGGTCTTCTTGATGTGTTCAGAAACAGAGCCATGAAGCCAAGCTATGACCATATTGTTACAAGTATCCCACTGATCAGCTTTCTGGGTATCTTCACTCTCCCTTTTAATAATTCCTGTGACAAATCCCAGTTTTCTCTTAGCTGCCAGAGATATTTCCATAGACCTTCTCTAGGCTCTATAGTCATTTGCTCCTTGAAGCTTTTCAACTGAGATGGAATTAGGTCCTTCAGATGGGTGAAGGTAAAGTGGGTGTTGTATATCAGAAAGGCTGATTTTTTCTTTAGACATTATGACAGATAGAGGAGATTTGAGAACACAAGAAAAGAATGAAGAAAGATCAAGAGAAGAGAGGGAGAACAAGGGGAATATTCTTAACACTTCTTCTCTGAGATCAGGCTCTCATCTAAACGCCTGCTCTGATACCATGAAGACAAAGATAAATGTAATGAAGGAAAGATGATAGCACTGAAATAGAGAGGAATGTTTTCTGTATTTCCCAAAGTTGATTCTACTCAATACATTCCTTTGTTCTTATACTACTAGCAAGCCTAGGGAATTACTAGGAAATTACCTAGCTGATTACACCTGGAGAAAGAGATAAAAAGTACACTGATTACATCAGTAGAGAGGGTAGTGGACAACTACACCTTTACAAAGGTACAGACTACATACACCATTACTAGTTACAGACACCAGTACTAAGCTACATGGATCCACTAATTTTATCAACTCGATTAAATCATCTTTCACAAAACCATAAGGAATACGATTGTTTTTTGACCACATTTCCCGAAGCTTGTTCCATCTCCATATTTTCTTACGACACCTTAGCCTTTCAAACTGCCTTTAAATATAGACCTGTTGTGGTTTACCAACCACCCCACTTGGCCCTGAGTATATCTCATCGCAATGTTATTACAGAGTGCAAAATTTACGGCCCTTGTAATGGTGTCTTCCTCCTCAGATTAATGAAAGTTGTTGACTGTAGTTATGTGCTATTGCTGTGGAACCCGGCTACTAGAGAAGTTTTTTAAGTTCCCAACCAAAATATTAATGACTTTTGGAAGTCTGGTTTTGGATTCAACGATGTAACCAATGATTACAAGGTTATTTCATTTGATGCTCGTTTTCTCAATTCCAGTGTTCTACAAATACAATTGCATTCCCTTGTTGCTAATTCTTGGAAGCAGGTTGATACCACCTTGGACATTGAGCGTGGTATGGCGAAGGTGTATGGTAATCCTTCATCCTCGAATGGTCGAAAGCACCATTTTGTATTGAGTGAATATCACAAAGGTTCTTCTCTTCTCTCTTTCGACGTGGTTGATGAGGTATTTGTGAAGATGACATGTACATATGTTTTTATCCTTTTAAGGGGTTTTTGTATCATGGCTCCCACCAAAGGTACTATATATATTATTCTGTAATTTGTACTCTCTCTTAAGCCTAATAAAATATGTTCACCCTGGACATATATGACACATTGTTAGTGAACCACCATGTTAAATTCTATTGTGTCGATTATCCATTAATTATTTGTTTCGCTAATTGCATTGTCACAACAGGTACCCTACCTTGTATAAGTTGGATAAGGATAGAGGACGGATGCGTATTTGGGTTCTTGATGGGTATGGTCCTGCAGGGTCTTGGAACAAACAACAATCAATCTTATTGCCTCAAGTGATGAGTTCCAGTATAGAAGATATATTATAAGATATACGTACAGTACATATCTTAGTCAAATATCTTAGTCAAATATTTCAGTTATTATAACCTAGTATATATACGATATCATGGTATCAAGAGTTTTGATCCGTAACCATGCATCTCTTCCCTAATCTCCTTCCCTCAATGGCGGTAGTGATAATATCACTTCCAAACCAGCCATCATCCTCCTCCATCATGGCTACACCATCAAAATCTTTTGCCGACGCCGACAATCCAACCTTCTCAGAAAGCTTCAAACCAAAATCACACTTCCACTCAACTCTTTCGGCACCCCATCTTTCATATACCAAGATATGTCAATTATCATTTTTTTTCCTCCAAACCCTTTATGGAGAAACAACCCCTTTTCGGCACCCCGTAGTTTGTCTATCAAGTGTTGCCAAACACAAATTTCCTTCTCCAAAACCATCATGGAGAACCATAAAATTCTCTTTTAAATAACCGTCACCATCATTACATTTTTCTATCTCTCCTCTAATGGTGGTGAAGGAACCCATATATTTTTTTTCTCCCATACGATAATTCCTCATTTTAATTTTGCAAGAAATGGTTCACGTGTCAACAATTGTGAAAAACACCCATTAAGCAACTCAACTCTCTCCAAACCCTTCTTGTAGAATTACAATGCAATGCGACCTTTCTCTCTTCCTTTTTACAACTTTTGTCTCCTTTGTTCCTTAATATAAATCCCCACTTTAACAAACTACTCGTTGCACTCTGCAACACAATTTTTTCCCATCTAATTTCTTTTAATATGTGCAAGCAAAATACAATACCATGTCAAACTCATTTCCTCTCTTCTCCTCCTCTATGTTAATGTGGTCATGGTACTTAATATCCCTTCTGTTGTCCACATTCTACTGTAACTAAATAGTGCTATCCATCTTCTTCTCATTTGTCCACCTTCTCCCCAATCCAATCACCGTCGTCTTTTTGCCCATCAAAGACACCCACAAAGCCAACGTCCTTCTCCTCTTTTAATTATTTCTTATTTCACTTCTTTCCTTTGAAAAAAAAAATTCTCTTTGTGGGCCGTCCTCACCTTCATCTTTGCTCTACTTATCGTCAATGTCGTCACTCAAACCCGTGCTCGAGCTCTCCGACAACTTCTTTAACTTCATTAACTATCACGAGTTTATCTTCCAAGATTGGTCTTTTCCTCCGGTCGCCCATCTTGTGGAGGTGTATAGAAGTCAGAAGATATATTATAAGATATACGTACAGTACATATCTTAGTCAAATATTTCAGTTATTATAATCTAGTATATGTACGATATCATGTGTATCTTTAGGATATTATCTCTTAATTTGTATAGCATATTCTCTAGAATATTATTAGCATAATATCTTTATTTCCTCTATTCATTATCATAGTTGTTCTATAAATAGGTTGTAAACTCTTTCAATACATTTAAGCTTTCTCACAAACTTTATTTTCTATATCAGCCCACAGTTGATGTTGCGGAACAACACGGATATTGTGTTTTGCAAGGGCCCCTATCCGGGAGAACTAAGCTCGTATAATTTGACTACACATACAAGAAATGGAATCGCTCCAAATTCCTGGAGGTTTGGATATTATTGGTTATACAGAGAGTCTAGTTTCTATGGCAAGATTAGTACGCCAACTACCAGCAACAAATCATTCATCGCTTGAAATTGCGCAGGATCATTCATCAGCTGAAACTGCGCTGCCAGGATTAGTGCAGGATAGTCAAGAGGGTTCATCCATTGAAATGAACTTATTAACAGCAACACTCGCCACCAGGAGGAGTGCAACCTGACGATCATCAAGAGAATTCTGCTGTAGAAACAATTTTGCAACATTTGCTGTCTCAAGGTGATGATGATGATGAATATGATGATGATTCGTCCACTGACAGCACTTTCTTGATGGCTGACGGTCGACTAGATATTGATATTGAGGCAGATATAAACCTTTTTGCATTTTGAATAAAAGAGTGGGAAAGATTATGCGAGCTACCTTATTGTCTTCGTGAAATCAACCAACCAATGATTTCCAACCCCTGCACATTTTAAGATTTCGATTAGGTGATACAGCTCTTTTATTATCCATCCTTAACTTATAAGTATTAGTGCTCTACTTGTTTGGACCTCTTTTACATGCTATTTTATTTTTCTTGATAGTTTTTTAAATGCTTACATGAGTAAATATTCTTTTAGAGTTGGCACTGGCAGAACTATTTTTCTAGCAGTTCTTTTTTTTCATTGCAAGGCTCTATTGTAATAATATATTTGCGAGCGAACACTGAACTATGCCGCCCAATGGACAAGTTGTGTCAGGGAGGCAGGAAGCAGTCGCGATCCGCAACCATATTTGCAGCTCGCGACGGAAGGCGAGGGTGGTTGCACCTCGTGACGTGAGTCTGTCTCATAATAAGCGTGAGCACTATTGATTCTTCTTTATATCTTGAAGGTGAATTTCGTATAATTCGTGCTTTACGAATAGAGTCGAAATCAATGACGGATCCAGAAAAATAATTTAGTGGAGTCGAAGCATAATTAATGAATTTTATAGGGTTAAATGGTCGATTTTTCAAGATAATTTCCACAAAATCAAAATTTTTAAAGGGAATTTTTGCAATTTAAAGTGCACATAACGATATTACAAAAAGTGGATCCGCAACGGATGGAAATATTACTTTTGTAAAAGTATTTCATCCTAGAATATTGCTCTATTTTGTGACCCTTGTGATTTTCATAGTTTTCCTAACAATATTTGCATGTAAGTGCACATAACAAATTACAAAAAGAAAATGAATAATTGATTCTAATAATGTAATAAAAAAATCACTTTACTTTGAAAAGAATTATAAAACTTATATAAAGGGTACTTACTACTGAGCTAAGTTCACAAATTAATTCATTTCTCTCCATCCACAATTCAAAATGACTTCTTAAAATATTTATACGTTGGTGAGTGTCGTTTTTTTTTTTTTTTCCTTGTCCTTTTAGTCACTTTCTTTTAATTAACATTTCCTTAAACCATACCATTGATCCAAATGATTCTCTTATCCCTATTAATGAACCACGAGTGATATGGAATCATGTTCCTGAGATAACATATGGGGTAAATTTTGTAAGGTTAATCCATGTTATGGTCGACCGTTATATTTCGATCGAGTGTTTTACAATCCATGGCATATGGCCAAATTCCCAAAGTCTTACGGCTCCATCTAATCCTTGACCTACACTTACTTGTATATTGTGATCTAAAATCAAGTCTACGAGTGATGTTGGCATTACAGGCTCAATTTGATATCATGTGGCCAACAATTACAAAGTTCGTATCACGGTATCAAGTTCAAGGTCGACCTTTGGGAAATTGAAATTATGAGTGAAGAAAAAGCACGGGACTGGCGGACTGCAGTGCTTTTGACGAGTACATCAATTTTTTTTCTTTTTGAAGGGAAGTACATCAACAGTCTTTTTTTCTTTTTGGTGTATAGAGAGTCACGGAGCAAATGATGTAGACAAAATTTTATATAAAGGCACCACCTTATAAGAATATAACGAACTAAGTTAGTGGACATCCACAGTATTGTAAGTTTGGGAAAAGTTATGTATTTCTCATTAAGTAAAGAAGTACATATAGTACAAGTTGTTAGAATCTACATAATGTGCAAAGATAAGAATATAAAGATACATGATGTGAACGTTTGGGGTCGACAAAGCCACGAGGTTGTGCCATAAAGACATCTTCCGTAAGCGTGCCTTGCAAGAAGGCATCATCAATATCAAGTTGGGGCAAGGGCCATTGGTTTGTGACAGCAAGGCTTAGAAGAAGTCTAATTGTGAATGGTTTTATCACAGGGGAGAAAGCTTCAGTGTAATCGAGGCCAACGCGTTGGTGGAAACCCTTAGCAACGAGGCGTGCTTTGTGTTTGTCAAGCGAGCCATCGGGTTTGTATTTAGGTCAAAAGACCCACTTGCATCCCACAATGTTTTGAGTTGGAGAGGGGGATACAACTTCCCAAGTGCCATTGTTAATAAGCGCTTAATATTGCACAGCCATGGCTTGTTTCAAATGAGAGTTGGCGAGAGCTTGTTTTGTGGGGGTAGTTTCCGGGGGGGGGGGGAGGTTGAGCGGTGAGGTTGAGCTTACGGATTGATTTATGTATGTTGTTGGAGGCCCGAGTGTTATAGGAGTTTAAGGGAGGAAGAGGAGGGGGTTGAGTGAGGGAGGGGGCGAAAGCGATTGGTGGGGAAGAGAGGGTAGTGGGAGGTGGAGAGGGAGCAGTAAGGGTAGCAGCAGCTGGGGAGGTAGGAGAGGGAGGGGGAGGTGTAATAGGTTGAGGCGTGGGAAGGCTGTCGATAGGTAGGAGAGGGCAGGAGAAGGCACACCAGTCTTCGGTGTTGGTCGAGGGAGGAGCGGAAGTTGCAGGTGGAGAGGTAGCGAACGGGTAGGTGTTGTCGACAAACTTCACATGACATGAATAGTAGAAACGATTGGTGGAGGGGTCAAGGCATAGGTAGGCGTGCTGGGTGAGCGAGCAGCCAATGAAGATACAGGCAGCGGAGCGGGGATCAAGCTTATGCGCAGTGTAGGGCGCAACCACAGGTAGCATAGGCACCCGAAGTTATGAAGGGTAGAGTAATTTGGTTGTTTGCTAAAAAGGGAGGCGGATGGAGATTGGATGAAGAGAGTTGGTGTATGTAGGCGATTAATTAAGTATGTGGCAGTGTGAAAAGCATAGGGCCAGCTTGTGAGGGGCATGGAGGCGTAGGTGAGGAGAGCAAGGCTTGTTCCAACGATATGCCTATGACATCTCTCAGCAAATCCATTGTGTTCATGATCGGGTGTGTGAGGGGGAGAGGTGAAGTGAAAGATGACATGAGTAGCAAGAAAGGTATCAAGTTTTGGAAATTCTCCACCATTATCAGAATGTAGAGTGAGAATAGGCCGCCAAAGTGTTCTTCAACCAATGATTTAAATTTTATAAAAACATCAGCAGTGTTAGATTTCTTTTTCAGAGGATATAGCTAGATATAGTGAGTGAAATGGTTAACAAAAATAAGATAATATTTGTAGGAATCAATAGAATAAACAGGAGAAGACTATACATCACTAAAAATAACTTCAAGCGAAAAACTAATAGTAAGAGAGGAAGCTCCGAGAGGGGGTTTGTGACTTGTATTAATGAAGCATGAGTTACAATCTAAAGAGAGGCAACTAGGCAGATTTAATAATGACATTAATTTATTGAGAAGAGAATTGGAGGGGTGACCAAGGCGATGATGCCAATCAACTGATTTTGTGGTGGTGGAGAGTGCGAGCGGGCTACGGAGGAAACGGGCCATTGATGTTCGCCGTCGCTAGTTTGGCCGGTTAGGAGAGTGGAGTGAGCCGCCTGATCCTTAACAGAAAAAGAAGAGTGTGAGAACTCAACATAGACATTATTTTCAAGACAAAGTTGAGAGATAGATTTTTAACTCCTTGGATACAGGATACTAGTGATCTTTCTGAATTAATTATCGACATCATAACACTTGATCGTATGAATTTTTAACTGACTATTGAGTATTACTTGTAATGTTTTTGAGAATTTTTTTTTAGTATCGATTAAATATCGGAAAAATCACAATTGGCTTCTTTTTAATCACAGAATAAAACAAGGTAATTCGAGACCATTCTTATTCACTCAATGAATTCAAATATATTGAGAACGTCTTGTATGAGTACAATATGCACGATTCTAACATAAGCTTCCTACTTATGTTCTATGGTATAATTCTGATCAAAAATCGGACTCCATCGACACAAGATGAGTGAGTCTCCATGAGCAGAACCCTGAGACTCCATGAGCGGAACCCGACACGCTCCGCTTTCGCATCTATGATGTTCGTCGGGTTGTGAACTTGTAGACACCATTAGTGAAGTTCACTGGCAACAGCTAAATATATTCTCATGAACTTGAGAAGAAAAGTCTTGATGTATATTTGACGAAGAGCTCATGGTAAAGTGACAAAAGATGGCTAGCAGTGTATTCTAGATGTATAAGATATAAACAAAGTAACAAAAACTCAATCAATAAAATTACTAACTACAATATATTCTCATGAACTTTGATAGCTTGTCAAAAAGAGAAAAAATCATGAATGTTTGTATTCAAAACTTCTTTGGTTCACATATCTCAATTACTCCGATGTCCAAAAAAAAAAAAAAAAAAAAACATATCTCAATTACAAATACACCCCAAAAGATTCATTCTGGATAACTCCGGCCTCTTGAGACAAATTTGCCTTGCAAGAAACATTGCCCAACTAATTTGAACAATCAAAATTACCCCCACCAAAAAAAAAGTTAAAAAAGGTGCTCCATAATTTATCTGTAATTCTGCTCCATATTTGAACTCTCAACTGGTAATTTCTGCACATCTTTACATTGCTTACAAGCAAAATCCTCCTGTTTTTTAGGCCCTAAAGGCGTATGTGTTGTGTTTGAGATCACAAGCTGTTAAGGTCAGAAATATACTCATGAAGACCTAAAGTCCGTATTCATCAAGAAACTTGTCGATCCATAAATACAAAATTCCAAGTCATTTTGACAGTCGAAACGCAATTTGCTGCGCAATGTCTCTAGCTTTTGTCCCAGTTTGGAATGTTGCTGGTAGCTTCATTCACCATGGAAACAAGGGTGACCTGCCAATCACAACAATATTAGAGAGGTTCATAATCAAATATCTTTGCTATCCATATCAATGTACCAACTAGTTGCATAAAAGTATGATTTTACAATAAATACAACAGAGTTGGCAAATGGGGCATTGCAAAGTTCCAATATATGACTGGATTAAATCACAGTCTAAAAGAAGAGAAGACATGGCAAGATGGATTACTTGACGTGCCTTTGCCTCCAAATGATATCGTTATAACACAACCAATTAATCGGGCATAATCTGGAAGTGATACGATCAAACTCTCAAGGGAAAAAGAAGGAAAGGTCTTAATGAACAGAAGATTCAAGTTTAACTGAGGCAAGACAGCGATATATTAAATAAACAAAAGGAAATCTGAAACAAATACTGCAACAAAAAGAAGCGAAAAACAAGTTCAAAAGAAACTAGCATAGAAAAATATTTCACCACAATTCTGTGGAGAAAAAAAGAGGATGGTTATTATGACAAGAAGGAATAAGTAGAATTAATAGTCAATGGCATGCAAATATAAGAAAATTTCTAGTGGTATGCAAGTGGAATTCTGTTTAGTCTATTTTTCCTTGGAGGGGGAAGGGATGGAGATGGTAAGACTCCAATTCTGGTAATTCTAAACCGCTACTACTTTTCAGAAACAGCGAACAGATGGCTAAGGAAGAAAATTGTGAGACATTAGAGTAGAAAGTCAGAGAGGGATGTCTCCTTGATCAAAAGCATGATGACTGAGCGAACGACATGATGAATGGATGACATACTGGTTGGGAGTTTGGCACAGCTCTTATTATCTGCAAAGGCTATCAGTGATTCATCTATGGTGACCATGTGGTTAGAAACAAGCAAGTGAGATAATAGAGTTAAATTAATCCCACTAACAATCCTGTATAATCTTGTATAACATCTCTATTTAATAAGAGAAGACCTTGAGGACTTTGGCATTCCACTAAAATGCCTAAAATACCCCTGTATGATTAATATTTAAAAGGTTAAATACAATGTCATTTTTTTTTATAGGGAAATTTCCTTAGGTATCCCTGAGGTTTGACGTAATTCTAAAATTACCCCACATTTAAGAAATTCCCCATATACCCCCGAACTTTGACTTTGTGCTCAAAATGCCCTTACTATTGACGGAACTCCAACGCCGTTAGGGTTTCTTACTCTTTTTCCTCTCCATCTTCATCTTCTTCATCTCTTCTCCCACAATCCTCCATTAATGGCACCTTAAACCTTCAATTTTCTCCCTCTCCTTCCACCTACATGCCTTTATCTCTCCTCCCATCTTCATCTTCTTCATCTCTCTTCATGCTCATATCTCCCATCAATCTTTTTTCAATCCCTCTTAAACCCCTCTTCTCTATCTTCTTCATCTCTCTCTCTCTCTCCTGAACTTCACATCCCCTTCAACTTCATTCCTTGTTGTTCTCATAATAGCATTCAAGCACAAACCCAGAAAACCCAACCCCCCAATATCGAGAAGAAGAAAATAAGACCTAGGCCAATTTTCTATGACTACATCCATGGAAATGGTGTATAAAACCCATAATTTCTAAAACCCATAAATTCTCATAGCAGCTTCAATAATAAGAACAACAACAATAACCATCATTAATTTGGGGAAAATTAACAAGGAGAGAGAATTAACTTCACCATCATAAAAAATGGGGGAAATTCACAAGATGAAGATGGGAAGGAGAGATAGAGGCATGTAGGTGGAAGAAGAGGGAGAAAATTGAAAGTTTAAGGTGTTATTAATGGAGGATTGTGGAAGAAGAGATGAAGAAGATGAAGATGTAGAGGAAAAAGAGTAAGAAACCCTAACGGCGTTAGGGTTCCGTCAATAGTAAGGGTATTTTGAGCACAAAGTCAAAGTTCGGGGGTATCTGGGGAATTTTCCAAATGTGAGGGGTAATTTGAGAATTACGTCAAACCTCAGGGGTACCTAAGGAAATTTCCCTTTTTTATAAGATTAAATAAAATGTCATTGATTAAGACTTCTAGTGAGGAAAAAAAAAATTAAAGCTATATCTTCTACCCATTACATTACTTGTAGGACTAGTATATAATTAAGCCCACTAACAGTCTTGAATAATCTTGTATAACATATATAATTAAGCCCACTAACAATAACCTTCTAATATAAATGGAAAAGAGCAGATTGACTGATTATGTTAGTGATGGGCCACAATCCTCAAAGATAATTAAATAGTCAACAAGGAGAGTTTAGAAATCCAACCTAAAGTAAAATCACAAAAGGATCCCCATAAAAAAAAGTTTGCTTACCACACTTTCAGGAACTCCTGGAGGGGGCAGAGTTAAGTTTTTAGGTGGTGGTCCACGCAAATGTGATCTCTTATCGAACCTCCACTCACCAATTTTCCCATATGTAAGCTCACCCTAAAATGGGAAACATGAAGCACCACTATCTGAGAATAAGTGATCATAATGGAACGGGGATAGTACTAAATTTAAGCCAAAGCACTAATATTTTCTTTCGAAACAGATGAGAAGCCAAGACCAGAGGAGAACAAACTTTACAACTAAAGACCTTCATTTCATGTGACAGAGCTCAACAGCTTAGCAGCTTATATCAGTGTGCTACTCAGGTATTTTCAGGATACGAAGTGATAACACAAAAAGAGGGAACTCAAAAGAGTAAAAATTACCTTCATGTTGTAGTCACATCCATAAGTGTAGTGGAGAATGAACTTGTTTTTAGTTGATAGATCCCATGGAGGCTGGAAAGCATATATTAAAGCATCTTAGAGAATTTTGCACAAACAAATTATTCCGTAACTGTTATTATGATTATATATTTAAACATATTGGCATACCTGGAGCATAAAGTCCTTTTGAAGATTATGCTGGACCCCATGTAATGCAGATGCAATAGCATATGCATACCTGTGCCGAAAAACAGGAAATTTCCATTCATAACTGACAAGAAGCAATGGAAGTTCAAATAAAGAGCAACTCTTTTGTATAGTGTCCCTTACATTTCTAGCACCCATCCAAAAGTTTTATCAGTCTCTGGGTCTTCTTTCATTTTCAAAGAAATATTCATCCATGTAGGTGCAATCTTAGCCAGTAACTCCTGAACAAAACATTCAGTATGCATGTTCAATTTTCTTCATAAAGAAAAAGACACAAATCTCTATATGTAACAAGTACAAATAAAAGAAAAAAGTGAACACAACAAACTAGTAATATATAAATAAGTCTACACCAAAATACTTTCAAAGCAACACCAACCTTTTTTATAATTACAGGAGAATTTCCAATGGGATCGATATTTGTCACAGGCCCATTTTCCTCGGGATAAAACTTCCTTACAATTTTTTCATGCTCGGCAGGCTTAATGTAGAAAAATGGGAAAGCAGCTGGAAGTCCTCCAAGTGCTAAATTAGGCAAAGGCCTCAAAAATATATGATCAGGCTCAGCCATCAAAACATACCTGCCAAGTATGATACTTTGCTGAATACCATTGACATTATGAAGTATAAATTCAATTCATTGGAAGTTCAAAACTTACTCCTCCTCAATTGGAGCCTTTACTAGCCACTGAACAAAAGCCCATGGTCTGTTCAATACAATATAACCCTGAAAAGAATGTGCAAAGACTTATTTCCAATGAAAGAAGAATTGAGAAAAGGGTCCAATTACCAAACACGGGAGGCCTAGAAATCTCCACTAATAGAAAAAAGTAAATTCCGCACACCACATAAACACATATACAGCTCCGGAAAATTAAAAGAACAGTAACCAACTAAATAATGAAACCATACAAAGGAATTGGACTACGTAACTAACAAGAAATTACAACCAAAATCTTGCCTACAGCCATCTAGAGGATTGCAAATGACAAAAGCCTCTTAACAGCATAACCAACAGCAAGTTTGAAATTATTACCCACCAATCTAGAGTCTTGAGTTTCTGACCCCTTCCCCATGAAAATTAACTTACGGAACTATATGAATTTAATCTTTTAAAATTTAGGATGTTTGTTGAGGTCATAATTAACTTAGGGAGCTATATCGAGAAACTTATCATGCAAATGTCCTATCTTATTTTCAACAGTTCCTCTGTCCTAAAATAATCGCTAAACTTCCTAATATGACAAAGGCGGAAGGCCCACATATTTTATTATTTCTCTCTTTTAGTGATCCCCGCTATCTCCTTTTCAATATACCACAACTCACATCTAAGATAGCTCTCCTAATATTCCGTGCAAAGGCTAGTAATGCGATTTATGAGATGAATGGAGTAATAATTTCAAATAAGGAGTTTGCTAACTAAAACATTTCATTTTTCTTTATCTATATTTCTTATTTTCAAGATAATAGGAGTCTTATATTAGGCAGTTTATGAGACAAGTGTAGAATGAAAGAGTGAGAATTTTCTATCCAATTGCTAAACCTCATTTTAGTGACTTGCATGTTGCATCCTTTCGTATCAAAGAAAATATGAACACTTACGGGACTTAGGCCAATGATGGTGGATGTTTTATAATCTATAAACCTAAACCTTATTTACATAATTTTCAAAAAGTCTAAAGTTCAGCCTGTAAAGTTCACATAACTTTTAATTCTCTCTGAGTTTCATCCACTAAATAAATTACATCCCTTCTAAGTTCTAAGACTTTGCTCAGATTTTGAGTGTAAAGCTTATGTCCTCTGTTCATTATTGAGCAAATAGTTTTACGAGAACATATCCATATGATATTCAAAGAGCCCTCATGTGACAAAATTGCTTAGCCACATCATATCTCAACTATGGCTTGACTATTACTCCACTATCTGTAATTCAATGGTTCTTTGTCAAATCAGAAAAACTAATAGTGATTTGATAAATAAATAATCATCAACACAAAAGTTAATATGTAATCTTTTGCCAGCAAGGCAGCAACAACCTAATACTGACATAGGACTATAGGAGTATTTGACTGATAACCTTGTGCCAATTGCCAAATAGTTCATGGGAGCATTCTCTAGGATGGCTTCGCCAAAACACATCATAAACAAAAGCCGAAAACATAGACAAAACACAACCCGAAAATCAACACTCATCAAACTGAGCATGACTGAAATAGATACACGTCTAACAACAACCAAAATCAAACTGACATGTTATCCATAGGGGTGCTTAATCTACAAAGTACAAACTGATTAGAGAAACATAATTAGCAAAACACAAGAATCTACTAGATTTCAAGCATTTACAAACATCAGTAGAAGATTTAGCTCCCAAATGTATAAAGCTCCTGAAAACCAAGGTTTATCTTCCATGGAGAAAAACTAACCCCTCAAATATTTGCCAAGGTAACCTGCTCCTAGATGTTCGAAATTTCCAAATACGTCCACAAACACACACACACACACAAACAAGTAACTAATTAAAGAATCTGCAGTTTTTTTGGGATCCTTTAATATATGTTGTTCAGCTCTCGCTTCTAAAATCTAAAATGCTACTCTGGTACTTTCTAGAAATTGTAGATACTTATTAAAGGAAGGGGTTAAAAAGAAAAAAGAAACCAGCATCTCTGTGAGGAGAACTTTAAACATGGACAGTAAACGCACAAAGAGTAAATGATAGAGTATACAGCAAGTAACAAGAATTATGCTTATTCATTTGCCAGTAGCTACTCCTACGACAAATAGCCTATACATAAAAGATATATTACAAAAATTGGTTGATATTACACCTAATTGTAATTAGCAAATAAGAGAAGAACAAGAAAAGCAATAGCTCAAAATAAATACTAACCCGATCCAAACCAGCTGGAAGAGGATCAACGACATAAGTTGGGATCTCGTCCATCAAGTCATCAGACCTCCCAGAATGCAAAATTCTGGTAAATCCACCAAAATCAGATCCAGGCAACTCCTTCTGCTTCTTGTACCAGTAGTACATAATTCGACATTGCCATTTGCTATAAGGTGCATCAGTTGCAGTCAAAGCTACATGAAAGGGTTCTTTACCTCTTCTTGGTCCTTTCAAATCCTCAGGAATTCCAATTACAGGGTCAGTGAACATATCGGTATCGCTGTCATTCTGAACCCATGAACTTATTCTTCTATTGTGGATAACCGTCATTATCAAATTATATGTTGCAAAGAAAACCCCCATAGCCAAAATAATCAACAGTAGGGGAGAAGCTCGTCCCATGTTCTTCCTCCCAATCATAATCTATCAATATACTAAAATCGTAAAACCTTAATCAATCAAAATTCAATGAACCCACTTCATCATACACCAAGATAAACCATTGCAACCCAGAATCTTCAATCAATCCAGTCCCACTCCAGAATATAAAATCCTAAAACCTCAAACAATCAAAATTCAAAGAACACACTTCATTATACACCAAAATGAACCAAATTAACCCAAATTCATCAATCAATCCAGTTCCACTTCAAGCTATAAAATTCAAAAACCTTAATCAATCAAAAATCAATGAACCCTCTTCATCATACACCAAGATAAACCATTTTAACCCAGAATCTTCAAGCAATTCAGTTCCACTTAAGGCTATAAAAATCCTAAAACCTCAACAATCACAACTTCATCATACACTAAAATGAACCATTTTAACCCAAAATCATCAATCAATCCAGTTGCACTTCAAGCAACAAATTGCAACTGCTAAATCTTCGCAAAGAATTTGATAACACACAACATGCAATTCCAAAACTACACCAACTTCAGTTCAAGCTTCAATAATCAATCTGTATAACAAAAATAACCACCAAAACAGAAATAAACGGCCAAATTCAAATCATGGGCACATAACAAAACAACATTTATTCAAAATATAGAAAACAAAAATTGCAAACTTACAAATCTAACACAATGAATCACATAAAGCTTCAAATTTTGACTAACCCATAAAAGATTTTAAGTCAACACAACAAATTAGTGACAACAAAAAACAATTGCAATAAAAAAAAAATAATGAAAGGGATTGGAGTTGATAACTATAATTAGATACAAATTAAAAATAAAAAATACAATTAAATGACAGATAAGCAAGAAGTAGCACTAGTACTAGGTAAGATAAGATGAAATCAAAGAAGTGCATGAAAACGTACAAGTGAAGTTAATAGAATAATAGAGAGAGAAAGTGCGTTACATGTAATCACTGGATGTGCAAATAAGAGGAGAGAGAAAGAGATCCAAATGTAATTGTTTGGATCCGAAGATTATGATGAACAAAAGAAACAAAATTTATAGGAAAGTTTTAATCTTTTTTCTGAAGAGTATCAAGTTATGAATATGATTTATGTGAAAATGTAAGAAGAGTGCAAGTTTCACTCTTTCTGGCAAGAAAAAAAGAAATTAAATGTTGCGTTTTTATTTTTTTTTCTTCCTTTTTTTTTGGCCGATTTTGATTTATGAATAACTTTGAATATTTTTTTGGCGAGTTTTATGACGGGGAAGAGTAAGAGTCAAGTCAACTCATCTCCTTCCTGTTTTAAAGAGTATTATATTCTTCTTCTTTTTTTTTTTGACAGAGTATTATATTCTTGAAAATGAAATGATTTCTTATAGAAGTAGATTTATGTGCATTTATTATTATCTTGTTTTGATGTGTGTGCGCATTTAATATTTAATGTTCCATCATGGTGTCCTCTTTTGAACTGACTATTTTGCCCTCCTTTCCCTTACTAAATTACAAAATAATATCAATACCAAAATGGGGATTCAAACAAAGCTACCGGAAATTAAATTTCAACATCACTCCCAAATCACTTATGTTAGGAAACTTTATAAATCCCTTTCTAAATCACGTTCAAGAAATCCCGCAAATCACTAAACTTTACAAAAAACTAAAAATTAACTTGCAAACCAAAACTAATATAGTAGGGCGTAAATATATAAAAAAAACATTCACAAAATTCACATACAAATCATTATTCTCAAGAACTCACAAATTTCACTTACAAATTATTCTTTACCTATACACGCTATGCATAAAAATCTGTAAAAAAACATAAAATTTCAACGAGGATATCACACATTTGTCCATCGGCGATTTGCAAACTTCCAAAAAGTACATAATTCTTTTAATCTTCCAAGTTATTTCAAATTAGTTGAAAAAACAATAGCAATTGTTATGTAGCGACTATAGAAAAAAAGGAGATGATAACAATTAGTTCAAAGGACTTAAATTTAACCCTTTATTTTCACATGAAATGAGAGAACAAGATAAAAGTAACAAATTTAGTTTTTTTTATAAAAAAAATCCAATATTAAAAATTATGTTCATAGCTTTTGCAAAAAAACCATTTTCACAAATAAATTTTGAAAAAAAAAAAATATCAAAGTTTTCGCGAACGGTTTTTGCAAAAATCAATTTTCAAAAAAAAAATTAATTTGCTAAAATCATTTTAGAAAAAAAAATTACATTATTTTGCGAAAACAAATAGTGAAATTAGCACCAAGACAACTGTAAAATTTTGAAATGGAAAAAAAGGGATTTATATACAATTTAAATTTAATTCATTTTCATGTTAAATCAGAAAACAAGATAAAAGAAATGATTTTAGTTTTTTTTAAAAATATCCAATATCAAATTGTGTATGAAAATTTACAATTTTATCTCAAATATAATTTTAAATATGAGACTGATGAAAATTTTAAATATAAGTTTGTGAAATCATAATTTATATGTTAGGCAAGAGAGGTGACTATTTGATTGTATTTCAAAGAATCTTATTCACAAAATGGAGGTGACCGTAAAATACTAACTTGCATTTTCTTTTTGTTTACTACTTAGGGCCTGTTCTCCCCAGCTTATTTTCAGTTCAGTTCAGTTCAGTTCAGTTCAATTCAGTTCAGTTCAATTCAGTTCAGTTCAGTTCAGTTCAATTCAGTTCAGTTCAGATCAGTTCAGTTCAGTTCAGTTCAGCTCTTGACAATACTTTTACTCTCACGTATCACTATTCATTTCAGTTCAGTTCAATTCAGTTCAGTTCAATTCAGATCAGTTCAGTTCAGATCAGTTCAGTTCAGTTCAATTCAGTTCAGTTCAGTTCAGTTCAGCTGTTTTATGCCGAAGAGAACAGTCCCTTAGTAATAATTAGGCCTAAAAAGGTCATCGCACGCATCGCGTGCATAAAAAGCTAGTATGTTACTATTCCTTCCGGTTTTTATTAGTTTATCTGTATTTCTTTTTGGGATGTCCTTTATCAATTTACCCTTTTTTTTGTTTTTATTTTTTGAATGGGACCACTAACTTTTCATCACACATGCATTCAACTTTAATATAAAATAATAATTTATCTTTCTTTTTATGACCCACAACATTATTTCTCTTAAAATTCTGTACAAAAGAAAGGGGTAACTAATAAAGATCGGAGGGAATATTTATTAATACACCGGTGAATAAGTGGTACTCTCCTTTAGGGCTCTAGCTAATGCCAATGCTTTACTTTCATGTCAAACCCCTCAACTAAAAAAAAAGTTGTGCAGTTACAACGTATCGAATATGTGACCTTTGAAATGAAAAGTGAAAGTTTAACCATTGACCCATCATAACATCATTGTTTAGTATTTCAAAATAAAATAAATATAATAAGGTATTGTAATTATATCTCATTAAAAAACTACACAAGTAATTAGATATATATTGAATATATTAATGGTAATGATAATAAAAATCCCCAATATTTCATATAATCTCTATTATATAAGGCAAGGGAGGGGGTGTAGTGTCCTCTTTTGAAGTGACCAAAATACCCTTAATGATCTAATTAATGGAATGAAAAAAATTACAAAAGCAAATCATCATTTAAAAATTCTCATTCCAACTTGCCATTTAAAACAAGTTTAAAATGGTATATGCATCAAATACTTCAATCAAAAATTAAATGGACAAAATATTTATACCTTATAAAAAAAGATGGCATACATAACGTGCACATGAAAAGTTTGAACATTCATTACCTTTGATACTCTTTAATTCAGTTAAACCAACTCATTATTTTTGTTCTTTCTGTTCAATATTCATTCACAAAAAATTAATGTTAACAATCACTCACAACCTTTTTATTTTTTTACATTAGCGAATTAATATATCTAAATTCATCTAACTGTTGAAATTTTTCATATTCAAGTTTAATCATAAATAAAGTACGAATGGAGTATCTAATAGAATAACAAATTTTGAAATTAACGCACGCATCACATGCATATAAAGGCTAGTAGAGTAATAAAATATGACATTTTGTGTCTAGTAATCCGGCAAAAGTTCAGAAAATATCTATGAAATTATTAGGGAAAATGATATATGTAGCCCTTAGGGCTATGTATAAGGTGCTTAAAATGGAAATAAAATATTAAATCAAGCATTTATTACCTCAGTTGATGTGAAAATGTGTCTTGAATTCTTAAACTGTTTCCATTTAAAGAAATGTATTTAATGCTTATATGTAGCCCTAAGGGCTACATATAACATTACCCAATTATTAGAGGCAAAATTTGTTTTTCTTTTAGAATGAGAACTAAAACTAATGAACGAGTATAGTTTCACATGTATTCCAAGACTTTAAAGCAAATTAATCAAAGCAAACTTTGACATTGCATCTTTTGCGTGATATAATCTGCTTCTCTCATTTCTAAGATCTCATAATACCTTTTGTCTTATATGTTCAGTCACTCCACATTTCTTTTCTTTGCAACAAATTACAACAATATTTCAGAAGTCAGATCAATTAAAAGCTTAGTAAAAGAAATCAAAAGATAGAATGAAAATTTGAAAACAATCTAAAGTCAATATGTCCATGAAGATATTTGAGCATTACTTCCTCTGATTTTTATTAGTTTATAAATTTTTTGGAAACATATTTATTGAAATACTAATTTAAACCTTAATATCACTAATTATTAATAAGCAAAAATTCAAAAAATAATTGATATTTGGATAATGCACATTGTGACGAATCTGACAAGATCTCACATGATTATATTTTTCCTTAAATACAAATTACAGAAAATAGGAAAAAAAAAACTCAAAATCATGCATATGAATAGTGTCAAAAGTCAAAATAGATAAACTAACAAAAATCGGAGGGAACATTTAGCCTTATTATGAGCAACCAAATGAGTCACCGAATTTGAAAAGCAAAAAACTAATAGATGAACATGAAATCCATAAACTTCTATATTTCTTAATAAGATTCTCATTCTTCTTTCATTATAGAAAAATGAAAAACAACAAAGCAAAATTAAGGAAACTCAAAAATCTAGTTTCCATAAAATTTACTTTCTCTTATATCGAATTCTAAAAACTCCTTTTTCTTTCTCATTTTCATCCTTTTCCTTCTCATTCCTTGAGATGCATGACTATTATCTAGTATATACTCCCCCCGTTCTATAGGGATACTTCTATTTTTACTTTTCATAATTGATGCATGTTATATTATTAATATTTTTAATTATATAATAGTAAAAGTCACAAAAATATGGTATTTTTAAAATACTCATTATGATGAATCAAATTAAAACCCACATAATTATATTTTTTATTCTTATATATTTGAAAATTTTGAGAAATTTAATTTTGCTTATAAATATGTTCCAAGATTGCAGACTGTAATTTTTTAATGGAACTGAGAAAATACTCAAAAATTATACTTCTAACCATTCACCTTCTAAACATCTGTATAAGTTCATTATTATCGAGCGGCAGGTGATATCCTAGTGTTGTTGGCATCACCTCCGTGTCCAGAGATCGTAAGATCGAGTCTTACCCCTTGCAAAGAGAGATCCCCAATTTCCCCCCTTTTCTTTTAAGGGACTTCATCTTATCTTAAAAGATGTTCATTATTATCAATTTTATTAAACTAGCAATAGCGACACCAAAAAATGAAAAAAACTAAAAATATGAATATTACTTTCGGGAGAGATAAACCAATAATCATTGTGAAAATTAACCTTCATTGGCTCTACGATAATAGGCGTGAAAGGAAGTGTAAGTAAAGTATGCCCCTAATCTTGGTCCAATTTATAAATATATAAACTCCTAATCTTGGTCTAATCTATACAAATATATTAAAAGGCGTGCGTGATAATGTATACGCGTCACGTGGCTCCTCTGTTACTCCACTAGAATTGTCCAATGTGTACATAAGTCATGTCAATTAACAAAAGTAAAATTAACTTGCAACAAGATTTGAACCCATGACCTCTTGCTATTATACATGACAATCATCTCAACCAATTTTTAATCATGCTTTAAGTATCCACATTGTTATATTTGTACCTTTTAAATGTTGAGTTTTCCTTAATATATTTTAATAGAAATGAAAAAAATTCATATCAAGTTCGGATAACAATACCAACTCGGGGTAACTCCCGGACCCAAATACTAGTTTATAAATATATAAACTGTAATCCCCCGTAAATTTATGGATTTCATAAATATATTTTAATGTTTATTTATATATATATTAGTATGTTTTAGTATTTATATAATTTATTTCTGAAAAGGTTGACTAGTTAAAAGTCAAAAGAATGATTTAATGATTTAAATAATCAAATAGTTTATTTAGTCATGTTTTGAAAAATTATTTTATAACTAAACTAGTGGAGTTAAAGTAAAAAGATTTTGATATTGGGTTAGAGGAGACCAAACCTTATAGCTTTTCTTATGTACATCTTTATTAAGCTAATCCATTAAGGCCCAATTCATTATTAGACCCCTAGTAGAGGAAACTATAAATACCCTTTCTTTACACAACTTCCCACACATTAAACACATTTATTTTCTCTCTCTTCCTCTCCTATTTTCGGCACTTTCCTCTTCTCTTTCTCTCTCTCTCTTTTCTTTTTCTCTCTCTCTTCCCCTTCAGCCTTCACTCCTCCTCGCCGTCCGTCGGACACCGCAAGCCGACCACCGCCAGCAGCCCACCAGACCGACGACAACAGCCAGCACTGCTCTCCCTCATGTTGCGCGTCCTCCCTCCTCTTCTTTGTTAATTGGTTATTTTTCTTCCTCCTCAAGTTATTTTAATGCAAAGTTTGTATTTTTAAGATTTGTTTTAATATGATTAACGTTTAAAAGTTATAGTTTGATTATTTAATTAATAATCTAAGATTATACTCCCTCCATCCCAAAATATAGTTCCCATTTGGGTTTTTTCACGGTAATTTAGGCAAAGTGAATCTTAGTGAATCTTGGTTTTGCATTGGAAAGTTAAGTGATTAGGTAGTTAGGAGATTTTAAAAAAAAAATTAAAAGCGTGTTCTGGTAAGAATTTCACGGTTATTGAAAGAGGAAGTTGAATGGTTCGCTACAATTAAACACTGATTTATTCAAGACTACTTTTGATTACATATGGAATCCATACCTTTTGAAACTGACCAATGAGAATCCTTAAAGTCACATTTTACAACCAATAGAATTAAGGAAAAGGGGAGCACACAGATTGTTCCTAAAAATAAATTTTGGCAGAGAAAAAAACTTCCCTCCAAAACTTAAGTCTAAAAAAAAACTGTTGGTTATCAATCTGTTCTTCTATAAATAGTGGAATATTACAGGGGACTTGGCACAAAACCAACCTCCTGAATCATACACAGAGCATAAAAAAAAACTTTATAATCATACACTGCATCATTGCCCAGAGCTTCAATGGCTTCAGACTTCAACCTTATGGTCTCCTGAAGACTATGTCAGTGACATTGATGAGAATGACAACAATATTGAAGGGGACTTGGGTGAAGGTGGTCCTCAAAATGGAACCACGTGTCCATTTTGACCTTAATCAACCACCTGAATATCAGCCACCAACAAAAGGGGCAACCATGAACAACCAACTGAGCAGGTTAGTCATCATAAGCGTCGTAGGCTCAGCAGTGAAGACAAGTTTCAGGTGCTCTGTTGGCTTCTAAACAGATGCAAGGAGGGGAAATTGCACTATGGGTCCATCAATGCAGCCTCAACTGAGTTCAATGTCACAAGAAAATGTATCAGCAACATATGGAAGGAAGCAAAAAGCATAGTTGCATAGGAAGCAGCCACATGTTTTAGTGTGGCAACAAATTTACATTTGAGTGGAAGAAAGAGAATTCAGGTTGACAATAATGACATTATGAATCTTAGCATGGGGCAGAGAACATGTGTAAGGGACTTATCTGCCATGCTTTCTGTGTCAAAGAGTACAATACATAGAATGATTAAGAGGGGGGTTATGAGGCCTCATACCAATCCACTTCACCCTGGTTTGAAGGAACGAAATAAGATAACCAGGTTGTAGTGGATTTTGAATCTGCTAAATGGAGATGCACCACACAACATGAAAGAATACTACCCAATGTATGATTTCGTCCACTTAGATGAAAAGTGGTTCTATCTCATAAACAAATCTCAGAAAGTGTATTTAGCACAAAAATGAAAGGGGAAAGTACAGGGCAGCAAGTTCAAGTAAGTTCATACCAAAAGTGATGTTTATTGCTGTTGTTGGCAGGCCAAGATATAATGATGAGGGTCAATGCACATTTGATGGGAAAATAGGGATTTTTCCTTTCACTTATCAGGAGGCAGCGAAGAGAAAATCAAAGAACAAAGACAAGGGGACATTAATCACCAAGGTGGTGGAATATGTGAACCAGAAGATGACTAGGGACATGCTTATCAATCACATAGTGCCTTCCATAAAGGCAACATGGCCACAAGAGGGACCGAAGACCATTTTCATCCAACAAGACAATGCCAAAGCCCATATCACACAAGAAGACCCTGAGTGGAAGAAAGTCTATCAACAAGATGGATTTACATTCATATTACTTCAACAGCCTCCTAATAGTCTAGATCTAAACATTTTGGATCTTGGATTTTTTAGGAGTATTCAAACTTTAATGCACAAATAAATGCCAGAAAATGTTAACAAGATGCTTAAAGCAGTTCATGAAGCTTTTCATGAATTGGACCCAAAAACTCTAAGCAATGTTTGGATTTCACTTCAATATGTCATGAACAAAATACTCAAGTGTGGGGGTGGGAATGACTACCGACTACGACCTTCCACATGTCAACAAAAAAAATGGAGGCAACATGAACATTAGAAGAAGAAGTCAAAGCACCAATGTGGGTTGTCAAAGAGGCATAGGACAAGGTGAAAGGTGAAGCTTCAACATCAAGGACGGTAATGGAAGACTAGGCTTTAGTAGGAAAAAAAAGCTTAAGTCAAGTTTTTATTTTCAGTTAGGTTTTTTTACACTCAAAACATCAGGGACTTCATGGGTTTTTCTTCTGTTTTTTTTTTCCAAGAAAAATGCAAGTTGTTTAGTTTATGATTTGTAAGTTGTTTAAACAGTGAGTATGTTGTTTGGTTTATGATTTTAAAAAAAAAGGAGTAAGTTGTTCAAACTTGTTAAACTTGATTCAAACAGTAGAAAAACATGTGAATAAGTTGATTAAACATGTTTAAACTTAAAACAAGTTTTTTTTGGCAAAAGTCAAGCTTTTCTGTGATCATCTCAGGAGTCCCCAATTATCATAGACAAATGCACTCAAGTTACAAACATCATAAACTACCATATGCCTCCAAAAAGTCATAAGATTGGTGGCAAATTTGATGCTTTAGTGAATGTAGCTTTAATGCATTTTTTTCTCAATATATAGGTTTTCATCATTGAATCATGTCAAACAAACAGTAGAAAAACATGGGATGTAAGTTGTTTAAACTTGATGTGAACATTACACAAAACAATACAAAAACTTTAAAACAAGTTTTTTGGTTTTTAAAATAGGAATGAGTGGTTTTTGTAATCATATCAGAAGTCCCCATTTATCATAGACAGATGCACTAAAATTACGTACACCATAAACTACCAAATGCCTCCAAAAAGTCTTATAAGACCGGTGGCAAATTTGATGTTTTAGTGAATGCAACTTTAGTGCATTTTTGTCTCAAAATATAGGTTTTCATCATTGAATCATGTCAACCAAACACCATAAACTACCAAATTGCCTCCTTAAAGTCTTGTGAGACTGGTGGCACATTTGATGTTTTAGTGAATGCAACAACAACAACCAACAGATCACAGTTTGATCAATCATAATAACAACAGACATCAACCACCAGCAAATAAGTCCACAAATATCAGATCACAAATGTAATAACAACAGACATCCACCACAACAAAATAAGTCCCAAAATGACAGAGCACAAACATAATAACAACATTATGAACAACCAGCAAATAAGTCCTCAAAATATCATATAACAAATGTAATATAACAACAGACATCAACCACAACAAAATAAGTCCCAATGCAAAATGATAGAGCACAAACATAATAACAACATACATGAACAACCAGCAAATAAGTCATCAAGATATATATCATATCGCAAATGTAATAACAATAGATATCAACCACTACAAAATAAGTCCCAAAATGATAGAGCACAAACATAATAATTAACAACATACATGAACAACCAGCAAATAAGTCCTCAAAATATCATATCACAAATGTAATAACAACAGACATCAACCACAACAAAATAAGTCCCAAAATGACAGAGCACAAACATAATAACAACATACATGAACAACCAGCAAATAAGTCTCCAAAATATCATATCACAAACATAATAACAACAGAACATCAACCACAACAAAATAAGCCCCAAAATGACAGAGCATAAACATAATAACAACATACATGCACAACCAGCAAATAATAATAACAGACAATGATCACATAAAATAAGTCCCAAAATATCAAATCTATGAGTCTAAGATAAGATCGAGCATAATTATTTTATTTTTCATACTTTCAATAACATTAACTAAGTGCAAGAAAAAACATAAGCGTTAAATCAACAATCAAGTTCCATTATAAGATCAAACATAAGCGTTAAATAAAAAACATAAGCGTAAGATAGGGGACCATGGAAACTTAGCTAGAAGACTCTGCATCACTTATATAGCGTTCTTCACCATGAAGGTCACTTCTTTTTTGTAGGAGTTGAAACAGAGGTAAGAACTTCAGCCTTTTTGTCAATATTGCCAGATTTTTCAGAAACGTGATATTCCAAAACGATGGTCTCAGTGGCGTTTTATTCATCACCAAACCCTACCTCATTTTCCCTTTCAACTTCCAACAACACAGTTTTCTCAGATTCAGAGGAATCGTCCTTAAAGGGGACTTTTTTTGCCATTGGACTATAACTATGAATACCTTCGCAACTCGCAGTAAGGGTACTCAGAATATAAGTATGAATCAATGGGTACATCATCTTTGGAAGAAAAGGAAAACCCGTAACTCATATTCTACAAAAAATAGGGGGACTGTTGTAGAAATTTTAGATCTAGAGAATTCCAAGGTTGAAGATGAATTGGACTTGCAACTAAAACTTGTAAAGAATCAGATTTTATGGGCCATTTTTTTCCACAGAGCACATGAACGCGTTTTATATGGATGATATGATCTCATATTGGAAGAGAAAATGGAATTTATGTACATAAATTGAGAGTGAACTCTATGTGAACATAATGAAAACAACATTTTCCAAGAAGAAGAAAGAAGACTAAGAAAATTTGACCATATTTGAGAATGAGATGAGAGAGAAAAGAAGAACTTTCTACGGTTTGAACACAGAAAGAAGAGAGGAAAAAGAAATGGGGTTATTTAGGAGAGAGAAAATGAGGTATGTAATGGCCAAAAGTGTAATAAATGGAGGAAATGAATACCTAGGCCAAGTGTAGAATTCTGAAATGAGACTCCACTTTGTATTAAATGAGGGCCTAATATCCAATAGTAAAATGAGGACAAATCCGAAATTTTAAAAACCCAATGAGGGTATTTTGGACAGAATCTTGTATGTATTTTTAGAAATAGGAACTATATTTTGGGACACCTAATAAGGAAATGGGAACTATATTTTGAGACGGAGGGAGTATGATTTATGTAATGAAGAAATAAAAATTCAGGTTTACTTATTACTCCCGTCTGTTTTTTATCTTTCTCACTTTCCTGTGCGCATCTACCAATTCACATCTTTGAACTTAAATATCTTTCATCATTTATTAGTAGAAATTATAACGATTGAATATTAATAATGTACTAATTGAGACGAATCGAATAAGACCCCACATGACTATATTTTTTCTTATAAATTGAAAAAAAAATTGAGAAGATTCTCTCTCAGTATGAATAGTGTCAAGATTCTAGTGAGAACGATTAGAAAAAAACAGAGGGAGTATGTTTGAATTAGGATTTTAATTATCAAAGCATGGATTTTTTGGGTTTTATGAGTTGAAAAATTATATTAGTATATTATAGTTTATGAAATTGAGTATTTTTATGATTTTAAGTATGTTTATGTATGTTAAAAAAGAGTTTTAGTGTATGATTTAAACAGAGTGTTGCTGAAAATTTAAAAAGAGTGTTGATGTTGGAGTTTTTATGATTTAAACATGAGTTTTAAGGGTTTTTGACAACTAGTGTAGTAGTACTATAATAGGAGGTTTTACTAATTGAGTTTTAATGATGGGAAAGGTTTTTGAACACTTTAAGAAGGATTTAAAGTATTAATTATTGCTGTAAATTTATAAATGATTGATTGTGGGTTTATATTGGTTGTTTTAGGTGGAGAATTATCTTTAGGCAACTTTTAAGGTTGTAAAAGTGGCCTCTCGATTTGCCTACACAAGGTACGTAAATACCTATGTGTTGATTGAATTAGTATCATGTCTTAAGAATGAGATTTACGTAGTATCATGTATAGGGAACTATTATTAGTTCATATGTGATTCTATTAAGTTGGATTTGCATGTTTTATGCCGTTATATGAAGCATGATGGTTATGATTTTTATATTATGTTTGTATGGAAGATTGATGCAAGCATATGTAATTTGGGAAATTTATTTTATTAATTCATATGAGGGATTAATATATATGTTGGTTTGGATCATGATTGAATCATGTTGTTCCCTTTGGATTATTTAATTACTTTATGAGGACCAAGTGCCTTATTTGGTAAATGTATTATTATACCTATGAAAGGTTGGTTGGTTGTTGACTTGGCTCAACGAATAAGGAAGGTTATGGATTAAAGTTGGAATTGATCTTGTGTTGTCAAGTTGTTGATCACTTTATCTAATCTTAAAATAAAAATGGAAGTTTATGAGTGTTTGATTATTATAATATTGTTCTACTTGTGAGTCCTAACAAGTGAATAAATTTTTTTTTTTTTTTTTTGAGGGGAAAAGAGAGAATTATATTAAATCAAGCGCCGCCAAAGTTTGAATACTTTGGGGGAAAGAGTGCGTACAAATCAACTCCGAGTCATTTTCTACTTCCCATCTAGCAATAGAGTGGGCTACAGTATTTCCAGCTCTCTTTACATGGAGGCAATCAAAACATGAAAAAGAAGATTTTAACTCTGCAATGTCATCATAAAACATGAAAATAGGAGCAGCTCCCCTTCGTTTCTCACGGATATGGCGCACTACTTGCAAGGCATCACACTCGAGCACCACACTTCGGAATCCCAGCCTCTTCGCCAAATCAACGTACACCGAGCAGCCCCCGCCTCCGCAATTTCTGGCTCCCAGTTAGCCGACAACCGTTTCACACCAGCCGCTTGGATCACCCCATTTGCGTCCCTTATCACACAACCAAAACTCACCCCATTCCCCTGCGACACATGAGCATCCACATTCACCTTCACACATGATGTTGATGGTGGTTGCCATGTACTCACAGTAATGCGAGGAGGGCCTATAGGTGGCATACATACCTGTGCATTGTAAGCTTTATACTCCACGTTATAGCGCACAAACCCGGCAGCAATGTGAATAGCATCCAGCTGCGTTTCACCTTCAAAAATCACATGGTTCCTACAGAACCACGCCGCCCACGCAAGCGACACAAACCGAGCCAAAGCCTCCTTCTCCAGCTTCTTAGCAATCCACAACAAACGCTCCGCAAACGATTGAATTGGGGCCTCCATGAGCAATCCCATAAACTCACTATGTACCCAAATTTCCGCGGCAAATTTACAATCAAATAGGCAATGCATTATTGTCTCCACATCATTACCGCAAACTGGACATACAGGCGACTCACGAATATGGCGACGAAAGAGCACATCCATCACTCCCAAGCTTCCTTTGCACGCCTTCCACAGGAAGTGACACAATTTTGGTGACCCATCTACAGCCCAAACCGACCTCCACACCTCTCTCTCACCTTGTCCATGAAATAAATCCCAAGTTCTAAGGTGTCCCATTCTAGCCAGCCAATAGCCCGATTTTACCGAGTAATTACCATCTTTCGTCGGCCACCAATACCGTGAGTCAGCGCACCAATGTGACGGGAGGGGTATATTCAGCACGTGTTGCCTCTCCTCGACCCTAAACGTCGTATTCACAATGTTCATGTTCCAGCACCCTGCCGTGGTGTCCAACAAATCACACACCATCAACTCTAAGTTGCTATCTGGTAATGGCGTGGGCACAAAATGCGTGCCATCACCCATTAACCATGAATCCTCCCAAACTCTAATTGAGGCACCGTTTCCCACCCTCCATTTCAACCCTTCAATCAATAATGATTTGGCTCCCCAGATACTCCTCCAACTATAGCTAGGATCAAAACCACGCAACGAATCAAGGAATCCCATATGTTTGTAATAACGGGCTTTAAAAATGCCATGAAGGATAGAAGACTCATCACCAACTAAGCGCCAGCCTTGTTTGGCTAAAAGTGCTTAGTTGAAACTTCGCAAGTCTCGAAATCCCATTCCGCCCATAGTCTTAGGAAGACACAAGGAGTCCCATCTATGCCAGTGAATTTTCTTTGATGACGAACTCGAACCCCACCAAAATTTCGCAAGCACAGCATGTATCTCATCAATGGGCCCCTCTGGTATCTGAAATATGCTCATCATATATGTCGGGATAGCTTGGGCTACAGCTTTAATAAGAACTTCCTTGCCAGGACGAGATAGAAGTCGCTCTTTCCAACCCTGCATCTTCTACCAGATTCTTTCCTTCAAACAAGCAAAAACCGCTTTTTTGGATCTCCCGATAATAGTTGGTAAGCCTAGATACTTCTCATGCCGATCGACCTCCCGAACCCCCAACGTCTCCACAATTTCCTGTCTTCTTTCTAAACTGACACATTTACTAATCGCCACCTCTGTCTTTTGAAGATTAACTTTCTGACCAGATGCTCTTTCATATGTTCTGATTATATCAGCCACTTTAGAACATTCCTGCAGACTGGCTCTAGCAAACAATATACTATCATCAGCAAAGAAAAGATGAGAAACTCGCGGAGCACCCCTACACACCATAGCACCATGTATTTGCCCCTCCTGCGCTGCCTTGGATATTAGCCTTGAAAAAGCATCCGCCACCAATAAGAATAAATAAGGTGATATAGGGTCCCCTTGACGGAGGCCCCTAGATGGAGTTAAAGCACCAAAAATGCAGCCATTGTATTTAAAGGAAAAAGAAACGCTCGAAATACAATGTATGATACGTTGAATCCACGCGTTACTAAACACCATCTTATACATGACCTTCTCAAGAAAACACCATTCCACCCGATCATATGCCTTACTCATATCCAATTTGACAGCAACAGTACCATCCTTCCCTTCTCCCCTTCTTTTCATAGCATGAAAAATCTCAAAAGCAATTAACGCATTATCTGTTATGAGGCGCTGCGGGACAAAAGCACTCTGATTCCCGGAAATAAAATGACCCAACATAGGTTTCAATTTATTGGCCAACATCTTTGATATAATTTTGTATAGTACATTACACAAACTTATTGGCCTAAACTCCGTCATCCGTTTTGGATCATTAATTTTCGGAATCAAAACAATACAAGTGTTATTTACCTCAGCAAGATCCACCTCTCCGCGCCACCAGCTTTTCACGAACTGAATCACATCATATCCCACAACACTCCAAAATTTTTGAAAAAAGAGAGTGTGCATTCCGTCTGGTCCCGGAGCTTTATTGGGGTGCATCTGAAATAGCGCCTCCTTAATCTCCTCCCCCGTCGGCTCCATATCGAGAGCCCCATTCATCTCATCAGTGACTAAAGCCTCCACACCAGCCAAAGCCGCCTCAAAGCCGCAAGGAAATTCCGAAGCGAAGAGGCTCGAGAAATACTTCGAAATAATGGAGTCTATCTCTTCTTTTTCCTCCTTCCATACCTCCTAATCATCAAATAAACCTCGAATACAATTCCGTTTTTTCCGGTGTGTGGCCTTGTGATGAAAATAGCTCGTATTTTTATCCCCATCGCGTAGTTCGTTAGCACGGGCCCGAGCATGCCAGTAGCTCTCCTCCAGTTTTCGTAACTCCTTCAATTCCTCACAAATTTCGTGACTACGCTGCAGCAGATTAGCGTCAAGTTGTCCCCCTTGGATCATTTTGAGTCTCTTTTCAGCATCTTTGATTCGTTTTTTAACATCACCAAATGTCTTCGAAGCCCATGAAGTAAGCGACTGAGCCACCTTCGTAATTTTTGCCCTCACCGAGTCATTTCCAACGGCCTTCCACACATCAGCCACCACCTTGCCACAATCATCGTTGGACAACCATAGAGCTTCGAACCGAAATAGGCGCCCATTTTGACTTTGCTCGGGTCGCTCCCCAAATTTCAACAAAATACCACCATGATCGGAATAACATATAGGAAAATGAATTACCTCCGCATAAGGGAACATATTACACCAATTAATATCTGCCACAAACCTATCTAACCGTTCCCGAACCACTGTATCCATCGATTTACCCCGTTGCCAAGTAAAGGTATTGCCCCGAAAGCCTAGATCACGGCACTCACACACCTCCATAGCAGCCCGGAAAGCGTCAATGTGCCGCTCCCCTCGTAGCACCCCCTCCTTCTTTCTCATGCATTCCCAGAATCTCGTTAAAATCACCAAAGAAAACAAGAGGCAAAGCACTATTGTTACGAACATTTTCCATAAGCTTCCAGGTCATGTGTTTATTAGTCGCCTCCGGCCACCCATAGATACCCACGGCCCTCCACCTTGGATTATTATCAACATCACAAACCTCAGCCTCCACATGATGGCTTGAATATGAGCACACATTCACGCCAATCTCGCGCCACCATAACCCCATACCTCCTGATCTCCCAATACTACTAAGACACAAACCACTAGTAAACCCATACCTATTCCTAATTAACTCCAGACGCATAGCATCAATCTTCGTCTCCATCACAAACACAATCTCCGGCCGATCTCTCCAGCACCATTCCTGGAGAGCTTTAACTGACAATGGGTTGCCAAGCCCATTGCAGTTCCAACTTGTGATTTTCATTGTTGTTCGCGGGGTTGGTTCACTCCAACCTCCGCTACTTGAACGTCAACCGAACCTTCATCCAACATTGGACCAGTCACCAAGTTAAACTGAGGGTGTAATTCACTCCATGCACCACCCTCTATCACATGGACCGTTTTGTGTTTTTTAGCACCATACTCTCCCCCATCTTTTTCATCATCAATCAGCATGTCCTCCCCCATTTTCCTTTTATCACTCGTCACCATATTAGAGATAGTCCCACCATCATTCCCACCACTTTTCTTCCCCCCCACCAACCGTTTATTAGGAAGTTTATGTTTACCACTCTTAGGAGCAGTAGCCACACCAACTGACAAAACCGAAGAAGATTGAGGACTTACAACAGTAGCGTCCTTGCGTGGCATTATCCCCCGTGTCGACCGTGGCACCACCTCCTCCACAGCCTTCGGTTGTGAATCTTCCCTCGACTCCTTTTCCCCCACGCTTCCACTAACCTCCCCAGATGGTGTTTTGCATACAAACAAGTTTTTCCTTGTAGCACACACTTCCTGAACTTCCTCTTTCTCTCTCTTCCGGCCCTTACGCGGAGAAGCTTTAATCCACAAACCCCAGCCATACCCCTTTTCGATCAGGTCTTCACTCACATGATTACAGTCCTTCTCACTATGCCCTAATATACCACAATGGAAGCAGAAGAAAGGCAATCTTTCATACTTGAAGTCAATTCGAACCACATCGCCACATTTATTGCGAATATGTTGATTACGTCGCAAAGGTTTATTCACATCAATAAGTAACTTAACCCGCCGATATCTATCCAATCCAAAATCGTCCTCCTCAAGTTCAATAATGTTCCCCATACTAGCAGTAATTGCTTTTACATCCTCATTAGTGCGGCAGTTAAAAGGGAGGTTATAGATTCGTACCCAAAAAGGAGAGTGATTGAGGGGTACCTGGTTTGGCTGCTCATCTCCAGTAATAGAATTCAAAATCAATAATTGTTGATCAAAACACCATGGTCCTCCTTCCAAAATCTTTTCCTTATCTCGCCAATGAAAGAGTTGGAACACAAAAAGGTTTGTATCGATAACCCTAATAATTACCTTTCCTTGTAAATTCCATACTTGAGTCATTGTTCGTCTGAAAGCTTCCATATTGATTGACCTGGTTGTTAACAAACGGCCAATCAACATCAACGTAACCTTGTCATTCACATTCGTCGCGGAAGAATCCCCTAATTCTACAATCCCTTCCGTATCGTCCTCAATATTAAGATTAGAACACATCGTTACCAGTTCCTCAGCCATCGAGACTGAAGAAAAACCGGAAAACCGGCGAGATCCGCCTCGGAAAATGGTATTAGGGTTTACCACTTCTCGAGGGAGGGAGAAACCTGTCTTTCAAGGCAGCACTACAAAGTGGAATTAACAAGTGAATAAATTATTAATCATGTAAAGTGAAACGTGAATAGCAATAGCTTTACACTTGTGCACGTCTGAAATGTTGGACAAGTATGAGTTGGAGTACATAGTGGTAGCTCATGGCTTTTTTTGGGACTTGGTTGATCAACGTGTCCTGTTTTTATTTTAAAGGTTCCTCGATATTGTAGGTCAGGGGAATACGGAGTCGCGCCCGTATTTCATCTTCTAGATTGAAGACCGGTTTAGACAACTCGTTCCATTGACTATTCCATCTAAATTAAATAATCTATTAGTTGAGAAGTTTAGTTTAGTAAAAGTAGTCTACAACGTTCGTTATTTTATTATTATGTATTTTTGTTTATTATTTATTAGTATCATGTTAGGTTTGTTTATTTATTTAATTATTATATAGTACTCAACTTTGCTGATTACGTGCTTTGTGTATATATCTTGATCATAGTTGTGCCTTATTGATCCTATGATGACCCATTTGGTGAACAATCTCTAGGGATCAACAGTGCATCGTCATTTACAGGTTTGAAGATGATGCATTATGGGTTCAAAATTTGGAGAGTTTGTGTTAACTATTTATTATATTTGATTTAAACTTTTCATAGTAGACTTTGACATTGTCGTTGACTTTGACTTTTGAGTTTGATTTTGACTTTTAAAGTTGACTTTTTGGTTGACTAAGTTTTATTTTTAAAGTTTATTTATTATGTTTTACGCTGCAAAATTCTGAATAAGCTAATACGTTATCACACGGGCTATAATACTTTGATAATTATCTAAATTTCATATAAAAAAGTATTTTGGAAAATAGAAAATTGTGGGGGTATTACATAAACTCATACAAAGATATATTTTCCAAGTTACCGAGCATAAAACTCAATACAGTCATGAAAGCATGTGAGTAGCACGTGCCGATAAATTAATCCCTCCATTCTATAGAGTTCTTCATACTTTTTATTTTAGTGTGTTTCTTAAAATTGTCTCCATTTCTACTTTTTTTTTATAATTTAGTAAAGGTGTATTCCCTTTTTACACTATCTTACCCACATGTTAGATCTATATAATTCTACATTCTTTCATAACATTCACTCTCCTATTATGATAAACAAAAAACGAATTACTCTCATACTTTATCTCCTATACATAAAAAAGATCTTTAAAAGATGGAGGGAATAGTTAATCACAAAGTCTCTTGGTCTAAAGCAATCATCTAAGTTTGCATAGTCCTGACTAGAAGACAATTGGATATTGAATTGCATCTAGAGACTAGAAGGCATCCAATGAATTAACTCTCATGATACAATGCATCACCATCATATGTTTACAGATGAGTTCAGTTGAATGAAGAAGAACACATTATGACTTCTAAATGCATCTAATTATGTCAATCTCAGTCCCCCATTTGCCATTTCATAAAGATTTCCCGTAATGAGGACATTTGAATTTGATGCTCAGCATTTGCCTTTGAGCCGTACTGTAAATGCCTGTAATGCTAGAAGAACTTTCTTTATCCTTTCTTCGGCTTCTGCATCAATCAAGTTACCGTCACTATCAAATTTGGCAGGTGGTTGAAATGCATTCAAGAAAAATTCCGGCTTGTTGATGAAGTGAAGATCGAGATACACTCCAATTTGCCTCAAATGATACTGGGCTCGACCCCCACCAAAACCTCCTCCAGTACTTATAATTGCAGCAGCCTTATCTGCCCAAACATTTGGTGGTCGAGATGCCCAATCTACTGCATTCTTTAAAGGAGCTGGCAACAAGAGAAAAAGTTGCAGCAAAATCTTAAAATCAACAAGTGATAATTGCAGTACATTAGAATGGAGCCTGCCAAAACCTTCTAAATTTATTCCATGGCCAAACTATACTCAAGATCTATGACGGATCAACGAAGCATGGTAAAACCATGTTCTAAAGCTTTATTCCTTGGCGGAATAATACTCAGAATACATGACCAAGCCAAAGTAATCAGCAGTAGAGCAGGGGGCATCTCAGCAAGATAATGTTGATTTGCTAGCTAACTAGAGCTTAGGACTTTAACTTTTTTTTTTCATCTTATTTTTTAGGGGAGGGGAAGAGGGGATTAATTGTTTTCACCCCTCCCCAAGAACTTGGAAAATTCAGCAGATGGTAACCGGACATGAATCAGAGATCATGATATCTACATAATTATGCATAAAATGTCGGTCCCTATGTCCTATGAATCTCACTTACAGGATTTTCGAGTAAAGGATGAAATTTAATAAAAGATGCCACCATAAAAAAAAACGTTGATACTCATTTTGGGAAGTTCCACCTATGGTAGGAGTTGAGAAAATTATATTAGGACAAAGTAAGTACGGGATTCGTATCTGGAAGCTTCACTCAAACAAAGTTTTACGATAAACAAGCACTACATACTGGTTTTCAAATTATAAGTACCATTTGTACGGGGAACTAAATTTAGATGTAATCTTTGAACTTGTGGAACTGCTCACACTCAAAAGGTCATGAAGACAATAAGATTAGTGTTTAAGTGACAGGATGTGGGCTCCTTGAGCAGCAGAATATGGGTCTGACAACTATACAACTAGATGAATTACCACGCAAGTATGAAACGAGTGGCAGAATATCCGTGAATGACTCCACGTATTACTCAGAGATACGATGTGTATGCCATTGAGGGCCTACGATTTACCACTGCACTTACACAGAAGGCAAATGGCCGCCCAAAAAGTAGATAAAATGCTACATATGCAGTGAATTCATACAGATATTTTAAACTAATCAGACATGTTAGCCGCCAAAGCCTAAGTGGCTAAGCCTCAAATAAGTTATCCTGTCTTGCATCTTGCTAAAAGATCAGTGGTGGAATGTTGAAATCGAACTCAATGATTTTTGATTCTCCATTCAAAAGATCACTTTAGCATCTTTGACCAAGGCACCATCATATTGGCATCAGTCATCACTACTTCACTAGTGATCCCCAAAATTTCTGCTCCACCCAATCAAGAATATTGTAAATCTAAATTTCCAATTATGTGACCATTATATTCACCCATTAGCTATTGTTGCTTTAATTGTTAAGCAGATTAACAAAAAAATGATTCGAAAGACAAAAACAGACAAGCCAAATATGACATACATAATCCAAAACAACTGTGTTAAAATGGCCATCAGACAGTACTTCCTCACATCTTAATTTAGAATATGTTAAATTCCTCAACCATAAGCACTTGTCTGGATATGATAACAAAAGTGATGACTGATGATAACCACCCTTCCGTGACTATCAATCAGCTATAGAAATTCGAAAGCGCAAACCATAACAATTGTTATTAATCAAAATTGATTTTCAGGCATCACAACTTCTGCCAATTCACTAAAATTTCTCCGCGATTACTAATTCTTGCTGATCATATTTGGATTCAATAAAAAAAATTTAGTAAATTTACCTCCTCTTATGTCGTTGTCACAATTGACTATAATCAAATTCAGATTTAAAAAAACCAACTCCACCATATTTGCACTATTTTGAAAGATTAAGCAATCAAATGAGTATATAGAAGTATACATATATCTAAAATTATAATGTACTCCATTTTATTTCCTACTGCAACCCTAACACCACAATCATACTCTCAGAAGCAAGAAATTTCGCGAAAAAAAAACAGACATGCAATTAACCAGCAAATCATAACTTCAAAGTACCAATTATCATAGATTCTTTAAAAACAAAAAGTGATAAAATCGTAGAAGCTAGGGAAATTGAAGAGATAACGTACGAGTGACAGAGTAATTGTACTCAGGAGAAGCAAAGAGAACACTATCAGCTTCTAGAATCTTCTGACGAAACGCTTCAACAACGGGTGGATAAGTACCTCCGACCTCGAGATCAGTGTTGATCATCGGCAATGGCGAAATATCAATGTACTCAATTTTCATACCTTCAATCGATTCCGAACATATCTTCATTGCTGAAGAAGAAATTGCAGCACTATAAATTACGATTTACATTATAGAATTGATTTTTGAGTTGTGACGAGAGGAGAGAGAAAATTACCTGATCGAAGGAGGCCTCTGTTGTAGGAATTCTTGCGAAGTGAGCCACAGAGAGCTGCGACATTGATCACTGGTTTTATTGTTGCTGCCTCCATTCCTATGATCCTATCTCTACCTTTTTTTTCTCTGCTCATTACGCTATGTTCTCTTTTGAGGGTAATTAAATTAAATCATATCCAATTTTAACTTTTCAGTTTTTGCGCGTTTAGTTTATTGAGTTTGGACTCAAAATTGACTGGATTTTGGACTTTTTCAGGTCCGCATATCATATTCATTTGCTAAACGTCGCTCTAGATTTTCCTACTAACGCTCTGTATTTTAGTATACAAATACATGAACTGTATTTCAATACTCTCACTCTCCCACTCTCCCACTCTCCCACTCTCCCACTACCACTCTCTTCACCCTCCCTCACTTCTCACTCTCTCTCCATCTCCACTCTCGTTAACTCTCTTACTCCATCTTTGTCATCAAGAAAGAGTATCAATCAAGTTCTCCGGCGATAAGAATTCCGGCAACACGGCGGCAGTGACTTTGGCGGCGGCGCACTTCCGGCCTCCGGCAAAACTTTCACGAACATCCAGGAGTGGCGGCAGCGAGTTTCGCGAGGCTCCAGTTTTTTCTAAATTTTTTTTAAGGAGGTGTCCACCATGGACGCCCCACCACCGGTGGAGGCGCCATGGCAGGCGCTCCACCACATGGTGAGGCGCCTGCCATGGGTGCCTCCGCCGGTGGTGGGGTGTCCATGGTGGACGTCCCCTTATTTTTTTTTAAAAAAGTTCACTGTATATTAAAAAAAAAACAGAGAGGGGGTGATGGTGGGGGTAAGCGGTGGTGGTGTGTCGGGTAGTAGTGCGGCGGTGGTGATGGCGCAGTGGTGGTTTTGCTGTGGTGGTGGTGCGGCGGTGGTTGTGCGGTGGCACCAGTGTTTAGTGGTGAGTCAAGAAGATGGGAGAGAAGAAGATGGGAGAGAAAGTGGAGGAAGAAGGGTAAAAAAGGGAGGAAGATGGGGGTGAGTCAAGGGGAGGGGAGAGAAAGAAATACAAGTATATAAATACGGTATAAAAATACCGTATTTAGGACGTTAATAGGAAATACTAGGGCGTTATTTAGCAAAGCCCTAAATTTAGAAAATTCAGACAAACATTTGTATCTCGATTATAATGAAATACTAGAATTTTGGTCGGACGATTTCTCAGGTCAGTTAGAATTATTAAATATATTATTATTTATAAATTTTATGATTGATTCTATTAGTTTTTTGTAATATTATATCTAGTGCGAAATTTGAAAAATGGACATTATGACATGATAAGTTGCTCAAAATAAAAACTTCTAACGAATTGAGGATAAAAATAATAATTTAAATGAAATCTGGATAAGTGAATGTTATTATTACATAAAAAAAAAGGTTACAAATAAAAAAGTTTGGCTATATGTTTTTATAATTATAAGAATTTATCATGTTTTACTTTGAAACATTAAGCATTGGAAATGTAATAATGGATTAGTGGTTAAACTCTCACATTTCATTTTAAATGTCATGTGTTTGAATCCAATAAGATTTCGCATGTGTTTATATATATATATATATAAAGCTGAGTACATTTATCCTACATGTCAAGCTATTGTTCAATTTGCCAAATGTCATCACTACACTTATCTTCATTTTTTCAGTGCCACGTGTAGTATGCATATGAACATTTGCTGAGATTTGACAACATATATCTATAGATATAAAATGAATCAATTACAATCATATAAATTTGGCAAGTTTTACCTCATTGCTTTAATTACGTCACCCGGTTAAATTAAATTAATTATTTTGATTCAAAATTTGAAATTCGTGGGTAATTTTCAGACCATAATTAGCCATGACTTTTGCTGTCAAAAAATAGTAAAGAATATTCATTAGATATAGTGAGATTTGATTTGTCTATATAATATTTATACTAAGAATATTTAAACCATAACTAAATTTTCAAACTAAATCCAAAAGATCAATACAAATTAGCATGCCAACATTAAATCATTTGCTCCTAGATCGAAACAAAATCACCATTATGAAACCAAACTCAAAGGGTAAAACAAAGGAACTTACAAGATTGAGAGAACTGAAGGGAGAGAAAGTGAAAGATATTACGGTTCATCAAACAAGTCAAATCAAAATAAAGAAGAGAGAGTGAAACTTTGAAGTGAGAGGGTGATGGGTGTTGCGTTAGTGACAGTGCTTATAATCAAGAAATGGGGATAATTGAGACCATACAAGAAGATGAGGAAATAGATAGGTTTGATTTGGTAACTTTGGTTTACCATAATTTTGTATACTTTAATCAAGAAATGAAGCTATATTATTCCCTCCGTCTCAAAATATAGTTCACATTTTCATTTTAGTTGTCCCAAAATAGAGTTTCCATTTTCATATTTAGTTCCACATTTTTCCGTAATTTGTCTAGAAAAATCGTGTCCCATCACTCATTTGCTTCTTGAATTTTGTTTTTCTTTTTCTCTTTGTATTCGACCAAGATGTTATAATTAATGCTCTTTCACCAATTATTTTTCATTCTCTCTCCTAATTAAAATTATTTTTTCTCAGACAACACTTATTTAAATAAATAAATAATCTTTATTATCACTCTGAGATTATACTTACATAAATTACTATGAAAAAAAGGAAATGAGAACTATATTTTGGAATGGAGGGAGTATTACCTTATGGTAACAGTGTATGAGCTACCAAATGAAAATTAACAAAGTTTCTTCTAAAACGCCAATAAAAAGAAAAGGAAGTCATTGTCATGCATGTCAACAATACTTTCTAAATAAAATTCAAGGGTTTCCTCCAAGCTAAGATAGATATTAGGAAAAGAGTAATAAACTTTGTTTGTTGGATTAGACAACCATTATTGCTAATTAGTGTCCACAGCCTCGAAGATGAAATTGGGATTCTTATTGTATATGATAAACTTTGTCATGTTATATAATTTCTGATTTAATTATTAGCTCTGTATGTTACATGTATTGTTATGTTTGCTTTATTTTATTTTTTAATAATATAGATTGATTAGTCGTGCATTATAGATAATCATATCATACAAAAAATAAAAATATGTAATAAGATAGTTTAATAAGAGAGAGGGGTTGAGCGAGACTGCCACAAGCAAGGAGTGAAAGTTGTTGCGTGATTGAGTGCCAGTAGTGGCGCATCGTGTTTTTATATGAGCCTCTGAATGAAACAATGGGCAGAACACAAGCTTCTTAGCTTCATTCAACTTTTTTTGTTTAAAAAAAGTTTTTTTTTTTGCTAAGCAAATAATTATATTAATTAGAGTAAACAGTTACAACCTAAAATCAACTAAGAGGAAGCGAAACCAAATTATATTAATTAGAGCAAACAGTTACAACCTAAAACCAACTAAGAGGAAGCAAACCTTGGTTTGCTTCCTCTTAGTTGATTTTAGGTTGTATTGTTTGCTCTAATTAATATAATTACTTGCTTAGCAAAAAAAAAAAAAAAATCGGTTGGTCACATGTTTTTATCATGACATTAGCTACATCAATCACTGGACATACAGATCATAAGTCGGTTTTTTAAAATTTATTTTTAATACACTATATGATTATAAAAACTTGAAATCAATAATACTATTCAGATCATGATTTTAGGAGAAACATTCTAAAATCTTAAATTTATAAACAAAGTACTCCCCGCATTTTAATGTGTTTTTGTTTCATTTACGTATTTATAAATGTATATATCACGATTATAAGATTTTTAAAGTTTAAAATGTTGTAACAAAGAATTTTTATATATATTAAATAGTATAATTTTATATTTTATATTCTTTTAATCTTAAATAGATGGTATCTAACAATTACGGATTTAATATATTTCGAATAAAAACAACTACTTAATATACAAAATAATTATCTTACATTATACACGGCTCCACGCTAAATCATTTCTACATAATTAACTTTGTCATGTTATATAATTTCTGATTTAATTATTAGCTTTGTTACATGTATTGTTATGTTTGCTTTATTTTATTTTTTAATAATATAGATTGATCAGTCGTGCATTATAGATAATCATATCATACAAAAAAAAAAATATGTAATAAGATAGTTTAATAAGAGAGAGGGGTTAAGCGAGACTGCCACAAGCAAGGAGTGAAAGTTGTTGCGTGATTGAGTGCCAGTAGTGGCGCATTGTGACATTATATGAGCATCTGAATGAAACAATGGGCAGAACACAAGCTTCTTAGCTTCATTCAACTTTTTTTGTTTAAAAAAAGTTTTTTTTTGGCTAAGCAAATAATTATATTAATTAGAGTAAACAGTTACAACCTAAAATCAACTAAGAGGAAGCGAAACCAAATTATATTAATTAGAGCTAACAATTACAACCTAAAACCAACTAAGAGGAAGTGAACCTTGGTTTGCTTCCTCTTAGTTGGTTTTAGGTTGTATTGTTTGCTCTAATTAATATAATTACTTGCTTTGCTAGCAAAAAAAATAAAAAGTCGGTTGGTCACATGTTTTTATCATGACATTAGCTACATCAATCACTGGACATACGGGTCATAAGTCGGTTTTTTAAAATTTATTTTTAATACATGATATGATTATAAAAACTTGAAATCAATAACTACTATTCAGATCATGATTTTAGGAGAAACATGCTAAAATCTTAAATTTATAAACAAAGTACTCCCCCGCATTTTAATGTGTTTTTTGTTTCATTTAGGTATTTATAAATGTATATATCACGATTATAAGATTTTTAAAGTTTAAAATGTTGTAACAAAGAATTTATATATATATATTAAATAGTATAATTTTATATTTTATATTCTTTTAATCTTAAATAGATGGTATCTAACAATTACGGATTTAATATATTTTGAATAAAAACAATTACTTAATATACAAAATAATTATCGTACATTATACACGGCTCCACGCTAAATCATTTCTACATAATTAACTTTGTCATGTTATATAATTTCTGATTTAATTATTAGCTCTGTTACATGTATTGTTATGTTTGCTTTATTTTATTTTTTAATAATATAGATTCATCAGTCGTGCATTATAGATAATCATATCATACAAAAAATAAAAATATGTAATAAGATAGTTTAATAAGAGAGAGGGGTTGAGTGAGACTGCCACAAGCAAGGAGTGAAAGTTGTTGCGTGATTGAGTGCCAGTAGTGGCGCATTGTGTTTTTATATGAGCCTCTGAATGAAACAATGGGCAGAACACAAGCTTCTTCATTCAACTTTTTTTGTTTAAAAAAAGTTTTTTTTTTGCTAAGCAAATAATTATATTAATTAGAGTAAACAATTACAACCTAAAATCAACTAAGAGGAAGCGAAACCAAATTATATTAATTAGAGCAAACAGTTACAACCTAAAACCAACTAAGAGGAAGTGAACCTTGGTTTGCTTCCTCTTAGTTGGTTTTAGGGTGTATTGTTTGCTCTAATTAATATAATTACTTGCTTAGCAAAAAAAAAAAAAAGTCGGTAGGTCACATGTTTTTATCATGACATTAGCTACATCAATCACTGGACATACATATCATAAGTCGGTTTTTTAAAATTTATTTTTAATACATGATATGATTATAAAAACTTGAAATCAATAACTACTATTCAGATCATGATTTTAGGAGAAACATTCTAAAATCTTAAATTTATAAACAAAGTACTCACCCGATTTTAATGTGTTTTTTGTTTCATTTACGTATTTATAAATGTATATATCACGATTATAAGATTTTTAAAGTTTAAAATGTTGTAACAAAGAATTTATATATATATCAAATAGTATAATTTTATATTTTATATTCGATCTTTTAATCTTAAATAGATGGTATCTAACCATTACGGATTTAATATATTTCGAATAAAAACAACTACTTAATATACAAAATAATTATCGTACATTATACACGCTAAATCATTTCTACATAAAACTTCCCGTGCATTTTTAAATAAAAATGAGATGACTTATTTAACTACTACTAAATTGTAGCATAGAGAAAACCCGGAGCATCGCCCGGGCCCATATACTAGTTTTTTCTTATAAATTAAGGTCAAAATTTGATAGTCTTCTCTTCACTTCTATTTATACTTTTATAGTGTGTGGATCGATGAGAGACTAAATATAGTCTTCTTTCCATGAATAAATAATTAGGTAAGCAAGACATTAAAATGATAAGAAAATGCATCAAATAATTTATTCTCAAGCTAAAATACATCATCATAGTTCATAAGTTGTAACCTTCCAAATGAGTTCAACTATATGATAAAAAGTTAAAAACCACAACAGATCACGCACTCATTCAAATGCAACCAATTAGGTAAATTGCATAAACATCTCTTTTTTGGAATTAGTTTTAACTTGTTTAGTTCTTGTCTTTCAACCGTATAGTGAACTTTTGCAATGCTAAAAGAACATTCTTTATCCTTTCTTCAGCTTCTGCATCAATTAGATTACCCTCACTATCAAACTTAGCAGGAGGTTGAAAAGCATTCAAGACGAACATGGGCTTGTTGATAAAGTGAAGATCCAGAAATACTCCAACTTGCCGAAGATGAAATTGGGATAACCCACCTCCAAACAAACCTCCAGTACTAAGAATTGCAGCAGGCTTATCAGCCCAAGCATTTGGTTGTCTAGATGCCCAATCTAGTGCATTTTTTAATGGAGCTGACAACAACAACAAAAGACTAATTACAAATTCTCTACTTTAGCATCAAATACAATAAGTGAAAACTGCACTAAGTTTTACGAGTCTAGTTGGGTAAATATAAGGTGAACTGAACATGCATGACCTAAAAACACGTTTCATAAAACATACCTTCGCTTCATAACCAATTATTAACCATAGAGACTAATAATTTGCTAATATTATTGTGGTTGCTTCACATGAAAAACAAAAGCATACAAAGTAATGGTTTTCAAGCGTAAATTAGATGGTAGACACGAGTCTACCATTTAAATGGTGTGCACCATTCAACATAATGAACAAAACAACTTCATCAATTAACAAACTAAGCAAAAGAACAACACACGAGACTCAATGAACATTTAAATAACCAAGGATGTCTTGGCCTAGTGGTTAAGATTGAGGTGATGTGAACGATAGGTCACAGGTTCGAAACTCCCTTCTCCTTATTTGTATTGCATTCGTGGCTCATATGGATAAAAAAAATGAACATCTATATCAACAATGAACAACAAGAAAAAAAGATGAACACAATGAACAAAGAAATATATGCAATAAACAAACTAAGAAACATAAAGATAAATGTTAACAAAGGAGAATCGTCAAGATTGATGTTCAGTGAAGAACAGTTGATGTACATTAGTTTCACGCGTTTTATGTTTTTTGGGCTGCGTTTTGGCGCATGTCTACCATTCTAGCAAATGGTAGACACGAATCCACCATCTACCAATTGGTTTCCGAGAGGTGAAAAACTGTATAATTCGGATGACAAACGCTTGAAGAAGTTATTTCCTAATTTATCTCTTTTGAAATAAGTGAAACACTACTCTTAAAAAGCTCGAGTGAAAGACTTATTTCAGAACATAGGAAGTTAACATTTCCTAGTTCCTACAAAGTTGTTTAAGCAAAGAAGCACTAAAATTTGCTATGGAAAAGAGAAGAAAACATACGAGCGAAAGAGTGATTGTACTCAGGAGAAGCAAACAGAACACTATCAGCTCCAAGAATCTTCTGACGAGTGACGAAACGCTTCAACAACAGGGGGAAAACTGCCGTTCTCCTCAAGATCAGTGTTTATCATTGGCAATGGCGAAATATCAACGTAATCAATCTTCATACCTTCAATCGATTCCGAGCATATCTTCATAGCTGATTCAAGATATCACCAGTAAATGTAATCATCTTCAGATTACACTAGTAATCTTGCATAGAAAATTGAGATGTAAAAAAGAACCTGATCGAAGAAGGCCTCTGTTGTAGGAACCTTTACGAAGCGAGCCGCAAATGGCGGCTACATTGATCACCGGCTTCACTGCTGTTGCTGCCATTATTGTCTTTCTCACTTACCTTGTATTTTTCATTGCAGAAGTTGGTCAGTATATATAGGGAAGCAGAGAGTTGTAAGAGGGAATGTTAGCGGGAAATGATAAGTTAAAAGAAGAATAGTATGAAGGTGGGGTTCTTTGTTTCCAAGTTGCACCTACTCTATTTTTTTCATTATACTTGAAAATAATTGAAAGATTTTGCTTTCAGCATTGTAGTGATTGTACTAGTTTATAGCTAAATTGTAGTTTTGGGAATAATTTAGTTCAGAGAAGGAACAATGGTGGGGTGTGTTTGAATTCAACTACTCAACCTATAGTATAATTTGTGATGCAATAAGTGTACCTTTTTTGGTCTCAAATGGTAGTCCTGTCATAATTTAGTTTAAGGTTCCAAGTACCACATAATCTAGTCTAATTATCAATGGTCTTCATCTTGAAATTTACTACTCATCTTGGAGGTTGGATTGACATCGTATTGTTGGAGTTCAAAATAGACTCCAACATAGGTATCACAATAATTTTATAGGTTTGAGTATCAAAGTAAATATAAATATAAGATAACGTTGGTATGAAAATAATCAGTATGATACTAATATCAACGTAACTTTTACTTGATATGAAAATGATTAACTTTGATACTAAAATTACACTTTGATATCTCCGACTTATAAAATTACTAAAATACTCTTATTGGAATCCAAAATGAATTCAAGGGGTGAGACGCCAAGAGTTAATGAACGATTATATTTTCCAATGTATTTCATGACTTTGAGCAAATTAATCAAAGCAAACTTTGACATTGCATCTTTTGCGTGATATAATCTTCTTCCCTCATTTCTAAGATCTCATAATACCTTTTGTGTTATTGCTCCTTTTCTTTTTCTCTACTATATTTTCAGTTACTCCACATTTCTTTTCTTTGCAACAAATTCCAACAATTTTTTAAAAGTCAAATCAAGTTTATTCAAAAGCATAAGTAAAAGAAATCAAAAGATAGAACGAAAACTTGAAAACAATCTAAGCTCACTTAGTCCATGAAGATACTTGAGTATTATTTAGCATTATTATAAGCAACCAAATGAGTCACTAAATTCGAAATGGAAAAACCTAATAGATGAACATGAAATCCATAAAATTGTATAATTCTTAAGACTTCCTTTCTTTTTCCATTATAAAAAATGAAAGACTACAAAGCAAATAAGAGAAAAACTAATAGATGAACATGAAATCCATGAACTTGTATAATTCTTAAGATCCCCTTTCTTTTTTCATTATAAAAAATGAAAGACACCAAAGCAAAATTAAGGAAACTCAAAAATCTAGTTTCCATAAACTTCACTTATATGGAAATCTAAAAACTCCTTTTGCTCTCTCATCTTCTTTCCTTCTCATTCCTTGAAATGCATGACTATTAATCTACAACATGTTTTCTGTGAAGCATGTCACACAAAAACCAAATCGTGTAGCCAGACGCATCACTCCACTCCTCTCCATCCTCATTTCTCACTCTTTGCTCCTCCATCCTCGTTCCTCACTCTTAGCTCCTTGCTCCTCCATTCTTTGTTTTTTTTTTACTCTATTTTTTTGTTCATTCAATTAAAAATCTGTATAAAGTGAATTCAATGATTTTATCATCATGATGATTCCAATAAAACAATACAAAAGTTCAACAACAATAATATAAAATAAGTTTTTAGTATAAAACAATAATCAAGTTGTTCACGAGCTTTCCGAGCCAAGCTTGCTTAGCTCAGCTCGGCTCGTTTAAGTCTCAAGCCGCGCTCGAACTCGGACAGAGCTTTGACCGAGTCAGGGTCATTATTACCCCTAGGTGGGAGGATAGAACAGATATTTTCCTTCTTCACTACTTGCCCCCGCACCCCCCCCCCCCAAAACGACGACTACTACTACTACGAGTCCCCGACATGAGTATAAAGTAATTCCTTGTATAAACTTGAAAGTAAGCCCTCGATTAATATAAAGTAACCTCGTCATAAGTGTAAAAGTAACTCCTTGCACAAAATATAAAGTAACTCCGATCCCACAGATAACAATAGTAATCCCTGCATAAGTGTAAAGTAACCTCTGCATAAGTATAAAGTAACTCCTTGCGCAAAGCCTAAAGTAATCCCTAAATAAATATCAAATAACCACATTATTCTAAACGTAACCCCTTGCACAACATATGAAATAGGTAACCCTCTATATAAAATGTAAAGTAGCCCCATCAAGAATCTAATGTAACCCCTACATAAATCTAAAGCAGTAAGCCATTGTATAAACTCGAAAGTAAGACTTGTATTAATAAAAAGTAGTCCTATCATAAGTGTAAAAGTAACCCATTGCACAAAATATATATAGAGTAACTCTCAGTAGATAACAATAATAACCCTTGCAAAAGCATGAAGTAACCTTTGCATAAGTATAAATTAACCTCGTCATAAGTGTAAAAGTAACCCCTTGCACAAAATATAAAATAACTCCCAACAGATAACAATAGTTACCCCTGCATTAGTGTAAAATAACCCCTGTATTGTATTAGTGTAAAATAATCCCTGCATAAGTGTAAAGTAACCCCTTGCACAAAGTCTCAAATGATCCCAAAATAAATGTCAAGTAACTATATTATAAATCTAAATATAACCCTTGCACAACATATGAAATAAGTAACTTTTTATATAAAATGTAAAGTAATTTCATCAAAAATCTAAAAGTAATGCCTTGCATTGCACAAACATATAAAATAACTCGCAACTAGACCTGGACATGGGTCGGGCCTGTTCACGGGCTCGGCCCGCGGGCTTGGGAAATGGTGGGCCAAAATTTAAAATTTTGTTCATGGCCCCACAGGCCGGGCTCGTGCCTCCCGCGGGACTATCTCGTGTTTTATGTTATTTTTTGTATTTTTGACAGTTTTAGGTATAGGTAGCATGGGCAGGGCCGGGTCGGCCCAGCCCGGCCCATTGTCCGCTACGCGGACCGTGGGCCTGTCACGGTCAAGAAATTTTATTTCAGGCCCGCATCGGCACGAGCCCGCGTGCCGAATGCTCATTTCCTTTGTTTTTTATCCTAAAACTATCAAAAATACAAAGAAACAACATAAAACACGGGTTAGGCCCGCAGGAGGCACGAGCCCAGCCTGTGGGACTGGGCGGGGCCATGGACAAAATTTTGAAATTTCAAACCCGGCGCGGTACGGCCCGCCACTCACGGGCTCGGGCCGCCATTTCCCCATGCCAGCGGGCCGAGCCCATGAACAGGCCCGACCCATGCCCAAGTCTAGTTTTAGGCTAAAAAACAAAGGAAAAAAGTGTTCGCCCCGCAAGCCGGCCCACGCGGGCTCGTGCCGGTGCGGGCCTGAAATAAAATTTCTTGACTATGACAGTCCTGCGGCCCACAACGGGTCGGACCAGGGTGCAGGGCTGGGCCAAAATCGGACCGGGTCGGCCAGTGTGCTGGCCCGGCCCATGCCCACCTCTACTCACAACATGTAACAATAGTAACTTCTTGCATATAATCTAAAGTAACCCTTGCATAAATTATTAAATTTAAAGTAACTCGTGTTGAGATATAAATTAACTATGAACAGGGGCGGATTTACTATGGGTTCACTGGGTTCAGGTGAACCCGGTGATTTTTGGAAAAAAATTACCCAGATTTTTTTTTTTTGAAATTAAAAATATTTTAGATATTAGATATATACTATATGCGTGCAAAATAAAACATGAAAGAAGCATGTGTCCCAGTGGTTTTGTACTTCTACAGAAGTGCGCGCGGCTCTGAAGGTCTGAGGTTCGAAACTTTACCCAGCCATTTCTCCCTTTGCTTTTTTTTAAACCTTTTCTTTTATCTAAATTTTGAGCCTCTCATTCTCATTTCTCCCTTAACAACTTAACAGAATCCTTACCCAGCCAACATTTTCCCAAAGCCATGAAAGATAAAGTCCAATTCTTTAATTTTAAATATGAATTTTACTTTTTTCAAATTTTAGTCTTTTAGACATTAGATGATTAAAATATGTAATTGACTAATGGTAGTTATGTAATTTTGTTAATCATTTAAATGTTGATTGTTGAATACTTCAATGAATGAATATGGAATTGTGGAATGTGGTTATGTGGAGTTGTTACTTGTTAGTGTTACTTAGACTCACTTACTCAATATTGAATTACTTATAGAATGAATTTGTTGCTTTATGAATTTTAGATTTAAATGTGGAATGAATGAATATGGATTGTGGACTTTTGTAATTTTTTTTATTGATGTAATGTAATGAATTAACATTCTATTTAGCTATTGTAGTTTGATATTTGGATTAATGTATTGAACTTTGATTGAATGAATGTATTTTTTTTTACCAGCTTCGAACCCATAAGGTTGGAATCCTGGATACGCCACTGACTATGAATCTTAAAAAATCGTTCCATACGTGTAAAGTAACTCCATGCACATAATCTAAAAGTAATACACTAACCCCATCATATATCTAAAAGTAATACCTTGTACAAAATATAAAGTAAGTACAAACACATAATATAGTATCCCCTTAGATTAGAGTCGTCCACTTAGGCGATCATTAGTTCCAACGATGATGTCGGTGAAGATTCATCTTTGTTTTATGACGGTAAGGGTAAAATTCTAGAGGAAATGAGAGGAGAGAGAAAATAGGGAAAAAATGGGAGAAATCAGAGGAGAGAGAAGATGGGAAAATGAGAGGAGAGAGAAAATGAGGCAAAAAATGGGGAAATTGAGAGAGGAGAGAGAAGATGGGGAAAATGAGGGAGGTATGTAAAGGAAGAAAGAGCGGGAAACACGAGAGAGAATGGGGTTTATATTTTTAATGGGCCTTGTATATAGCTTGGTCACACCATTAGTTGAAGGTGTGGCCTGCCTTATATAAAAGTTTGTGATTAATCTATTATCTACCCCCTCCCTTCCATAAAGCTATTCCTATTTTTCCTTTTCATTAATGTCATGCATGTTATACGAATGCATTCATTATACACCCGGGTGTACCATGTGCATGATACACCCAAGATTATTTTTTGCTCATTTGAAACTCTACCTATTAAAGTATTATGTGATTATGTTGATTTGGAGGTTTCAAATGTACAATGAGCAAAAAAAAAAAGCATTGGTTACGATAAGTATGATACACCCGAGTGTATGATAAAAATTTCCCATGTTATATTATTAATATTTTTAATTATATAATAGTAAAAATTCATAAAAATTTGGTATCTTCAAAATACTCATTGAAAATAATCAAATTAAACCCCACATAATTATGTTATTTTTCTTATAAATATGCACTTATTGTTTACGCCGATTTTGTACCAAGCACGCAAAAGGTATTGGGGAGCCAACAACAAGAAAAATACACTAATTTGATATGGAATAAATAACGAATAATGAAAATATAAATAAAATATTAAGAACACAAATAATTGTTGACGCGGAAAACCCAAGGAATGGGAAAAACCGCGGGTGATACTCTTGATCACCAATCCACTATGAAGATGCACCCGTCAATACAAGTGTTTAATACAAATGTAGTAGTAGAGTTTTTCAAGAAAATTAATGTAGAAAGAAGGAAAGAATATAAGCTGGTGAGTAATAACAGTCAATGGTAGCTGAGTCCATAAAAATAAACTACATATTTCCTATTTATATTTGACTGAAAGAAAGTTCTGGTTGTTGTTGTAGCGCTTCCCTCAAAATAGGGGGCAACTCTATCTCCTCAATCGTCTCCTTATTCCTCTCTTAATTTGTTAAAGACTGATTCCACTCTTCCCACCACATGTTCTCCTATGATAACTACTTCTTATCTCCTTGAACTTGAAATCCAACACGCAAATTCTAGGGCCCAATGATTGCCCCTGATTGACGTTGTTTTTCTACTGCCTTGAGAAATGGCGACAATTACAAGAACCATCATCACTTGCCTAACTGCCCACACCTTCCCATGACTGACGAGCGAGCACTCAGGAATAACTTCAACTTGATGCCAACTGATGCCGACAAACATCCTCAAGACCCCGACGAACCAACTAACAACATCCCTCCTTGAAACGACTTCAAGAATGTTGTTTGTTCACTTTGGACGCCATCACTAACATCACCATGGAAGATCAGACGGCGTCATGGACTCTAATGACGACGTTAGGAATTTCTTAGAAGTCCTTGGGACTCCGGCAGATCTTTTTCCTGACGGCACTTCTACTGCTGGGACAACGACGACCGCTGAACCTGCCTATACTGAAAGTGACAAGGACGCCTATGGAGACAAATTAGTTTGTATTATAAGTTGTTATGGTATATAAAAGTCGTTGCATATCTTTACTGCATGTCATGCAAATGTATGTTTGTAAGTATGTATGTTCGGAGCCATCTGCAATATTAATTGCCATGAAGGGCCAAATTTCCACTTCCAATTAATTATGCATGTCTTGTTGTATGTATGTATGTACGCATGCATGTATATGACTTTTCCATCGTGATTAGAGGTTTGGTTTTAGAACTAAACATTGTCATCCAAGATGTTGTCAAGTGTAGGGCCCTTGTGTTTGTATGAATGTGCATATTTATGTGTGTAGCTACCTTTGATGTTTCAAACCACTTGCGGTATTAATTTCTACGAAGCGCTAAATTATCTCTTCTAATTAATTGCGCATGGTGTTTTGTATGTTTTTGTGATGACTTCTTAAGGTGTAAGTCCTTTTTGTATAGAAGATATTATGTGTTCACCTGAACGCTGTTAAACCTTGATGCCTCATCTTATAATTGTCGCCTTCATAATAAAGGTCGACGTCAACGCTGATGTTGGCGTCAGGTGAATGTGAACATTGTGGTGTTCGATTGTCTCAAAGTTGACTGTCAACGAATCCTTGTCCCCCATGCATGTCTTTATACAACAAAGGTGAGATGATCGTTGGCTTCGCCTAACGGTCCTACGATGCTCAAGTTAGTATAATATAAAAATAAATAATGGTTAAAATACGAAGGAAATCGAATATGTTGAGAACATAATGAAATGGAATAAATCAATTTAACTTGTTGGTTACTTAATTACCTGTAGTGGCGTCCCTTTTGTTCTCAACATAATACAATTAAAAATGATAGAGTTTTAGATGGATGACGTTCCAACTTCAGGGAACGTGCTTACCCTCCTTGAGATATGAAATAATTGACGACGTCCAACTTTCAGGCGCCGTCGCAAAGATTTTGTTGATGTCGGCATCACTTTTTGGACGACGTCCAGCTAGGATCACTTTTCCAATCGTTGGCTTGACGATCTTGACGGACACTATGAACTTGTAGTGGACGATCATAAGGCTTTGGACGCCACAAACTTTCTTTGTTTAGCGTCGACTTCCTGATGTCGATGTCATAGGATTCCTTTCTTGACTGCATGTCTTCCTCCAATCGGATCTGGGCCAAGGCTTTGGCTTGAGCATCCTCGAACGTTGGACTGGGATACTTGGTAATTTCTTTATACAAATCTGAGTCTTCATCCAGTCCCTGTCGGAAGGCTTCAATCGCCGTCTTAACGTTGTAATTTGGAATCGACACCTTTTCCCTGTTAAACCTGTGAACAAATTCTTTCCAGGATTCATCAGATTTGTGCATGATTCTATGTAAGGCACTAGCCTGTTTTTCCATCTTTCGACTGCTAGCAAACTGTAAATTAAAAATATTAATCAATTGAGCAAAGGAAGAGATAGTGTCATTGCCAAGGTGGATGAACCGCTGCAGGGATGGTCCAGTCAATGTCGATCCGAATCCTTTGCACATGTATGCCTCGTGCATGCTACGACGAATTAAGATGGTGATCATCCGTTGTTTGTATTAGGGGACGTGGTCATTTGGATATGTAGTGTCGTCGTACATCTTCATGGTTGGGACGGAGAATCGCTTTGGAACCTCGATCATGGCAATGGGATCAACAAAAGGTGAGTCCTCATAGCTGTTCGACATCGCTTTCTCCATAGGGCGAGGGACACCGGGGATTTTGGCGATCATGTCTTCTAGCTGCTGAAGACGCTGCTAGATGGGATCGTCGGCGACGGAACGCGGTAGCCCCTTGGCTTGGTCATCAATGATGTCGGCGTTAGGATCTACGTCGGAGTCAGCATCTCCATCTGAATCATCGCCGTGGGCAGGAATGTTGTGTCCCACAGGAGTTTCGAATAGGCCTCCATCCAGGCCAGACATTTTGGAGACATCACCTATGTTGCAGCGCTAGAGCCTTTGGCCTTTTGAGCAGATTTCAGGCTTTGATGCTCCATGCATGATGCGACATAACTATTCTGCAATTCAGCCATAGCAGCCTTGACGCGGTTGAGTTCGTCTATGACTTCTTGAGTGGTTACCCAATCTCCTGCCATTACAAACATAGGAAAAAGAGAAGACACAAACGAAATAGTAGACAAAAAGAAAGTGATGAACAATGTATGAAGATCTTGCTGAAGGACCCACGATGGGCGCCAAATTGTTTATGCCGATTTTGTACCAAGTACGCAAAAGGTATTGGGGAGCCAACAACAAGAACAATATACTAATTTGATATGGAATAAATAACGAATAATGAAAATATAAATAAAAGATTAAGAATACAAATAATTGTTGACGCAGAAAACCCAAGAAATGAAAAAAATCGCGGGTGATAATCTTGATCACCAATCCACTATGAAGATATTGTGAAGATGTCACCATCCATACAAGTGTTTAATACAGATGTAGCAGTAGAGTTTTTTGAGAAAATTAATGTAGAAAGAAGGAAAGAATACAACCGGTGAGTAATAGCAGTCAATAGTAGTTGAGTCCATAAAAATAAACTACATATTTCCTATTATATTTGACTGAAAGAAAGTCCTGGTTGTTGTTGTACTGCTTTGTCCAAAATAGGGGCAACTCTATCTCCTCAATCGTCTCCTTATTCCTCTCTTAATTTGTTACAGACCGAGTCCACTCTTCCCACCACATGTTCTCTTATGATAACTACTTCTTCTTATCTCCTTGAACTTGAAATCCAACACGCAAATTCTAGGCCCCAATACTTATCAACAGATTAGGAAACCTATTCATATTAGAATTCTAAGAGCAAAATATATATCCTAAATTTATTACATTCTATCAGTTTGTTATTAGGCTTCGTGTAGTTAGCGATTGCCGAACAAGGAATTAGTAGTGTTATTGAAGTTGTTAAAGGGGCGGTGGTGGCATCGAGGAAGGGGGTAATTGGGACACACTCAGCGCGGTGGGCTAAGGGTTTAATAGAGTGGATGTCTTGGTCACAAGATGAATATAGAGCTGCGGCATCTGCCTTGTAGGTGACAATAGTAATTGCTTGCTTGCAGACCTCACACACCCACACATGGAGAAAGAGAATCGGGAAAAAAAAACATGAAATATGGGGGTCAGTTTTGGGTTGATTTAATGATCACGTGACCAAGTCAACTCTGAAGACTTGTGTCAACTTCTAAAACTCGGCGAAGATATCTTTTCACAATAAAAAACCTGTTACAATATACTTTTTGACCATATTTTTTATGAGGTTATTTTTCATATAAAACGTATTTTATAAGGTATTTTCTGACAAAAAACCCTATTTTTTCTAATACAAGAACCCATGACCCTGAACCCAACTTAACCAGAATTGAACCCAACCATACATGAAACCAAATTAACTCGTACAACCTGTTCACGGGACACTTTAACCCGAAATATAGCGATTTGAAAATTGTATGACCCTTACCGGAACCTAAACCCAACTATATGATGGTTCGCATGTTTCCCGGCCTAGATGAAATCGATCCGATTCGCACCTGACCCGTGGGATGCTTGACCTGAACTGCTGAACATCAACTTGGACACATCCACCCCGATGCAGGTCAACCTAAAACCCGTCGATAACCCGAATTGACACCACTATTGTCCCCTTTAATATTTTATTATTTTCATTTTGCAAAGTCAAAATTCATTATCATCCTAAACAAATTATAAGCAACGTATATGAAAATATAAAATCATATGCAATTTTGTTGGTTCGATTTCAATATGTAAACTATTCAGCCCTAATTTTGATGATGATAAAGGAACAAAGATGCAAACTAAGTATTGGACTAACAAGTTGTTTAAGTGAATGAATTTCAAGGTATCAATGAAAGGAACAAAAAGAATACTAAGTCAAAGAAGAAATCAAGTTTGGATTTTGAAGACTGAGTGAAGATGTACAAAGATTTTCTACTGGAGAAGCATTGGAGCAAGAAGACCAAAGCGAGGCTTTTGTTTCTAGTTCCAATGTAAAGGAGCGAGTAAGAATGGTAAGGAACTGTGGCAATTTAAAATGTGAATGAGCGTTTGTTCCTTTGTAAGGAACATACGACCTGACGCCGTCATATATAATAAGTTAAAGGAACTAACTATTAAAATGAACTAGACTTAGGATGAAGCAGTATAACGCTTTAATTATGTATGTTAAGTAATTTATGCCTAGATTCTAGGTAACCGTTTTATTTAAGTAAAAATATGATTTTAAGGAAAATTTAAGGAAAAGATTTTATTTTTATAAAGATAATAAATATCCTTTTCGATTTTATAGAAAATATTTTTTAAAGATAATATTTTTGGTAAAAGGATTTTATTTTGGTTTTATTAATTAAAATACTTTTTAATTAAATCATATTTTAGAAATTCTACTTTAAGTGGTTGCTAAAATTAAGGAAGCAGTAACATGTTTATCTATCACGTTTAACTGTGATCATGGAGATCATGGGTTTAAGGAGGAATGTGTTCCTCCGGGTAAGGAACATCATGGGATAATAATGGTTTTTACTAACATATGTTTTAATCCCACATTCTAAGTTATTACCACTATAAATACTAGTGTCTAATTAAGTTCCAATGAGTGTTTGACCAAATGATTTAGTGAGTTTAACTAAGTAAAGTGTTAGTGCTTTCATTCTCTCATAAAAGCCATTTGTTCTTCACCTTCTTACTCTATTTCACTTAGCTATTATTGATCATTATAGTTTTGGTTTTGGGATAAGGGGGCTTTGAGTGAAGTTCTATAAGAGAAATTTTTTGAGTTAAGCGAGTTAAAGTGAGAAGACTTCAAGTGAAATTGAGAGGAATAACAGTTATTCAGGAACTTGAGTTTAGGAACTCAAGGTGTGGCCCGTGAGTAGAATTAGGTTGTAACTAAATTATTTGGCCTAATTAGTAAAATAGTTGAATTTAAAATCCCTAGTGGTCGAGGTTATTTCTTCTTTTTGTACCCAAAAAGTTTTTCCTTGTAAAAATTCTTTGTGTTCTTTTAACTTGTTTCTTTATTTAAGTTTAAAATTCCGCAAAAAGTTATCTTTATTTCTACACATACAATTCACCCACTTATATCGTTGCCAGTGAAACAACATAAACTTTTTGTTCTATTATTATGTAATCATTCAAAGTTGTTAGTTAGAGCTGATGTAGCAAAGCAAATAGGAATTTTATATAGGGACAGAGGCAGTATGGTATTATAAAATTACTCACCCTCTGCCATCCCACTTACTTTTGTTTTAATCTTTTATCAATAAATTATTGGTTGCTACAATCAATTTTATTTCCTCCACTTGTTTTCTTGTACTATTATTAGAGGTGGGCACGAGCCGTGCCGGAACGACCCACGTGCCTCGTGCCACAACGTGCCGTGTCAAAACGGGTCAAGAAATGCTCGTGTCGTGCCGGGCTCGTGCCAAATTGTAAAATCTAAGGTCCATGCACGACCCGGCCCACGTGCCGTGCCATCATGCCTTATACAAATTTTAAATATTATGAAATTTTAACCAAAATCAGCGTGCCAACTTGTGGGCCGGCCCGTCGTGCTCGTACCGGGTTCATGCCAAACTTTTAGAATGTTGTTCATGCATGGCCCATGGCCCACCACTCGTGCCGGCGTGTCGTGCCGTGCCGTGCTCATAGCTGGCTCGTGCTGGGCTGGGCTCAAATCGTGTCATGCCGTGCCGGCCCGGCCCATGCCCAGCTCTAACTATCATGATAATTGACACTAGTCACATATTAATTTTAATCAGCTTGTAGTATTTGTATGCAAAGAAAAATATAGTTATGAAATGTAGTTTTACGTTAGATTCGTGTTAATAAATTGAATATCTTCGAAAATATAGGTTTTTTTTTTATAATTTTTACTTATATGTTGTATAATAGAAAAAATGACAGATTTTACGAGGTTGTCAATTATAACAGCATAGGTAATTGCAATAATCATCATTTGGCAAAATTTTTAAGAAAGTCTTATGAAAAAAAGAGACGAGATAGATAGAGAAACATAAAAACGGGACCTACTATGAATACAACTTTCGTTTTCGAAAGCTCCTCTCTTTATGACGTTTTCCACTATTCACAAGTTTCACTTTCACCGTTGTTTGTGACTTATATGTAAGAAAAAATATACTTATGTAAGATCTTGTTAAATTCGTCTTAATATGTACTCCATTTTATAAATATTTAGTTTTTATAATTTTTACAAATACATAATTAGATATATTAGTATCCAAAATTTTACATTGACATGCGTGAAAAATAGAAGAGGCACGATCTTAAGAAATGAAGGAAGTATATAATAAAAAGAGATAGAATAAGCATAAGATATTACAATTCAAAAGACTAGTTGCGATCAATGTGAAACTTCTAAATTTAACACTCGTAATTTCTTCATTTGAGTCCATTATTGCTTCGTGACATATAATTCAGTCTATTTGCATCAAATGTTCTAAATTATAGTGTAGTGAAACTAATAGGATTTGCCTTTCATGAGTCGAAGTGTGAATGCCCTCAATGCTAGGAGCACATCCTGTGTTAAGATAAGAATATTTTCTTGCTTATTCTTAGGAGATATGATGTATATTGTTAGGAGGTAAGGTAAGATATGTATCATATATTTAAGGTAGTTAGTTATTTAGTTTCCTACTTTATAGGAGTACCAAAGTTATACTTGCTGTATATATTGTATGCCTTGGCCGCATGGTTTGATGCAATCATATGAGATAATCTTCTCAAATCACTCTTGTTCCAATTTCTTTATGGTATCAGAGCCCGGGTTGCGGGTCTCGTCTAAACTGGGTATTTGATCGCTACTGGATAAGGATTACCTCGACAGGATGTCCAGCCCCTGAGAGGATTATTACTCTGACCTTTCCAGTTAGCTCTGAATTTCTAAGGACACTCACAAGTGAGGGGTGTGTTGAAACCATGAAATGCCCACTTGTGAGTGTCCCACATTGGAGAAAGAGAGAGAATAAACCACTTTATAAGATAAGGAGTTACTCCTCCTATCACCAATTGGTTTTAGGATGGAACCTCCTAACTTGTAAGTGGGCTAAACTCTCCTCCTCCTTATTGGGTTACCCAGGCCCATTTTCACATAATCCGAAAATTAATATGGTATCTAGAGCATTTTCATTTCGATCCTGAAATTTTTTCCATCAACCAAAGTATGACTGGAGAGGAAAAACAAAAAGGACCTGGGGGAGGTCCAAAGACCATTCCCACAACCTCACCATTATTTTTGCATCCTTCGGATAATCCAAACTTAATGGTTACACAAATTATTTTCAATGGAAATAATTATGATTTATGGGCTGAGGCTGTCAAGAATGGATTGGATGCGAAAAATAAATTGATTTCATTGAAGGGAAGGTACAGAAACCTCTTTGTATCAACGGAGACGAAACCGTTGAGACTGTGGCATGGAGGCAGTGTAATGCGATGATTAGGGCGTGGCTTCGTAATGTGATTGACCCTAAATTACATCCAAGCATCACCTTTTCAACATCGGTACAAGAGATTTGGGAAGAACTTCGTGACCGATATTCGGCGGGAAACGCACCAAGAGTTCATCAATTAAAAGTTGAACTCACTGAATGTAAGCAAGAATCCGATTCGGTGGTTGAGTATTATACTCGTTTGAAGACCATTTGGGACGAACTCGGCAATTACAGTAAGATCAAGGAGTGTACTTGTGGAGCTGCTGCTTCGATTGCCAAGGAGCGAGAAGAGGAGAAGGTTCATCAATTTTTAATGGGGTTAGATTCGAAATCATACGGAAATATTCGAACTAACTTACTCATGGAAGATCCCATTGCCACACTCACTCGTGCATATGGATTGATTTTAAGAGAAGAACGTCATGCATCAATGACGAAAGTCAAGGAAGATCGTGTCGAAGCAGCCATGGCAACGAGAACATATGCAAGTAGGGGCAAAAATGATGAAGATGCAGCGTATGTCCCACCTCAGTGCACGCACTGCGGAAAGTACTACCACACCGAGGCAATTGTTATGAGAAACATGGGTATGAAGAGGTTCGAGCAAGAGAGAGGGGTCGTGGTAGACGCGGAGGAACTGGTGGCCGTGGAGCAGGTGGTCGCGGCCGCGGCGAGGCCAGAGGCAATTATCAAGCAAATGCAATAAGTGCAAATGCAGCCTCAAAGGGGAGTGAAGGCGCACCATCTCATCTCTATTCACAAATGAAGAAATTGAAAAATTGAAAACTTTGCTTGGCGCGATTCAGACGGTAATGAGAAACTCAAAGGTATGAAATTAACAGTTAATGTTGAATGGATGATTGATAGCGGAGCTTCCCATCATATGACAGGGAGTCAAGATTTGTTGATGAATCAATGGACGGAGGAAGTATCGAAAGTCAGTTTACCTGATGGCAGAATAGTTGAAGCTAGTATACATGGACAAGTTCCATTAAATGAGCATTTTATTTTGAAAGATGTTTTGTTTGTTCCAAACCTTACATGTCATCTCATTTCTGTCCAACAACTAATACGTGAAAATAATTGCGTAATAACGTTCTATTCGGATTATTGTGAAATGCAGGACCTGACTACGAAGACGACGATTGGACGGGGTGAGCATCGACATGGAGTATATTACTATCAATTAAGGAAGGCGGAGATGGTGCAGCAAGTGACGGTGACCAAGGATGCTCGGTTATGGCAAGGAGATTGGGACATCCGTCAAGGAGTATTTTTTTCGCAATTTTCTAGTTTAATTGGGTGTAGTTTACATTGGAACATGGATGTTTTGTGTGATTCCTGTTGTCGAGCAAAAACTCACTCGATCTCCTTTCAAAACTTAATAATAAGAGATGTGACGTTCTGTTTGGCTTAATTCATTGTGATATCTGGGGGAAATATCGGGTAGCAAGTTTGACACAATCACATTATTTCTTAACCATTGTTGACGATCACAGTAGAGGGGTTTGGGTTTATTTAATGAAAGACAAAAGTGAAGCAGGTGTTTTTTTAAAAATCTTTTGTCAAATGGTGAAAACTCAATTTGATACATGTGTTAAGACTATCCAAAGTGACAATGGAACGGAATTATTATCACGTCCGATGCTAGGTTATTATATCGAAAATGGAATTAAGTTTCAGACTAGTAATGTCGACTCCCCACAACAAAACGGAAGAGTCGAGCGAAAGCACCGTCATATTTTAGAGAAGGCTAGGGCTTTACGTTTTGAAAGTGGATTACCTTTGGTTTTTTGGGGAGAATGTGCCTTAACAGCAGCCTACTTAATAAATAGAACACCCACACCATTGTTAGGGGGAAAGACACCATATGAAATTTTGTATCGTAAAAAACCTCGCTTTGATAATGTTAAAGTTTCGGATGTTTGTGTTATGCTCACAATAAGAGAGGCCGAAAGATAAGTTTGGAGAAAGGGGGAAACGATGCATTTTCATAGGGTATCCACATAGTAAAAAAGGATGGAAAGTGTATGATTTGCAAGAAAGACGGGTTTTTGTATCTCGTGATGTAGTTTTTTATGAGAATGTGAGTCCGTATTTGCATCTTGCCAAAGATACGGACACTCAGGCGGAGGACGGGAATCCATTAATTCCCGACCAATATTTTCTTGATTATGAACAACTTGATGCTTCCACACCAGAGGACAGGGGGAATCACGAGAGACAACAAGAAACCAAGGGTGATGATGAACCTCTTGTAGTTGACAATAGAGACATGAATGAGGGTACAAGTGATGGGACAGTGGCAACGTGGAAGAAGCGGAGTTGGTCGAAGAGATAGAAAGCCAGCCGGATGGAAATGCAGAAGAAAGGATGGGAAGAGGAGCAAGAGAAAAGTTTGAACCGGTATGGAAGAAGGATTATTATTGTAAGTCAGTGAAAGTACTTGCTCCAATGTCGAATGCTCATCCAGAAAAATCAACGTCTTCATCGTCAGGTACTCGCTATCCTTTATCTAAATACGTTGTTACTGATAATTTTTTCACCGTCACACAAAGCTTTTCTAGCAAAAATTGATGCAGAGAAAAGAGCCTATGAATTACCGAGAAGCAGCAAAAAGTGAGCAGTGGCGAGACGCCATGCACAAAGAAATTGAAGCCTTGGAGAAAAACAAGACTTGGGATATTGTCGAGCTGCCGAAGGGAAAGAAAGCTATTGGGTGTCGCTGGGTATACAAAATTAAATACCTGGCTAATGGTAAAGTTGAGAGGTACAAAGCAAGACTTGTGGTCAAGGGTTCACCCAAGTGGAAGGCATTGATTTTCATGAGACTTATGCACCAGTAGCAAAGATGACGAGTGTTCGATGTATGCTGGCTATTGCAGTTATGAAGGGATGGAAAATAGAGCAACTCGATGTTAACAATGCTTTCCTACACGGCGATTTAGATGAAGATGTTTACATGCGGATACCGCAAGGATTTGATCGAGACAAAGAAAACAAAGTTTGCAAATTACTTAAGTCAATTTATGGGCTCAAGCAGGCTTCTCGAAACTGGTTTGCAAAACTAACTCATTCGCTGCGGAGGTATGGCTTTGTTCAATCATTGGCGGATTATTCATTATTTACTCTTCACCGTAACGGCATATTTATCGGAGTCCTTGTGTATGTGGACGACATGATTGTTGTTAGTAATAGTGATGATGCTAGTCTCCGTTTCAAGCAATTTCTTGATACAAAGTTTGGGATTAAAGACTTAGGTCGGTTGAAATTTTTCTTGGGAATTGAAGTAGCTCATGGCGCAAGTGGTTTGTTCCTTAACCAGCGAAAGTATGCAATGAATATTATAGAAGACAGTGGAATGGCAGGTGCGAAACCCGTTTACACGCCAATTCAGCCACGTCATAATTTAGCATTAGCCAAGGGCAGTGTTTTGAAGGATGTTATGAAGTATCGAAGGCTTGTTGGGAGATTGGTGTATCTTACAATAACGAGACCTGACCTCGTTTATGCCGTACACATTCTATCTCAGTTTGTTAATGAACCAAAGGTAGATCATTGGGATGCAGCACTTAGGGTGGTTCGGTACATCAAAAGAAATCCGAGCAAAGGGCTTACGATCAAGAAAGATGGAGTTTTTCAGTTAAGGGGATATTGTGACTCGGATTATGCAAGTTGTCCACTCACGAGACGTTCATTAAGTGGCTATTTTGTTGCTTTGGGTCAGTCTCCTGTATCATGGCGTGCAAAGAAGCAAGTCACGGTTGCGAAATCAACCGCAGAGGCCGAGTATAGAGCAATGGGGGCCGTTACTAGTGAGCTCATCTGGCTCAAATCCTTCCTTGGCTCGTTTGGTATTTTTCACACTAAACCTATGTTTTTATACTGTGACAATCAAGCGGCACTTCATATTGCTAAAAATCCGGTATTTCATGATCGGACGAAACATATAGAAGTTGATTGTCATTTCATTCGTCAACATCTCGTGGCCAAAACAATTAGTACTTCTCATGTGCGAAGCAAGGAGCAAATTGCAGATTTATTTACAAAGGCGCTAGGAGGAGAATCTTTTGATCACTTGCAGTTCAAGCTGGGACTCGGTTTACCTCGTTCTCCATCTTGAGGGGGAATGTTAAGATAAGAATATTTTCTTGCTTATTCTTAGGAGATATGATGTATATTGTTAGGAGGTAAGGTAAGATATGTATCATATATTTAAGGTAGTTAGTTATTTAGTTTCCTACTTTATAGGAGTACCAAAGTTATACTTGCTGTATATATTGTATGCCTTGGCCGCATGGTTTGATGCAATCATATGAGATAATCTTCTCAAATCACTCTTGTTCCAATTTCTTTATCCTGCAACCTTTTCCTGGTCTCTTCATCAATCAAGTCACCGTTATCATCAAACTTTTTTGGAGGTTCGAATGCATTCAAGAATAATTCAGGCTTGTTGATGAAATGAATGTCAAGGAATACTCCAATTTGGCGAAGGTGGTATTGTCCGCTTTTTCCGCTGCCTTCTACGCTCACTATTGCTGCTGGCTTATCTGCCCAAGCATTAGGTGGTCTTGATGCCCAATCAATTGCATTCTTTAGTAGTGCTGCATAAGGAAATGATTTTGAGTGTAGAGACTCATATAATATATTGAATGAAATCCTGTGAGCAACCCCCGCTTAGTTAGGATGCATTTTATTCCTCTTGAAAAAATAAGTTTTAGGTCTGATTATGTCCAATTAGGTAAAATATAAGGTAAAATTAGGACCAATTAGGTCCAATCAGGTCTAATAAATTTAGTACAATAAGTTCAGGCAAACATTTTAGAGTTAAAAGGTACCAAAAAAAACTATTCATGACGAGAAAGTCAAATTTTCGGCATTTAAATTGCTTAATTACTCTTTTTATAGTGCGTGATTCAAGTGCTTCTACTACATTCATTTCCCCCCAACATTATACTTAAGTCTTTTTTGGAAAAAAGAAACCAACTATGTATTAACAAGTTTAATCGGACTAGTACTGCCAAGTGCCAATTAAAGTAATAACCAATAAGCAATCCTCATATCTCTCTTTAATTTTACAAGAAGAAAAACTTTCCTAAAAATGTTTTTGAAGATGAGCTAGTCTAATTATAACCCAACAACACAAAATAGTTTTTTTGAAAGGAACAACACAAAATAGTTAAGTCATTACATTGAAGACAATGGTAATCTTATAATGAATTAAATGGATCCTTAATCAAATAAAAGCACCCCATATTGAAGCCTTTTTCAATAAATGAATATTTATCCCCAATTTAAAGCTTACTATAAAATTGAACAATGTTTTCCCATTGAAAGCCATGTTGGAATTTATAAGAGGGTTTTTAGAAATTCAAAAGTTTGCTTCAAAAAAATATGAAGAGTCACTTGTCCCATATTGAAAGAATAAAAGGAAAATGTAAAGGTTTATAACTATTAGTCTACCTCTACCCTTTGAGTTGTGTAACAATGAGACTTTTAGTGGTTATGTGGTGATTGGAGTTACCACACGCGCGCTGCCCGCCCGGACCGGGCCATGAGCTTTGGGGAATAAACCTAACTTAACTAACTTTTTGGGTCAACATTCGTGTGTTATTACGGGGCAAATTCAACTTTAGGATATTGATCTTCTCACGCCACGATTATCAGATAAGTTCAATATAGTTGTTACCAGTTTTCGTTCGTACAAGCCATACTGTAAAGAATTTAACAACTATCCTCAAAACATGTGAATCCTAACCCATGAATTGGTGAGAAGTTACTTCAAAGTATTTGACAGTTACATGTTATTTTTCTAGAATTAGAAAATATAAAACTCTAAAGTGTTACGTTCGTTGCTTGGATGTTCAAAGATGTATTTATCGGAAAAGATTATGGAGATGCTAGGGAAGGGGAGTTAGTTTTAAAACATAGAAGCGGGTCTAGAAAAATTGATATAATTTGCTCACTAAAATCATTAATTGGTTGTGCTTCTCAATTAAAAACTTCATAATAGATATGATTTTGTAAGAAAGTTATTTTGGTAATTGTTTTCCGAATATTGATAATTAATCGATATTTGTTGTTTATAATTTTTCTTATGTTAAGCAGCTACGAATCTCAATTCCAAATTTATTGAGGGTAAAGCTATAGGCCCTAAGTTGCACGGACACGGGACACTGACACGAACACGGGGACACGAGGACACGGGGAAACGCGAATTCTAAAAGTGAAAAACACGGAAAACTTAGAGAACACAATATTTTACAGTTTTAATAGTAGATTGCTATATTTTAAGAGATTTAGAGATATTAAGAGGAAAAGTAAGGTTGAGAGGGAAAACATTTCTAACAAAAAACTATGTTGATCTCGTTTAAATTCACTATTTATCTTCAAAAGAAAATTTAGAGTGTCTGAGAGTGTCCTGAAGTGTCGGAAACGTTTAAAGTGTCGGAAACGCGACACGTTGACCCAAAGAGAGTGTCCGTGCATCATTTAGCTAGCTAGGTTGAATGAAAAGATGCTTTAATTATCATGTAACACTAAAAAAAAAAAAAATTTAGAGTGATAGAGAGCTGAATTACATACGTGTTAAAGAGTAATTATACTCTGGAGAAGCGAAAAACACAGCATCACATCCACGAATTTTGTGTCTAAACTCTTCTACGACTAGCGGAAATGTGCCATTGGATTCAAGGTCCACATTCATCATCGGCAATTCTGAGATGTCAATATCTTCCATCTCAATTCCTTCGATTACGGAGTCTCGACACATCTTCATTGCTGCTTATAAACCAAAAATATAGTTACTAAGTGGCCAAATTATATGTGGATATTGGCCAATTTTGACTTTTGAGTAAATAAAACAATTGCCACATCATAATTGGAATTATATTTGTGAGAGAAGACTTTATGGTAAAGCAAAACTAACACGTTAATAGAATATAGGAGTGATTTCCATAATCAACCTACATAGTATGAGGGAGACTTTTTATCCAGAGATGGCCAACCGTGCATGCCAATCCAGCCCAACCCGGCTCTTGGATTGTGTGGCCTAAGCCCACAAAAAGCCCGGTCCAACCCAGCTCAAATCGTGAAATTAGCGGATAGACCGTGGACCAGATTTTTTGAGCCCAGCCCACATAAGCCCGCTACCTAAATCGCCAAGTCCGGTCCACGAAAGCGATCCAGCCCAGCCCAAGTAATTATTCAACCAAATTGTGTATATTTTAATCAAATTGTATATATTTTAATCAAATTGCATATATTATAATTCAATCAAATTCAAAAATAATGAAATTATTCATTAATATTAATAATTATATATATTGCAATTAATATTAAAGGTTTTATGTAACATAATAAATGATTATATAACTTTGAAAAAAGAATCTCATGTCGACTAGCTAGGCCCAAAAACCGCCAGAATCGTGAAAACTGGTAACAGACAGGTGTGGGCTAAGGTTTTTTAGCCCGTGGACCAGCCCACCCAAAACGTGAATTTCACAGTCCAATCCTGAGCTGTGGAATCTCATCCCCACCCACTAAAGCCCACGAATCAGCCCGCACCAATGGTCATCTCTACTTTTATCAATATATAAGATGACATGCATTTCTAATCTTATTGAGTCATCATAATCTGAAACCGTCCCTAGTCCTTAGTCCTTAGTCCATAGTCCATAATCCATATTGTTGACCCTTGAGTTTTGAAGATGACCTAACCACAAAAGACATAGTATATTTTATTTATGTTGATTGCAAGGTAATTCATGCTCGAGCTAAGAGAATACTTGATTGAAGATTAAAGCGGAAAATTAATCAAGATCGAAGTAAAGATGTTCGAGAAATGAAGAATCAAGCATGAAATGAAGATTAGAATACATTAGGGTATTTATTAATCTTCTTGTTACGGTTGAGTAAAAGCTTTACTAAGTTCGTGGTGAATTCTCAAAGGAACTTGGTTCTGTTCCCATGAAAGGAACAGACCTGGCACTATAGGAACAAGGCTTAGGAACAAGACTTAATAATTAGGGAACAAGACTTTAAAACTAATTTAGGAACTTCTAAGTGACTAATATTGTGCGCCTAAGATAATTGTGTGTCCAATATAATTGTTAGAGTTTTTAGGGATATTTTGACTAAGATCCATTATTTTAGGAAGTTAGTTTAAGTTTGTTAGGAAAAGATTTTAAAAAGATTTTAAGATTTTAAAAAGTAACTGATTTTCAAATATTATCTTTTTAAAATATATATTTTATCTTTTATATTTTATTTAAAAGATTTAGTTTTTGAAAAATATATTATTTCCGGTTTTCAAAATGTTTCGGATTTTTTATTTACAAAAATTGTTTTCCGGTTTTATAAAAGATTTTGAAAAAGATATTTTTCCTAAAAACTAGCTAAAGGATTTTATTTATTTATTTCCTAAAATCTAGATTACACGCCTAAGGTTTACTGCTACACGTTTATGTAGTTAGTGGATTTAGTGGCTTGAGTTTAATTATCCTCCAAGTATTTAATTAAATTAAATAAGTTTAATTATTCTCCAAGTTTGCAAAAACCACGTAATATGTTACTGCTTCTATGAAGTGAAGTAGTGGATTAGTGGATGCTTTACATGACATGGAATAATTAATTTAATTTAATTAATTAATTAAACTTCATGGAGAACATGTGATAATGGTCTAAGTTAGTGGAAATCATGTCTTGTCTTAATGGTCTATAAATAGGCGCCTAATTCATTTGAGTAAAATTGTGTCTGACTTAGTTAATTTGTCCTAAGTTATCTAAAGTGTCAGTGCCTTTTCTTTAGAGAATTCATACTTACATTAATCGAGTTTTTATTACTCTTCCATTGTTTTACAAAGTGTATTTTTGAGAAAAAAGGTTTGAGTGAACTCTTGTAAGTGTGAGAAAGCTTTGAGTGAAGCAAGAGAAAGAGAAAGGAACTTCGAGTGAAGTTTGAGAGAAAACGTCAGTTGTTGGGAACTGTCGTTGGGAACTTGAGCTGAGTGACTTAAGTTGAGAATCGAGAGAAAAGTAATAGGTTGTAATCAGAGTTGTTCTGGCCTATTATAGTGGAAAGTTGTTTAAAATCCCTTGTGGTCGAGGTTGTTTAAAATCCCTTGTGGTCGAGGTTGTTTCTTCCTACTAGGCCTAGGAAGTTTTTCCTCGTAAAATCTCTCGTGTTCCCATTGTTTGTTCCCAAGTTTACTTTTAATTCCGCAAAAAGTAATGCTTATTCTCTCAATATAATTCACCCCCCCTCTTATAGTGCTCATATTATACAACACATACCATTATTTGAGACTCCATACCATTATTTGAGACTTTGTCATGATTTTTACAAATTAGACCAAATCATCATCAAACCCAAATAGTAATTTTTGAGTACAATATCTCCTATTAGGAAGTGTTTTGCTCCGACAAAATACTACTCATCAAATTATTATTGTAAAAATTCTAACATATAAGAATTTTGCCATGTAACTAGGGAAGATGATAATAGTAATTATTATATAACGGTACAAATAGGGGTGTGTACAAATAGGGGTGTGTACAAATCGGTCCGGATCGGAATTCGAATCGGGCTGGACCGGAGATTTCGGTCCAGTCCCGGATCTGCCGAATATCATGATTCCCACCGGTCCGATTCGGTTCAAATCCGAAAATTTTTGGTCCGGACCAGTTGGACAAGAGTTTATGTTATTTTAATAAAAAAAAATTAAAAGGTAGATAGTTAGAAACTTAAAAACCTACAATTTATTCTTTTACGATTATTATTAATTTTTAATGTATATAATTTCTAAATATATTTAAATAAAATATAAAAAAATTCCAGTCCAAGAGGTCCATGACTAGATCGGAAAAATTCCGTCCAGATTGGGTCCAAGAAAATGTCAGATTTTGGTCCAGCCGGTTCTGGTCTTGGACCGGTGCACACCCCTAAGTACAAATCATTTAATAGAATAAATTATATTTTTGGCAAAATTGATATCAACAACACAAATTATGGTGCGGGTGCATCCTACACTATTGGCACAAACTATTGGCATGTGGATAACGATTGTCATAAATGACATTGAAGCAAACTTTTCTCGACACATGTTCAAGTGACTTAGGCTTTTAATTAATGAAAAAATAGGATAAATGAAAAAAAAAGGGGAAATGGGAAAAAAATATGAATTCCTAAGTTAGCTCTGGCGTCATTTATGACACTGCTGCACCTAACTGATAGTTTGACTGTTTTGACTTCTAGTCAAAGTTGGTGTGTCCGATGCGCCCGCACTATAGTTTGTGATATTGAGGCAATTTTGCTATTATTTTTTTCTTAGCATATATTTCCTCCGTTTCACAATAAGTACATATATTAAAGTCTAAATCACTCGACTAAGTTATATTTAGTGTTATTATCATAAAGTATTATATTAATAAATGAAATTTTTTCTTACCCGAGACATAACCCGAGCCTAATAACTAGTTTTCCTAATAATAAGACGGAATTAAGCAAAAAAATAAAAAAAGAAAAAGTTTCACACACCTGTAGAAATAACAGTACATAAAGACAGAGCAGGAAGTACTAAAATATAGACTACTCAAATTCCCTCCAATTTAGCTTTTGAGCTACCATTTTTGATACTTAATGCTACTCCAAAAAAAACAGAATTACAATTAAAATCATACCTGCACGAAGAAGGCCCCGATTGTAAGAAGCTTTACGAAGGGAGCCACAAATTGCTGCAAGCTTTATCACTGGTTTTTCTTCCATTTCAACTGCCATTTTTCTTTCCCCTCTTTCTTTTTTCTTTCAAAAAATGTTCTTTTTATGTGGATCCACTAATGTATCGTTGGCTATTATTATGCATGAGCCCATGACCTTAAATTTATAGTGTTGGGGCCTTGGGGGGCGGAATCGAGGAAGATGGCTGGATATTACAAATCTTTGCTGATTTAGTGATTGGCCAATATTATTGGAATTTATTTACAGCCGTCGTTGAAATGTCAATCCAACGGCTATGCATGAATTAGTAGAATAGCCATCGCTCTCCCAAGTTTGCTGAGCTATGCGATGATGTGGCTTATCAGCTCATGTGGCTTTTTACAAGATTGGACTTCTACTTAGGCTCCGTTTGGTACGGTACACAACGTTTTCTTGGAAAACTGTTTTCTTCTATTTTCAGTTTTATATTGTTTGATTGGCAAAAGAGTGTAAACCATTTTCCCTTGAGTTAAAATTACTCTCACAATGATGGAAAACCATTTTTCCTTCAAAATGAAGGAAAAACTGTTTTCCTTATCAGGGCCGGGGCTAGGATTTCAGGGGCCCTGTGCCAATTCATGAAAAGAGACCCTTAAATTTCTTTTTTTTTTTCCAAAAATTATTATAACTAAATAAACTTTGTATATACTTCTTCCTTTTTATTTAGTTGCAACAAATGGGATTTTTTGTGACAGATAAAATTGTCTGTTGCAAATAAACGAAAACGGAGGAAGTATAAAAAGTTCGTAAAGATGATACTCCCTCCGTTTTGTATTGTTCTGTGCAATTACTGTTCATACGCTTTCCAAATTCCAATGCATATTTTATATCCTTAATATCTATAATTGTGTATTTTTAAAAATTATAACAATTTAATATTAATGATGTACTTATTAAGATGAATCAAATAAGACCCCACATGACTATATTTATTCTTATATATTCATATATATATTGAAAATCCTCTCTATATGTGAATAGTGAAAAAAAAACCAAATTGACATAACAATACAAAACGGAGGGAGATATAATACTTGTAAAATTATAAAAATCTCGTACATATTCTGATATTCACTTAAACCCTTATTTAGTTAACGGGTTAATCAACAATTTAATTACAAAATTTAAGGTTAAATCGTTAAATTGAATATTAAATACCTTAACCTTTTCCCAAAGAAGCAATTCAATTCCAAAAAAACTTATTTTCATTTGCCGCTTCCTTTGATGGGGAATGGGAACATCTCGTAAAGTGTGAGAATTGAAAAGAATAAAAAAAAAAAAAAAGAGTACAGCTGTACTGTACCGTGTGGGAATGGAAAAGTAAAAAAAAAAAAAAAAATACAGCTATACTGTACCGCATAGAAATGAGACGAAAACAAATGTGCGCGGATTCGAACCATGTACTTGAGTACAGTAAGTCGTAACACAATACCATTGATCCATACGATTTTATTTGTTATATTAACAATAATAATAAGTAAAGACATTTTGGGGCCCCTGCCAATCCGAGGCCCTGATCGGTCGATCACCTCGCTCCGGCCAAGCGCCGGCCCTGTTCCTTATCTCTCTTGTACATTCATCTCCCTACATTCTTACTTTCTCTTTCATTTCACCATTTTTTTTACATGGAACCAAACAGCGGAAAACTAATATTGAAATTGTGTTTTACATTGTAAATTGTTTTCCATGAAAATCATTTTATACTGAAAATATTTTACGCCCTACTAAACGGAGCCTTACACTATCACGTTTTTCCACTTTCACGTTTTCTTTAAGGACCTTTTTGATTAAATTAACGGTTCTTATAGCAGTTAATTCTTACATTAATTGTAGTTATAGTTGTAGTTGTTGGAGGTAGTTATTAGTTGCCTATTAGAAGCGGCTAGCTGTTTACTAGTAGATGTAAGCGATTAGCGTTTAAAATAGTTATTTAATTAAATATGTTTGTCAGAAGTGATTGTTGAAATAAAAACTATAATAAATGACATTTATTCAAATATGAAACAAATTAAAACAATTTCGTTAGTTAGTTCAATAGTTAATTTAATATTTTTCAAAGAACTTACATAAAAAGGAGTATACTCCTTTTTAACTACTGAAAAAAAATTAAAAATAAGATAATATCCAACTCACAAAAAAATTATATTATGAATGTTGACTAGCATGCTTGGGAAATTTGGAGTATAAAACTTGTAAAATATTAGTTATATCTTCTATTTAAAATAAATATTTCAATTACATCCCTTCTATTGTAAAGGAAAAATAATAAATTGCCATAAAAAGCAATTAATAAACAGAAAAAGAAAATTGAAACTAAAAATATTGGTTAACAATTGTACCTTATACTATTATTTTGTGTTTTTTCGCTAGATCGCTACCAATACATCTCAAACATTACTTGTAGTAACGTTCTAAAACCGCTATCCATAACCTACTTTATCCGTTACCCGCTACTACAACCAGTATCTTACCATATACTCATAATTTTCTTAAGTAGCATTTTAATCTTGTCCAACCGCTACCTACTACCTAAAACGCTAGTGCCAAACGGGGGCCTAAAGTGAAAACAAAAATATAAAAATCTGAAAAATGTAATTTCTAATTCTTTTGTTGTTAGTTTTTTAAAATTGATAGGACTAGTGTAAATATGACTAATGTTGAACCCTAGTTTTGATAATGACAAAGAAACAAAGGAACAAACTAAGTAGTGAACTAATGAGTTATTTAAGTGTATGGTGTTTAAGGTATCAATACAAGGAACTGGGAGAATACGAAGTCAATGAAGAAGTCAAGAGAGGATTTCAAAGGCTAAGTAAAGAAGTTTCTATGTTGATACTGGAGCAAGCATTGGATCAAGAAGAATAGAAGCTAGGCGTTTTATTTTCTAGTTCCAATGTAAAGGAACAAAGAAAGAATGGTAAGGAACGTGGCAGTATTTGAGAATAAGACGTTTGTTCCTTTGTAAGGAACAAACTAAGTGGCACTTAAGAATATGTTAAAGGAACTGTAATAAAAGGAACTAGACTTAGGCGTGACATATAACGGTTAAAAATAATGAGTAAGTCATGCCTAATTATAGGAAATTAGTTATTCTAATTTCAAATGATAAAATCAGTTTTAAAAAAAAATCTTTTTGGAAAAGATTTATTTTTCGGAAAATAAGAAAATAAATATCCGGTTTTAGAAAGATTTTATTTAAAGATATTATTTTCTTAAAGATTAAAATTCAGTTTAAAGATAAAAAGAGTTTATAAAAACTGATTTTCGGATAAGCTCAAGGAACTCCTATTATTTAGGAGTAATGGCTGATTTATCCACGTTCATTTATAGTTCATGGGATCATGGGACATGATGTAAAACGTGTTCCTTAGGGGAAGGAACATCATGGGTAAATGGATTAAACTGTACTCTATTAATCCCACGTTCTTCATGATTAACACTATAAATATAGAAGTCTAGATAAGTTCCAAATTGTGTCTGACTAAGTAATTAAGTGAGTTTAACTTATTAAGTGTCAGTGCCTTCATTCTCTCATAATAGCCATTTGTTCTTTGCCTTCTTACTCTAATTCCACTAAGCTTATTTCGATCAATTGTATTTTGGTTTTTGGGGTAAGGGAACTTTGAGTGAAGTTCTGTAAGAGAAGGCTTTGAGTGAAGCTTGTATGTGTGAGAAAACTTCGAGTGAAGTTGAGAGGAACTGCTGTTAAGGGAACAGTGGTTCAGGAACTTGAGTTTAGGAACTCAAGGTGTGGCTCGAGTTAGAATTAGGTTGTAACAAGTTGTTTGGCCTAATTAGTGAAAGTGTTGAGTTTAAAATCCCTAGTGGTCGAGGTTGTTTCTTCTTGTTGGGCCCAAGAAGTTTTTCCTCGTAAAAATCCCTTGTGTTCCTTTAGCTTGTTTATTCGTTTAAGTTTTAATTTCCGCAAAAAGTTACGTTTATTTCTACACCTACAATTCACCCCCCCTCTTGTAGTGTTCCTAGGGAAATAACAATTGGTATCAGAGCTAGAACTCACGTAAGATAGGAAACCCTATTGAGAAAAGATCCAAGGAACAATGAATACCACCGAGAAACTTGAAGAAGGTTATTCCACTCAAAGGCCTCCTATGTTCAATGGGAAGTACTACAACTATTGGAAGAACCGCATGGAGATATTCATCAAGGCTGAAAACTATCAGGTATGGAGAGTCATTGAAGTTGGTGATTTCGAAGTCACAACTACAAATGACAAAAATGAGGTAACTCTTAAACCCCTCTCTGATTATGACAAATCTGATTTTGAAAAAATGGAAGTAAATGCCATGGCTATTAAATTATTGCATTGTGGACTTGGACCCCATGAACATAATAGGATCATGGGATGCAAATCCGCAAAGCAAATATGGGATTTACTAGAAGTAACCCACGAAGGAACTAATGAAGTTAAAAGATCGAAAATTGATTTACTTATGAATCAATATGAACTGTTCTGCATGAAATCCAAAGAAAGCATCCGAGACATGTTTACTCGTTTTACTAACATTATAATGAGTTGGCTTCTCTTGGAAAGTTTATTTCATCTGAGGAACAGGTTCAAAGGTTCTTAGGAGTCTTCCTAAGGACAGATGGATGGCTAAAGTCACGCTCTTCAAGAAACAAAAGACTTCACTAAGTTCAACTTAGAACAGCTGGCAGGGTCACTTATGACTCATGAGCTTCACCTTGATACTGAATATGGTGAAAGCTCCAAATCAAAATCAATTGCTCTCAAAGCAGATGATGAAGATGATTCGGACTCTGAAGAAGAAGAAGCAGCCCTCATGGTTCGAAAATTTCGAAAGATGTACAGGAACATGAAGAATGGAAACTTCAAAGGTAAAACTAAGAAATTTTCTAACAAAGCTGCTTGTCATAAATGTGGAAGTACAGATCACTTCATCAAGAATGTCCTCTTTGGGAAAAGACAAAACCAAAGAAAGGAACAAGGAACGCTTTGCTGAAAGGAACAAAGAATCAAAAGCACCTTTCTCTAAGGCAAATGTGCGCAAAGCTATGATAGCTGCTTGGGGAGATTCAGAGACGGAAGAAGAAGAGGAACAACCAACTGAAGAAACAGCAAACCTTTGCCTCATGGCAAACACTGACGAAAAAGAAGATGAAGAAAAATTGAGGTAAGTCAACATGGACTTGAGTCAGAACTAGATGGTAAAACTAGGACTGAAATATATGATCTTCTTTATGATGCAATTCTTGAATGTAGAGATGAACGTGAAAAACGTGAACAAACGGAACAAGCCTTAAAGTTTGCAAGGAACACATAGAATGGCTTAAGAAAATGAGAACTGATGTCGAAACAGATTTTTGATTTTTTGATAAAAACTTAAAAATCAAAGAATGTTATGAAGTTTGAAAAATGAAAATTATCTAATTAATTTAGAGATTTCACACTTGAAGGAATTTGTCCCTGTTCTGAGTTCCTTTGATATAAGATCAACCCCTTTGAAAGGATACAGATCTGAGATTGAAAAAATAAATAAAGAGAAAAATATTTTAAAGGAACAGATCTGTAATCTTAAAAAGGAACTGGTTGTCGCAAGGAACAGAGGCAAAATCATGAAAGTTCCTAAGTGGATTGAGAAACCACAGACCAAAAGGAAGGAAGGTCTTGGTTTTGAAAACTACAAGAAAAGGAACAAGACAAAGAAATATGTTGATCTACCTAGTGATAAGTTTGTTGTATTGTGGCAAGGTAGGTCATTACATAAATCAATGTCAACTAAAATCTGAGATGATTGGGAAAAATGTGACAATAAGTAAGAAAAAATGGGTTGTCAAAACAAATCCTAGTCAAGAACAGGAACCCACGAAAGATGGGGTTCCTTCAACTAACAACTAGTTGATTTTTGCAGGTTGGAGTGAGGGGGAACAACACTTGGTATCTCGATAGTGGTTGTTCCAAGCACATGACAGGAGACAAAACGAAGTTTCTCTCACTCACAACCTATGAAGGTGGCAGTGTAACATTTGGTGATAATAAGAAAGGTAACATAGTTGCTATGGGTAAGGTCGGTAAGTCACCATTACACTCCATTGAAAATGTATTTTTAGTTGAAGGTCTAAAACATAATCTATTAAGCATTTCTCAATTCTGTGACAAAGGAAATACTGTAAAATTTGATAAAGAAAAATGCTTATCATCAACATTAAAACTAAGAAGGTTATTTTGGAAGGAACAAGGAAAGGGAACACATACATTGTGGATCTAGACCTTGTTCCTCAAATCAATTTAACTTGTCTTAGTGTTATTGAAGATGATTCACTTCTATGGCACAAGCGTCTAGGACATGCTAGCTTTTCATTACTTGAGAAACTTAGATCAAAAGACTTGTTTTAGGATTACCATCCATAAAATTTCATATTGATCAAGTTTGTGATGCATGTGCACGAGGTAAACAAGTAAGATCCTCTTTCAAATCTAAAACGATTGTAAGTACCACTAAACCATTAGAGTTAATTCATATGGACTTATGTGGACCCATGAGAATTCAAAGCAGAAGTGGAAAGAGGTATGTACTTGTGATTGTAGATGACTACTCTAGGTACACTTGGGTTATTTTTCTCTCTAGTAAAGATGAAACTTATGATGAGTTCCTTGTCTTTGCTAAAAGAGTTCAAAACCTAAGTGGACATAAAATAATGCACATTAGATCAGATCATGGCAAGGAATTCGAAAATTATAAATTTGATGACCTAAGCAGAGATAATGGCCTAGATCATAATTTTTCTGCCCCTAGAACACCACAACAAAATGGTGTTGTAGAAAGGAAAAATAGAACTTTGGAGGAAATGTCTAGAACCATGTTAATTGCTAGTGAACTTCCAAGGAACTTTTGGGCTGAAGCTGTTAATACTGCTTGTCACATAATTAATCGTGCCATGATGAGACCTATCATTAATAAAACTCCTTATGAACTTTATTTGGAAAGAAACCAAATATCACCTATTTAGAACATTTGGATGCAAATGTTATGTGCATAATAATGGAAAAGATAATCTTGGAAAATTTGATGCAAGGAGTGATGAAGCAACATTTTTAGGATACTCCTCACATAGTAAAGCTTATAGAGTATATAACAAGAGAACTATGTGTGTTGAAGAAAGCATTCATGTAATCTTTGATGAATCTGACAAACATAATCCAAGCATACAGGTTGATGACTATGAGATAGGGTTAGCAACCTAGTACAAGGAACACAGATTCACAAGAAGAAGAAGAAGTGAAAGAGGAAAGGAACGAGGAATTGAAAATAATGAATCAATGATTGTTCCTCCTCAAGGAGAGAGAAGTGCCTGTTCCTCTAAATGAAGGAACTGAGTCCACCGAGGCTAACAGAGGAACAACTGAGCAGAGTTCCTCATATCAAGGAACTCATGAGGAACAACATGTTCCTATAAGAGAGTTTCAACCAAAACCTTGGAGATTACAAAAGTCACATCCTGTGGAACTCATAATCAGCGACATATCCAAAGGTACGCAAACTAGATCTCAGTTAAGGAACTTTTGTGCATTTCATGCGTTCCTATCAATGATGGAACCAAGAAATCATGAAGAAGCCTTAACTGACTCTGATTGGATTATTGCAATGCAAGCTGAATTAAATGAGTTTGAAAGAAACAAGGTATGGCATCTAGTTCCTTCATCTAAACAAAAAGTAATTGGCTTAAAATGGGTGTTTAGAAACAAACTAGATGAATATGGAACCATTGTAAGAAACAAAGCTAGACTTGTAGTAAAAGGTTATAACCAACAAGAAGGAATTGATTATGAAGAAACCTTTGCTCCTGTAGCTAGATTAGAAGCCATTAGAATTTAATTGCATTTGCTGCTTACATGGGATTTAAATTATATCAAATGGATGTTAAGTGTGCATTTTTAAATGGCTATCTAAACGAAGATGTATATGTTGAACAACCCCCTGGTTTGAAAATAATATCTCCCAAATCATGTCTACAAGCTTGATAAAGCTCTTTATGGGTTAAAACAAGCACCTAGATCATGGTATGAGAGATTATCAAGTTCCTTTTAGAAAACAATTTAAAAGAGGAAAGGTTGATAAAACCTTGTTCCTAAAATCTAAAGGAACTGATATTTTGCTTGTTCAAATATATGTTGATGACATCATATTCGGAGCTACTAATGAAACATTGTGCAAAGAATTCTCAAGTCTCATGAGCAATGAATTTGAAATGAGTATGATGGGTGAGTTAAATTTCTTTCTTGGACTACAAATCAAACAAACTGAAAAGGATAAATTGTTCACCAACAAAAATACATAAAGGAACTATTAAAGAAATATGGCCTCGAAAATTCAAAGATAAATCACACTCCTATGGGAACTTCAACTAGATTAGATGAAGACTCCATAGGAACAAGTGTTGATCAAACAAAATATAGAGGAATGATTGGTTCACTTTTGTATCTAACTGCTAGTCGTCCAGACATAGCTTTCAGTGTTGGTTTGTGTGCTAGATTTCAAGCAAATCCAAAGGAGTCTCACCTCACTGCTGTGAAGAGAATTCTTAGATATCTTAAAGGAACAGATGATCTTGGACTCTACTATCCAAGAAGTGATACATTCGAACTAAAAGGATATGCAGATGCAGATTATGCTGGAGATCTTGTAAATAGGAAAAGCACCTCAGGTATGGCACAATTCCTTGGTCATAGTTTAGTTTCTTGGAGTACCAAGAAACAAAACACAGTTGCTTTATCCACTGCTGAAGCAGAATATGTAGCTGCTGCTGCATGTTGCTCTCAAATGCTTTGGATAAAACAACAACTTAGTGACTATGGAATAAACTTTGAATGTGTTCCTATTTATTGTGACAATACAAGTGCTATAAGTATATCTAAAGATCCAGTGCATCATTCTAGAGTAAAGCATATACATATTAGACATCACTTTTTAAGAGAAAATGTTGAAAAAGGTTTGATTAAACTTGAGTTTTGTCAAACTGATTATCAGATTGCTGATATCCTAACTAAGCCTTTGCAAAGAGATAGATATGAAAAATTAAGGCTTGAGTTAGGTTAATAAAAATTAAGTGATTGTTCCTATGTCATTCCCCCATGTTTGAATCAATTTGAGTGACTTTGTGTGCTAAAAATAATTGTGTTTAATTGCCTAAGACCATTGCAAATTGGAATGTTGCAAAACATAACATGAAGTCAAAGAAATAAACAACTCACAAATGTCACATAATACTCCCCTTACTGTTCCTAAGGTCAAGAAACATGCATATATGAAGGAATTTGATATGTAGCATTAGTTGTTCCTATAGCACAAGTTCCTTAGCATTTATTTTCTTTCAAAAATTAAAATTCATAAAAATCCGAAAAATCCGAAAATCCCAAAAATAAGGGGAACCAGTTTAATTAAATCTTGGTTCTTTTATTTTCTTTTTCTTTTATTATTTTTTTATTTTTGCTTTATTTCTTTCCCGCGTGTCATAATTACTATTACATGCAAAACTTCCTTCTTAATTCATCTAAGAAACCGTGTTCCTCTCAAACCTTCATCTTCACCAAATCCGAAACCTCATCACACCCTTTGATACTCCATAAAAACCTCCAAACCTTCACAAATCATGGCAAAAACTTCAAGAAACTCCCTTTTCCACACACAAAAACAACCGACACTTCAAAAATGGAAATTTCTTCATTCCAACAAAACCCTTGAAACCGACATAATTCAAGAAAACCCCATAGAGGAACAGCAATTAGAATCTCCTAGAAGGAGATGCTAGAAGAAATTAGATTGGGGAAGAGATGAAGAAGAAACCCCGGAACAATCTCAGGGGGAAGAAGAAGAAATCGCACCTGTTCCTTCCAAAGGAACTGTTTCTTCGTCTTCCAAGAAAGGGTCGAACGAAGTGAATCTAGGTATGTTTGGCTTTTGCGTCGATTTAGAATGGGCAAATAAAATTGAATTTCTAGAATTAACCTCCATTCTAAAGGAACAAGGCATGGAATTCTTGTTTGAATTCGCCTTTAATAATGCTCTTGTTCCTCTAGCTATGGATGATTTTGTGCAAATTTTGTTAATACTAATGGAACTTGCACAACTGAGTTAGAGGAAAGAAAATAAGGTTTAATCAAGCAACTTTAAGCAAAGTATGGGAAGTTCCTTGCAAAGGAACTGATTTGTATTTTAAAAGGAAAGGAACTGTTTCCTTTCCGAATTTTCCTCAAGACAAAATCTTAGAATATTTTGGAGGAACAGCTGGCCAAAACAAACTTAACCATAACCTACTCTCTCCCCTTCACAAAGTACTATTTAACTTGGTTTGGAGAGCACTCATTCCTCGAACTGAAAAGAGGAATGAAGTGGGTCTCTTGGATATGTGTTACATGTTTTGCTTGACCACCACATACAAATCAATTTCCCTTCCCTCTTCATTCAACATTTAACTCACTGTATTGAGAACAATTGTGTATTGGTACGGTGCCTTGATAACTTCTTACTTCATCACTTTGAAGTAAGACTTACGGTTGGACCACATAGGAGTCAAACAAGGGAACATCTTGAATGAGAAGACCCTAAATGGACTTGGCTTGTCTGTCCAAGAAGGTGTTCTCATTCAAGGAGAATGCTCCAGTTCCTCAGGAAAAAGAAAACTGCCTAAACTGACTTAGAAGAAGATAATGATGTAATCTTGGATAACCCTGTTCCTAACCGGAGGAACCAAACCTAAGAGGCGCAAACACATTGCCACTAAGCCTAAACCCTCTGTTCCTTTGAGAGTGAGAAAGAGCACTCGTAAAAATTGCTCCTTTCCTGTTCCTTCCAACAGAGGACTCTCCTTTAGTCCTTTCGGATAATGAGGAACAGGTACCCTCACTCTCAAGGAACCTACTCCACCACCATCTCCCAAACTCTCTGTTCCTTTCACAAAATACCCTCCATTTCACCTTCATCTTTCTCTGTTCCTTCCAGTTTTGAGCAGTTGAAGGATGAAATAAAAGGCCCAAATCCTTTTGCTTCCACCCACACCACCATTCCTTCCTCCCATTTATCACCCTTCACCTTCTGTTTCCATTCCTGGAACAGATGAGCCTTCCACTAAACCCCTCCAGTTCCTTCACAAATCCCCCATCTGCCTCTAGTTCCAAGGGTAAGGAACAGGAAATCCGGATGACAACTGGGTTAATGAAGTCTGCCTTCCTGCACAACATATGATAAATTTTACAATCATCTTCATTGGACTTTGGATGCCAAAACTGATACTATGTAAGTCTTATGAAGAATTGAGTGATACGTGGTTGCGCAGCAAAAGAAGATGGACTCTATGGCTCGTCCTTGGAGGAGCTGAAGGAACAGGTTGACTAACTCATGGGGTGGTGATGAAAAATTGGAGGATGTGGTTGAAGAAGAAGTTGTAGAGGAACACCATTCCCCTTCCCTTTCTTAGTTTTTTTATGTTTTGTTGTTCCTGTTTCTTTCATCAAGGAACACAACTTTTGTTTTCCTTTTTCTTTTCTTTCTTTGTTTTGTTATGGAACAAGTGCTATATAATCAATGACTTTTGCTATATTGTCTATGTTTCTAAATGTTTGCATAATTTCTTCCTTGGAATGGCTAGTATTATGTGATTGATGTTTGAGCAAGTTTACTCTTTGATTTTCTAACTTAACCACTAATGGTGCTTGCATATTGGTCTTAAGGTGTTAAATCAATTCATCAATTCATGCAGAGTCTATTCTTTTTGAGGATGACAAAGGGGGAAAAGGATTTAAGGAACAAACTGTACATAAACTTAAAAAAATGAAAATTGAAAAAATTAAAAAATGGATAAGGTAAATGAAAAATCAAAAATAGGTTAAGGTAAATGAAAAATCAAAATTCAGTTACTGACATAATTGTGTTTTATTTTTCATTTTCTTCTTTATGTTTTTATTTTCATTCACTTATATTATTTGTTATTTTCCTTAGTTTGTACCTTTGTTGTCATCATCAAAAAGGGGGAAATTGTTGAACCCTAGTTTTGATAATGACAAAGAAACAAAGGAACAAACTAAGTAGTGAACTAATGAATTATTTAAGTGTATGGTGTTAAGGTATCAATCAAGGAACTGGGAGAATACGAAGTCAATGAAGAAGTCAAGAGAGGATTTCAAAGGCTAAGTAAAGAAGTTTCTATGTTGATACTGGAGCAAGCATTGGATCAAGAAAATAGAAGCTAGGCGTTTTATTTTCTAGTTCCAATGTAAAGGAACAAAGAAAGAATGGTAAGGAATGGGCAGAATATTGAGAATGAGGTTTGTTCCTTTGTAAGGAACAAACTAAGTGGCACTTAGAATATGTTAAAGGAACTGTAATAATAAGGAACTAGACTTAGGCGTGACATTATAACGGTTATAAAATAATGGAGTAAGTCATGCCTAATTATAGGAAATTAGTTATTTCTAATTTCAAATGATAAAATCAGTTTTAAAAAGAAAACTTTTTGGAAAAGATTTTATTTTTCGGAAAATAAGAAAATAAATATCCGGTTGTTAGAAAGATTTTTTTAAAGATATTATTTTCTTAAAGATTAAAATTCAGTTTAAAGATAAAAAGAGTTTTATAAAACTGATTTTCGGATAATGCTCAAGGAACTCCTATTATTTAGGAGTAATGGCTGCATTATCCACGTTCATTTATAGTTCATGGGATCATGGGACATGATGTAAAACGTGTTCCTTAGGGGAAGGAACATCATGGGTAATGGATTAAACTGTACTCCATTAATCCCACGTTCTTCATGATTAACACTATAAATATAGAAGTCTAGATAAGTTCCAAAATTGTGTCTGACTAAGTAATTAAGTGAGTTTAACTAATTAAGTGTCAGTGCCTTCATTCTCTCATAATAGCCATTTGTTCTTTGCCTTCTTACTCTAATTCCACTAAGCTTATTTCGATCAATTGTATTTGGTTTTGGGTAAGGAACTTTGAGTGAAGTTCTGTAAGAGAGAGCTTTGAGTGAAGCTTATGTGTGAGAAAACTTCGATTGAAGTTGAGAGGAACTGCTGTTAAGGGAACAGTGGCTCAGGATCTTGAGTTTAGGAACTCAAGGTGTGTGTCGATTAGAATTAGGTTGTAACAAAGTTGTTGCCTAATTAGTGAAAGTGTTGAGTTTAAAATCCCTAGTGGTCGAGGTTGTTTCTTCTTGTTGGGCCCAAGAAGTTTTTCCTCATAAAAATCCCTTGTGTTCCTCGAGCTTGTTTATTCGTTTAAGTTTTAATTTTCGCAAAAAGTTACGTTTATTTCTACACCTACAATTCACCCCCCTCTTGTAGTGTTCCTAGGGAAATAACAACTAACTATAAGGTTAGTGTACGACTATACCATATGACTTTTATAATGTCAAAACCAAAATCTAAAAATTGATAATGTTGACAAACGCACTCTAAACTTGTAGAACTATTGCTAATCACGATTGTACTTGGCAAAGCTAACCCGTCCCAATGACTCGATGTCCCAATCCGATACGATTTGGTCTTGAAGATGATGACCCGAAACTAACTTGAAACCCAAAAATTTTGAACCAAACTGACTATTGACTCGAAATTGACTAGACTCGATCTAGAATTTGACGAACTCGAAATTAACTTGACCAAAAAACCAATTGACATGGAGCATTGATGTTACCTGCCCAGTAAGTAATACAAAATTCAACTTTTATTATTTGGTCTCCTTTTTTTGTTTTTTTTAATTAGCATATTTAAAAAAATGTTTCTAATTTATAATTAATTTTAGTACTTATCATTATTGTATTTTATATAATTTTTTTTATCAAGGATTTATATGTTATGTCATTCCAATTCTATATTTACTGATTTTGACTTGATCCAAATTCATTCGATAGCTCACCACCGAACACCATTGACCCAATATATGGTCATACTAAAATGGACCCAACCCTGAATCTAGACTAACAATACAAATCGGAATATACTATTGATTAAGCGAACCAAACTATTATCATGACACTCATTGAAGTAAATAAAATATTATCAAATTCAAAACACACATTAATTCATCTTAACTACTAAAAGAACCTTTAATTTGAATTGAGATAAATCACTTTTACTTATCATATGCTTGCCAGCCGCCACGAACACACAAAACAACAAACTTCACTCGCGAAGCATCTTAATTGGTATACTCTAACATGAATTCTTAATCAACCTGTAGACAATTCAACTTTGGTTTTTTCACCAAATACCCCCGAGTTTCAGAAAATTCACGAGTTACCCTCGCATTTTTGAAAATACACGGGGTACCCCTCCCTCGTAGCGCCCAACTCCATTTCCCCTCCCCTTCCACCGTCGAATTTCACTCCCCTCCCCCGGAAGTGCCACTTGCATTCAAAAATAACCTTGTGGAAAAACAACCTTCTTGATTTTCAATCTTATGGGCTCAAATTGGCACTTCAAGTGGGCGGCTGCGAGGAGTGAGGGGGAAGGGAGCGGAATTCGACGAGGGGTTGCGGGGGGCTGCAGGGAGTGGGGGGAAGGGGCTAATTGGGTGGTGGGAGGGTTGGCGGAAGGGGTGGTGGGAGGGTTTGGGTTTAAAGTTAGTTTAGGATTAGAAGTTAGGGTTAAGTTAGGTTAAGTTAGGTTAATTAGGGAAAATTAGGGTTTAATTAAGGTAAAAACTAACGACGGTTAACGTTGTTAGTCATTAAGATCATTTGGTTGTATTATCTTGAAACTGAAGGGTACCCCGTGTATTTTTAATAGTGCGTAAGTATCTCGTGAATTTCCTGAACTCGGGGGTATTTGGTGAAAAAATCGATTAAACTTTGTCTCCTACTGAGAGATAGGTTTTCGGAACAAAATGCTAACAACAATTTGAAACTATCTACTGATAAAAAAAGATAAGGAGGTTGAAACTAACTTATTCACTATGAGACTGAACTTCAACATCAATTAAAAACTATGAACGACCATGATGTTAATGAGTTATAGAAACAATGTTTGAAATCTACTCATTTTTTTCTGTCTTTCTTTATAAATATTTTTCGTTTGTAAATGACAATAAATATAATCTTTAAAAGCATATTTTATATAGAATTATTTCATTCATAATTTGTAATACATTTTTCATTAGCAGCGCTTGGTCGCACGCTTCCACACTTTGGATTCCCATGCCACCCATTCTCAGGGGAGATGAAGTATACCCTTTTTCCACCAATGAATCCCTTTAGTATTTCCCAAAAAAAGATAGATATCATAGCATCAAACTTGTTTGCAATAGTAGTTGGTATCTTGAAAATTGCCAGCACATGATTCAAGGACGCAATAAGGATTGAATTTATCATAATTAATTTGCTTGATTAGGATAAAGGTTTTTTTACTTCAGGAAGAAATCTTTTTTGATATTGAGTCTGGCCAAAAAGTGAAATGACTAACCTTCCTATCCTGTGTGTCAATAGGCACCCCCAAATACAACCCCATATTGTGTTTAGACTCCATTTTGAGGCTCAGTTTGTAGTTTGTTTGTTGCTAGGTCGAAATGTTGGGGCTGAACTTTACAAATTACAAAGGACTTATGTAGGTTTGGCATCTGACTTGATATTGTGCGAAATCAGGTTGCTGATAGTGTCACAGGCCGAGCTATTAGCTTTATAAAAGAATATGGCATCATCTGCAAAGAAGAGGTGGGAAATTGTTGGACTGCCCCTTCTGATGTTAATTCCTTTGAATAACTTGATGTCAATAGCCATGGTGGTCATTCTTGACAACAATGTCCATGAATAATAAGAATTAAGGTGAAAGTAGGTCGCCTTGTCTAAGACCACATTGGAGGCTAAACCTCTTTGAGGAAGAACCATAAATCAAAATGCGAAAGGAAACTATTGAGATACACTGTTGAATGAGGTGTATCCATTGTTAGGGAAAATTTTAGAATAAATAACCAACTGACCCTATTCCAAGCCTTGTTCATACCCAATTTTAGAGCGGCAAGGTGGCTATTCGAGCCACATTGTTTGTTGGTGACATGGAGCAGTTCATGTAATAGCCCGCTCTTCCGAGCTGCTAGCGAAACATACTCAACATCCCTAAACTAAGATTAACTCTTTAATAAATTACGTCACAACGGAAAAATATCCTTAAATACACAAATAACTCGACTAAATTACTAAATGTTATATACAATAAAATATTGATAAATATTCCTAAATCAACTATCTAAATACAAACTCAATCCATAATCTACAACGACATCTTTATCTTGCTCCACTTCAAATTCCGAGCTCACAATACCAAAACCTACAAACTGAGGGAAGAAATACAAAACAAACGAAATTCCAAAATGAGTGGAAAACTCGTAACCTTTACTTCAGCCCGTTATAAATATTTTATTTATCAAAACCATTTTCATCTCGTTACAACGCTAGCATAGCTCACTCTCTTAAACAAATCAGAGGCAAATATAGGCTTTGGACAAATGCTGCCTCCAAGGCTCGTTATGGAGCCCATCAATACTACCCCCAAGGTTCGTTATGGAGCCCAACAATACTACCCCAAGGTTCGTTATGGAGCTTAGTCAACCGTATATGGTCAAAAGAGTAACCATCCTCCACGCATACCTTGCCCACTTTCTATTTTCAGTTCATAAACTAAGCCAGCAAAACAGTTGCGTATTCATAATCAATCAATGACATTTCATCATCACATTCATATCTATGGCCATAGTACGAACTTAATCATCAAAAACAGAACAGAGAGATTCACACACAGAAGGGCATGAGTAAATGATTTTACTAAACATTAAGTAACCTCCACTAGTACAGAAAAGGCAATTTGCGTCGGATGTGAGGCGCCTATTTGCGTCGGACTCTGGTGCGACGCCAAAGCCCTCGACGCAAATGACTCAGAAACAATCTGCGTCGTATGCGGAAACGACGCAGATGGTTCAGCTATTTGCGTCGCACTTGTATACGGTACGACGCAAGTGGATCTTACCAGCCCCCAATTCCATCCCCAGCAACCATTTTTAAGTGATTTGCATCGCATGAATCACTATGTGCGACGCACATTGATCTTGAATGAGTGATTTGCGTCGCACATGGTGAAGGGTGCGACGCAAATTTCTTTATAACAAACAAAAAAAAAGAGTCCACTATTCCAAAAGTTGAAACAGATAAAAAAAAATCCACCATAATCGTTTTCTACAATCGCTCTGTTAATTGAAACTATGAAACCAAATTATAAACTGATAAACAATCTAAACTTATAAAAAAGAAATTAAACAAAGTAGAATTATATTACGCAAATGAGAAACTTATACAAATTATACAAAATACGCACAAATTCTGTGTTTCAAAAAGAAAAGTTCACCATCAGACAACCATAAAAAACCAGTAACCGCCGGAAAGTTCGCACAAATTCTAGATCTAACACAGAAAATAAAAATAAGCAAATCAACAAAAGGAAAAAAAGTTCAATGACATAGTTACAGAAATTACAAAAAACAAAATGCTTCATCTTCATTTTGAGTTCGCTACCGTCTTCGAGGACGCCGGCAACAAAACCTGAAACAAAAAAAATTTCGCCGGCGAGAAAACTACCCAGATCCCGCATATTTTTTCTATCTCGCTGGTAATCCATCGACAACAGTCCGCACTGAGAGCTCACAACAATGAAAAACATCAAAAATGGAGGAGAGAGAAAATGGCGTAGATAAAAGAATGATTTAACCTCTGATCTCGTCGCTTCGTCCGAAACTCGAAGAATTCATCCATGGCGGTGTTCGTTGTTCTAGAACGTTGTTCATTGTTCGCGGCGCGGCGGTTAAGAGTGGGAGAAGGAGAGAGAGGGCTTGAGGGTGAGAGAGAGAGAGGGCTTGAGGGTGAGAGACGCAGTGAAAGAGGTTTGAGGATGAGAGAGAGACGCAGTGAGAGAGGTTTGAGGGTGAGAGAGAGAAGCAGTGAGATAGGGTTTGAGCGGCACGGTAAATTTAGGGTTTGAGGGTTTGAGGATGAGAGAGAATGTAAAAGGCGCTAGGGGTTTAAAAAAGTGAGTTGGGCTGATCTGCGTCGGATGGGCCAAGGGGTCCGACGCAAATTATCCTTTTGCAACGCACGTTAGTTACGTGCGACGCAGATAGGGATTTACAATATGCGTCGCACAAGGAGCAGGTTCGACGCACAAAGGTGATCTGCGTCGCACTTACATATGGTGCGACGCATATTGCTCGTATGCTGATATGAATATTGATGTTTTCCGTCGAGTGCTCTTTGGCATGCGACGCAAATAGGTTTTTTGCGTCACTTCCGTGTCTGTGCGACGCAAATCCAGGGACGCAAATCGTCCTTTTTCTACTAGTGCTCATACGCAATCCATTCTTTAGCTTTGACATATAAAGACGTTGAGAACTTCACAACTCCATCAATTCTCTTGAATTCCATAACATTCCTCCACAGGTAACCTCAATAACAATAAGAAGACTAATTACTAACCATTCGCAGAAATTCTCAATTGAAGAAACTAATGTAATCAACTAATCTAATTAACCTTTCTCAAAACAACCTACTACACTGATCGAACTAAACCCCATAATAGAAAATAATAAAACAAATCCTATAACTACTAACTTAACTGTATATATATCTACAACTACACTAATCATAACATATTTCCCATTCTAAGATTATGACCGCCCTCGCATCATCAACAACGATAACATAACATTACCAACGTGACAGTCACACCAACAACCATAACAGCACCGAACAACACAACGACCTAACAACAATCCAATAACCTATTAGCAATAAACCACCACAACAGAACAACAACAACAATAACAAGAACGCAACAATAACAACAAACAACAACAAACAACAACAACTTCGGCTTGATTTACAAAACTTGAAATCAAAATTTCAAGAGGGAAACAGGGAATGAATTAGCCTTTACCTCTTTTTCAAGAGCAAGGAAGACACGACAAGGGAAGGGGCTGGGCTTCGGCAGCGACGGATAGCACCGACGAGGTAAGCGGCAACGTAGGTGAGTGGTGATGTTCGCCGACAAAGCAGCACGCAATAACATATCGCATGAACAGGACAAAGAAGAAGAGAGAGAAGACGCAGCTACGGCGGTCCGACGCGGCTCCGGCGACTCACAAACGACAGAGGAAGTAAGCGAAGGGAAGCGAGAGAGATCGGGAGGAGATGAGGGTTTTGGGTTCCATCGGGTTGGGGTGAAGATTTTGAGGTTATAAGGTTTTAGAAACCACGAGAAAAAGAGAGAATGGAAGTAGAATATCTAGTTTTGATTTCCCAAATATAACCGACAAGAATGATTTGGGTTTGGGGTTTCTCATTTGGGCAAATACTCCATGATAAATTACACTTAGAATCCATAATATACATTAATAATAATAATAACTACATAAAATTAATATAACAAATAAAATTCATACTCCATAACTCAAATAAAATAAGAATTTTCGGAACATAATTAATTTAATAAGTATAATCAGCATTAAATAAACGCTCTTAAAGTTACCACTATTACAGTTCATGACTGAGTAAAATGTTGTTGTCCATACGTCTGTTCGGGGCGAAAGCATTTTGATAGTCAGAGATCAGGTTAGGGAGTAGCTGCTTCATCCTTTTGACTATACATTTGGTTGCACATTTGTAAATCGTATTACAGAGACTAATCTGTCGTAGATGATTTAGTTTTTCTAGAGGGTAGATTTTCGTGATTAGGACAAACAGGGTTTGATTCCATTCTTTCACTTACTTGGTGGGAATCGTTCATGGTTGGGTTTTGGGAATTGTTGTAAATACCTTCAAAGTGTTGTAAAATGGTCGCTTCAATTTCATGATGAGTGTCCATCCATTCATCCTCCGCATTCTTGAGCATGTAAATTTTATCAAATTAAATATTTTTCTCCTTCATCCGTTGTTTCCAATAGGCATTACAAGGTCGACTTCTCGGAGTAATTCTTTTTTGCTATCAAGGTATTGGCTGAGCCTGCTGTATTGTTTAAACACTGGACCCAAGGAAAAACCAGTTTTGCCGAAATTGCTTTCCAATTAATGCCCCAAAATCATTGTTTGTCCAGGCACCATTCCTTAAGTTTGATTTGAATGTTATGAAAACACCGAGAGACAATATACATAGGTGAGCCTTGAATTCCCAAAGCCCATAATTCTTCAACTACTTGTTGTACCTGTTGATAATGGATGCACCAGTTTTTTCCCCAAGGTGGTAGGATTTGGGACAAGCAAAATGGGTGCATGGTCTGAGTGCATAATGGACATGTTGTGTATGATGGCTTCCGGATGTTGTTTTAACCAATTAGCCAAAGAATAAGCTCCATTCCAGCGTTCCATTATACTGTCATTACCTGACCGAGTGTTTGTAGATTAAGCATATATTTCCATTTTGTTATTGCTTCCCATCCTTGAATCATTGGATTACCACCAAATTTATCCTTATAATAATTATCCAGTTGATTTATATCTCCTATAATGACATAGTCTGAATAGGTATGCAAGGTTGTGTGGAGCTCGTCCAATAGAGCTTGTCGTTGGTGATGAATCAGATCCCCATACAAAAACAAAATATGGCTTGTATTCCCACTAGCTGCAACTATTTTACAAAAGATAAAGTTGTTAGTTTTTTGTACTACAGGTACATCAAAAGACCCCCAGCAAAAAACAACTACCCTCCCCCCCTCTCATGAGAGCCTTTAGCCTCCGTTCCACAAACACTAGTAGGTCTAGTTGAACTTCACACTCTATCTACATTTGATACATCACTTTTTTGTTTCTTGTAAAAACAAAAAAGTTGGACGAAATGTTGAAACCATCCAGAAGAGATATTGAATTATCGGGTTGTCACTGACACTAAGTTCCCGACAACTCCATGATAGAACATTCATGATAAAGGTAGTGACTGTTCTGGGACAGGCAAAACCCTAGTATTACCTTCATTGATAGAGAGCCGAATGGCAAAGTGAAAATCCATGTCTTCTGTTTTCGAACCCGATGTTGATGCCATCTCCATGTTCGACTCTTTGGACGAGGCCCTCGAGCGTTAAGTAGCCCATGAACCAGGTTCAGTTGCTGTAGAGTGTGCGACTTGTCTTTTTTTTCTCAGCCTTGATGTAATTTCGTCCCCGGGCTCCAATTATTCCCGCCATTTATATGTCCGTTAAAGCCTTGGACTTAAACTTTTTCGGTGGAGTGTCTTGCCATAATTTGAAGGCCCCTTTACATTTCATGCCTATCCTCGATGACGTTTTTCTTTCGGAGATGTTTTTATGCAGATTCACACCATTGAAGAAAAAAGTTCCAAGAGACTGGTTGGGTTGTATTGGTGTATCCCTTCTTTTTTTTCCCATGGAACCTCATAGTTATCTAATTTATTACTAATCTTTGATGTGAGATTTCTTCAGTTTGGGGTGGCACATTCTCATTGGTTGTTATAGATTGGAAGGTGTCAAAGGAAGATGTGGGTATGAGGTGAAATCGTAGTGGCCTTGTAGCTGAAATGTTTTCGGATCTAGTGGGAATATTTCGGGTGGGGGAATTAAGTTTAGGCAAGGGTCAAATTGGTTAGCCATTAAGCGGGGGGGGGGGGGGGAGTGCGGAACCGGTCCAATAAGGAGAATTGGGCTGGGCTTGGCAGTAGATTTAGAGTTTGGTTTAGGAGAGGTTGATTTATGTGGGCTATCATGAATTATTGGTGCGGTTCTTGGGCATTTGTGACAGGAGATTTGTATTTTGAGCGGTATACTATCTTAGGGCCTTGGGAGGCCTAATTACTTGGCCCCACTTCATTAGGACCTTGGGGGTTCAGTGGGCCCCATCCTTCGTTCACAAGATCTTCAAGGGTCTCCAACAGTCTTGAGGTGGGATCCCAAATGTTATCCCTTGAGGCTGGTACTGGGTTGTTGTGGGCCATCCCACCTTGACTTTCCCTTATGTTCTAGTCCATATGACAAATGCCCATAGCTAGTCTTAAAGATCTTTGCTTGTGATTCCTAAAGCTTGCAAAATCCCTTTGCTTTCTTAGGGTTAGGGTGGCCCAAAATCCCTCAATTCACTTTTGGCTTCATCCTCCCTTTGGCCTGGCATTTGGTTCAGGTTTTGTTGTTTAGTATTTGGAGTGATATTAGGCCGGGTTAGGGTTTTCATGTGGTATAAAGCGCATGCCTTGGCGACGGAAAAACCTCCCGGAGTTGGGAAGGGGTGAGTTTGTTGATGGAATGATTCGATAAATTCGGTGGGGTTTGTGTGTTGGTCAGAGTTCGAGATTGGAGTTCTATTAGATTGTGGATGGTAGGATTCACTAAATTCTGGTGCAGATGAAGAGGTTAATGATGGCGGGTTGGACCCATTTTTCCTCTGATATGGAAAAAGATATGGGTCATGGTGGGCTTGGTTAGGATTTGGAAGGACTTCCCTGAGGTCCACCCGAGTATTTCGATTGTAATAGCGTCCATTCAAGCATGCACTCATTACATGATAATCAATTGTATCAAAAAACCCAACATGGTTTAGTATACGGATTGTCCATTCCGCATCCAAATATTTCTAGGGTAGATCATAAACCCTTACCCAAATTCTAGTCATATTAAACATTATATTACCGGGAAACTTGATACTCGGATGTTGGTCGAAAGGTAATTACTTTGTTGTCCATAACCGTTGTGTGTTGAATTTAAAGGGCTTCCCGATCTCGATGATGCATGCACTCAAAATGTAACAGCTTCCCGTTCATGTTATGTGGATCGGGCCCCTAGTTTCCCAGTTGGCTTCAACTAAACTTTGCACCTCTCGCAGAGGGAGGTGCCATATAGCAAAAAACGCCAACAGCTATGTGGTTCCAGTTAATGTATGGGACATATTCGTGGTGTGAAGGATTTTGGATGAGTATTCCCATCCTATGAAGAGTTAGGCGAGGAGGGTGTGGTTGATTAGGGTGTTCTTGGTTTTGGTTTTCGTGGTTGTGTTCCATGTTTTTGGATCTTGTTTTAGACAAAATGTAAGATTTTGGGGGCCAAGGATCTGGGTAGATGGAGGAAGTTATGGTATAAAAAGTGGGTTATTGGAAGTAGGCTAACAAACTAAAGCAAATAAATAGCCGAAGATTCAACTACTTCCTCCGTAACATAAAGAATGCAACAATTGAATATTTTATATCTCACAAATAATACACAATTGTTGCATTCTTTCTGTTACAAAGGAAGTAGTTGAAATATACTTACAGTACAAAATCAACAAGTATGTTGTGAAAACAGTGGAATGACCAATTCCACTGTTGAACACAGTGAAGTCCACTGCCATGCATTCAATGCATGGTAAGTTTTTCTTGCCGTTATTGTTGATTTATGCAAATACACAGTAAGATTTGTGCCTATAAATACTACCATTGTGAATACACCGAACATCAATGCAATACAATACTCTCTGATATATTTGCATAACTTCTCTCTCTATTTCTACAACACGTTATCAGCACGAGTGTTCTACCGGAAATTTTTTTTAAGGTATCTTTAAAATTTTTACATCCATTTTGTTTTTAAGTTTAAATTTTTTTCTCCAAGCCCAACCCTTTTACTACCCGAACATGGACCAACAAAGTAACGGGATTAACATTGTTTTACACAATGTCTCTGTCTCGGGTATTTATTTTTGGATAGAGCGAAACAATGTGCCATTCACTACCAACCCAGCGAGGGGAACTGTAATACAGCCCCGACCCAGTAACCGTAACAACGGTACAAATACTCATACCAGAGAAAACCCACAAACCCCTGTTCCCAACACCAATAATAACCCTCCTATACAACCAGCTGAAAATCAACCTCCGCCCAGTAATAAAAGAGATAGAGATGAACAGGAAGAAACTAGTAGTAAACGTCACCATACTACTAACGCAGAAAACAAATAATTTTAACGCCACCTTCATGGAGGGCAAGGACATTTTATTTACGTTATTTTATTTTATCTGCTCTTAAACCGCCTATATGGACAGGTTAATTTTTTTATTGCCACCTATATGGACGGCCTAGTGAAGTGATAGCATTATTATGTCTTATATGTGCAATAATGTCGTATGTATGCAGGGAACAAGCATTCAGAACATTATTATATATTATTGTCTCTAATCTTCTACTTTTTTGCATTTATAGTTACATAATTATATTACCAATTTACTAGCATGCTCTAATATATATTTGTCAATATTAGAATTTTATTGCGTTGTATATTTTTTAACTGTATATGAACTGCACAGTTAGGGATAACCCTCTATAAAAGCGGATTACCATCCCCATTTTCACCACATATCCCTTATCTTCTTCCGATTTTTTTTCTCTAAACCCACAAATTTTTTTCCTTCTTCCTCAACCTTCCGGCCACCATGTTTAACGCCGACGACAACCGTCCTCCACCCTCATCTTCCTCTTTTGAAGAGGATTTTAGGAAAATAAAACTCTACTTATTTCTTATAGCCGGTTTCTTTTTCCTCCTCATGGCATTAATGATATATCTCCTAATACATAAATAGGAGACAAAAAAATTTCCCCCCGGAAGAATGGCGAAAAGTGCACATGAATATCAATTTTTTTTCTTTGAGTGCATTTTAGGAAGTTTTTTTTGTTTATTCACTTGTTGTATTTTGTTTCTATTTTTGGTATTTTCTTGTTTTTTTTGCTTAGCTTCATTATTGTTGTACGCTATTTTTAGTTTTTTTTTGTTTGTATTATTTATCTATAATAATAATGATATAAATCAGGGGGAGATAATATATATATGTGATTTATCATCATTACTAATTTCAAATATTTACCTATTTGTAGTCAAAAGAATGGGAGATCTAGTGAAAAGACAATTTAACATACTAGATCTATCTGGGCAAAAGTTTTTAGAATGGACGGTGGACGCCCAAATGAATTTAAAGGCCCAAGGACTGGAACATACAATTAAAGATGTGACAACCCAACAAGGGGATGCAACTACAACAGCCGCATCAGTTAAAATTGCGACTGTACAAGAAAAGGCAAAAGCCTTAGTCCTCCTAAGACATCATTTACATGAAAGTTTAAAAAGTGAATATCTACTTGTGGATGATCCAAAAGAACTATGGGATAGCCTAAATGAAAGATATGGGCATCACAAAAATGTGCTTCTCCCAAAGGCACATTATGACTGGACCAATCTGAGGTTCCAGGATTTTAAAACGGTCAGTGATTACAATTCAACATTGTTTAGAATTGTATCATTGTTAAGATATTGTGATCATCCCATCACAGAAGAGCAAATGATAAACAAAACGCTCTCCACTTTCCACGCCTCTAATATCATATTGGCAGAACAATACAGGTTCAGAGCTTTCAAAAAGTACTCTGAGCTAATCTCAGTACTACTTGTGGCTGAACAAAATAATGATCTTTTGCTGAAAAATCATAATCTTAGACCTACGGGGTCTTCAGCCACTCATGAGATAAATGCATAGAAAGATCTAATCCACCAGAAGCAAATGCTATAAATAGGGGTGGACGCGATAATTACAAAGTCGTGGGAGAGGACGTGGTAATTACCGTGGCCGAGGGCGTGGACGTGGAAGAGGCCGATTTTCCCCAAGAAATAATAATTTTAAACATTCTGATAAAAATTGGGGACAATCATCTGGAAATCAGAGGCAGACGTCCTATAAAGGAAATGATACTTGCCATAGATGTGGCATGACTGGGCACTGGGGCCGCACATGTCGTACTGCCAAACATTTGGTAGATCTATATCAAGCTTCAATAAAAAACAAAGGAAAAAATGCTGAAGCAAACTTTGTTAATGAAGCCACTACATCCATGCCCAGCCTTGATGTTTCAGATTTTTTTATGGATGATGCTGAAGTTGAAAATAAGTTTGTTTAGATCACAATCGATTAATGTGCTTAGTTTATTTCAACTGCTTCAATATCCACTTTCATGTATTTGTTCCTTATTATTAATAAAAATACGTATTTTTCTTATACTAATCATCGTATTTATTATTTATGAAGATATGAATTCATCAGAAGTTGGAACTAAAGAACAATGTCTCCTGGACAGTGGGACAACACACACCATATTGAAAAATAAAGAGTATTTTTCAAAACTTACAATATTCCAAGCAAATGTTAGTACAATTTCTGGGACAGCCAAGCTAATTGAAGGCTCTGGAAAAGCTTGCATTATATTTCCAAATGGGACAAAATTGATAATTAATGACGCATTATATTCGAGTAAATCTCGAAGGAACCTCATAAGTTTCAAAGATGTACGTCAGAATGGTTACCATTTGGAAACAATGACGGTGAACAAAGAGGAATTCATATGCCTAACGGCAGAGAAAAACGGCAAGAAATACATCTATGAAAAATTGCCAGCAATTTCCTCGGGACTATATCGCATAGATATACGTCCGATTGAAATTAATATGATATCTAACCAGAAGTTAGATAATAGAAAATCATTTACTCTATGGCATGACCGATTAGGCCATCCTGGCACAGGAATGATGCATAGAATCATTGAAAACTCAAATGGACACTCTATAAAGAATGTCAAAATTCCTCGGTCAAATGAATTAACATGCTCTGCATGCTCACTTGGCAAATTGATAATCAGACCATCTATAAATAAGATTGCCACTGAATCTCCAATGTTTTTAGAAAGAATTCAAGGAGATATTTGTGGGCCTATTCATCCTGCATGTGGACCATTTCGTTATTTCATGGTATTAATTGATGCCTCTACTCGATGGTCACATGTGAGCCTTCTGTCAAGCAGAAATGTTGCATTTGCAAAACTTTTGGCTCAAATAATTCGATTAAGAACTCAATTCCCAGATCATACAATAAAGAAAATAAGATTAGACAATGCTGGGGAATTTACATCCCAAACATTTAATGACTATTGCATGTCTATTGGGATTATTGTTGAGCACCCTGTACCTCATGTACATACACAAAATGGTCTTGCTGAATCATTAATCAAAAGACTACAATTAATTGCAAGACCATTAATAATGAGGTCAAAATTGCCATCTACTACTTGGGGTCATGCTATATTACATGCGGCAACATTGATAAGATTAAGGCCGACAGCCTATCACAAATTCTCACCATTACAATTAGTATCTGGTCGAGAACCGAATATCTCACATTTGAGAATTTTTGGGTGCGCTGTACATGTACCTATTGCTCCGCCCCAACGTACTAAAATGGGTCCACAAAGAAGGATGGGAATATATGTTGGATTTGAATCTCCATCAATTATCAAATATTTAGAGCCAACAACTGGTGATCTATTTACGGCTCGATTTGCCGACTGTCATTTTAATGAGTCGGTATTCCCATCCTTAGGGGGAGAGAAAGTGGACCCACAAAATATAAAATCGGAAATTACATGGAACGCATCGCAAATGTCGTTTCTGGACCCGAGAACAAATTCATGTGAACAAGAAGTCAAGAAAATTGTTCATCTGCAAAGTATTGCAAACCAATTGCCAGATGCATTCACAGATTCTAAGAAAGTGACAAAGTCACATGTACCTGCTGCGAATGCTCCGGAACGGATTGAAATTCCTAATGACAATAAGGCAATTGAAAATGAGTCAATAGCACGTCGAAAACGTGGCAGACCACCCGGTTCTAAAGATTTAAAACCGAGAAAAATGAAAAGGCAAGGGGAGACAACGAACGAAATTAATATAAATCTCCCAACAGAGCATGATGAAAACAAAAATGAAGAGAAACGTGTTCCAGAAGAAAAGGAACATGAAAGCGTAGACAACAATGAAACTTCAATTAATTATGTTTCTACAAAGAGACAATGGAATCGAAAAGATGTTGTCTTGAATGAAATTTTTGCTTACTCGATAGCGGTTGAAATGACATACGATGAAAATGATGTAGAGCCAAATACAGTTGATGAATGTCGCCGTAGAAAAGATTGGCCAAAATGGAAAGAGGCAATTCAAGCAGAATTGAGATCACTTGAAAAACGTGAAGTATTCGGTCAAATAACCCAAATACCAAAAGGTGTAAAACCAGTTGGGTACAAATGGGTATTCGTGAGAAAACGAAATGAGAAAAATGAGGTTACTAGATATAAGGCAAGATTAGTAGCCCAAGGCTTTCGCAAATGCCAGGGATTGATTATGATGAGACATATTCTCCAGTAGTCGATGCAACTACACTAAGATTTCTGGTAAGTTTATCAGTTTCGAAAGGATTGCAAATGAGATTGATGGATGTAGTGACCGCATATTTGTATGGCTCACTTGACAGAATATTTATATGAAAGTTCCTGAAGGACTAAAACTACCAGAAAATTGCATGCCCAAAGAGATGTTCTCAATAAAATTGAGAAAATCACTCTATGGGTTAAAACAATCTGGAAGAATGTGGTATAATCGTCTTAGTGAATACCTATTGAAAGAAGGATTCAAAAATAATCAAATCAGTCCCTGTGTTTTCATTAAGCGATCTAAATCAGGATTCGCGATCATTGCTGTATATGTCGATGATTTGAACATTATCGGAACTCCTAGAGAACTTGAAGCGACTGCAAAATACTTGATGAAAGAATTTGAGATGAAAGATCTCGGGAAGACAAAATTTTGCCTTGGCCTGCAAATGGAACATCTAAGAAATGGGATTTTTGTCCATCAATCAAACTATACAGAAAAAATCCTGAAACGTTTTTTCATGGACAAAGCCCACCCAATAAGTTCTCCAATGGTAGTGCGTTCCCTGAATGAGAAAGATGATCCATTCAGACCACGAGAAGAAACGAGGAGATTCTTGGTCCTGAAGTACCATATCTAAGTGCAATTGGTGCTTTAATGTACTTGGCTAACAATACTCGACCTGACATAGCTTTTTCAGTAAACTTGTTAGCTAGATACAGCAATGCACCAACCAAGAGACATTGGAATGGAGTCAGACACTTATTACGTTATCTTCGAGGAACACAAGATCTCGGATTATTCTATCAGTCAGAGACCAATGCGTCACTCATTGGATATGCAGATGCTGGCTACCTCAGACCCAAAAGGCTAAGTCTCAATCCGGATATGTATTCACTTATGGAGGTACTGCAATATCTTGGAAATCTACAAAGCAGACTTTGACGGCCACATCATCAAATCATGCGGAATTAATTGCTCTTTATGAAGCTGGAAGGGAATGTGTATGGCTAAGGTCAATGATCAAGAATATCCAAGAAGAATGCGGGATGGAAACAATAAAACAAATCCAACTATCATCTACGAAGACAATACTGCATGCATCACCCAAGTAAGCGAAGGGTACATCAAAGGAGACAGAACTAAACATTTATCACCAAAGCTCTTCTTCACTCATGACCTCCAAAAGGAAGGGACGATCAACATTCGACAAATCCAATCATGTGAGAATCTTGCAGATTTATTCACCAAATCCCTTCCGGCGAAGAAATTTGAAGAATTAGTCCGAAAAATTGGAATGCGTCATCTTCATGATATATGCTAGATTCAGGGGGAGTATTATATGCGCTGCACTCTTTTTCCTTCGATCAGGTTTTTATCCCATGGTTTTTCCTGACAAGGTTTTTAATGAGGCAGTTAATTTTAAGCATATAGGATATATTATAGTTATACTCCTTTCCCTAGTTATGGATTTTTCCCACAGGAATTTCCTAACAGCAATTCTAAATAGGACAACATCTGTTATGAGTTATCAGTGGACATTCAAGGGGGAGTGTTGTGAAAACAGTGGAATGACCAATTCACTGTTGAACAGTGAAGTCACTGCCATGCATTCAATGCATGGTAAGTTTTTTCTTGCCGTTATGTTGATTTTGCAATACACAGTAAGATTTGCCTATAAATACTACCATTTGTGAATACACCGAACATCAATGCAATACAATACTCTCTGATATATTTGCATAACTTCTCTCTCTATTTCTCACAACAAAGTATTATTTGTCAATGTACAATAATATATATCGATTCGCCGATCCTAAAAAAAAGAAATATGAAAAGTAGCATTGATGAGTGCTATTATTTTACAAGATTACTGTACTTTCTACCTAACAAATTTTTTAGAGAGTATCCATGGTAATTAGGGGTGTGCAAAAAAATTTGATCCGAGTGATCTGATCCAAATATCCGATGACCCGATCCGAAATTTCGAATATCTGATCTGGTTTATTGTTTTCGGATCGGATATCCGAAAAAAATCGAATTTTCGGATCGGATTCAGATCGGATTTTTTTCCATTTCAAATACCCGAAAATCCGGTTTTTTTTTTAAAAAAAAAAAATGAAATATGGCAGCAAGCTGAGGGTAGTATACTCCTTACTCCTTTCTAGTGCACTAAACTAAATGTAGTAGAAGAGTTACTGTATGTACGAAGCTGTCAAGTAGAGCAACACAGACATATAAATTATGTGTGTAACGTAGATTGTAGGTTGCCACTGTCAACGAACTAAATTTCAACATTACATTATTATGTATGTAATGTGGGCTGCCAGCAGGCCCAACACTAGCAGGTAATAGGTGTATCATCAATGGGCTTTGGAGTTCAGAGCAAATAAAAATAAAAAGTCGGATCAATTTTCGGATATCGGATCCAATCCGAAATTTCAAATTGCCATATCCAAAAATTCGATTATTCGAAATTTCGGACCGAATCGGATCCAATATCCGACAATGCACACGCCTAATGGTAATACTGTAAGTTACAATTTTTCAATAACCCTATTTCACAGAAAGAAGACCACCTAAGGCTACAATAAGTACTTTCTATAGATTTTCAAAGTTTTAGCGTTATTTTACAGATTACTCAAAATTCAAAGACCACCTTTTAAGAAAACCCAAAAAAAAGTCAAAAATTCAAGATCCCCATGCAAAATTTTCCAAAATTTGGTATGGTGTGCGTTGACCTCTAACAACAATATCTCCTGAGCAATGGAGGAGGTGTCATAACAATTCTTGTAAGAGAGTCATCGTTACATTAATCATAATGGGGCCATGAAGATCAATTAACCCAACAAACAAGAGGACTTAAATTTGCAATTAATAAAATTTAATAGAAAGAAGTAGTAAAATGACTAAAAATCCAATATTGTGAAGAATCATACTAAAATTAGGAGGGATTGTAGTATATATGTTGTCTTTAATGAGTTTGGATTTGAAAGACTAAAAATGGGAATTTTTTTGCCAACTCTACAACCACCACCACTAATTTAATCATAATTCATCTCTTCCAATTGTTTGGTAAGATAGCTGTTTTAGGAGCAGATTTCGGAGACAAAGAGATGGGTGTTGTTCAATCCTTTGGTCCAAACACAGAAACTATCAGAGGAAAGGAGAGAGAAGAGAATATCATTAATAAAAATATTTTAAAAAAATTAATAAAAATTTAAAAAGAAAAATTCCCACAAAAATAGACAGAAAGAGCCGGCCGTTGGCTCCAATTTTTTCACAATATTTTTTTTCTTGTTTACTCCAACAAGATCAAATTTTGCCACCACCATCTTGCATTTTTGGCACCAAAAAATATTCCAAACCCATTTTTCAACTATCAATATTCTATGATATCTCAAAGTTCAAATCTTATTTTGTAAGAAAAAATCATCATATTATTATCTGGGTATTCCAAAGTTTCAATCTTTGGGACAATGTACCTTCCTCTATTTTGATTAGGAGGCAAAAAAGAATTAAAAATATTAAGATTTTTTTTTTGTTTGTGTGTTTAGAATATTTTAATGGAGCAATTAAACAATGGAACATGGTGATTAGATTATGGAGAGGAAGAAAGGGAAAAAGGGGGGTAAAGGAAAGAGCCAAGATTAGGTAGGAAGAAGGAAAAAAGTGAGATAGAATGAACAAAGATTTTAGTGGCATTTTCAAGTTCAAGGTAAGGAAATCAAGCACATTAGCAGCCAAAAAGAGGTCAAAATCCAACAGCATTTTTGCATCCATGTCAGTTGCCCACGTGGACGACGAGGACCTCGCCGCCACAGGGCCCGGGCCTGGACCCGGGCCTGGCGAGGTGTACCATTCCGAGAAGGTATTCAGCAATGGGGATTTCTACACAGGCCAACTTGCTGATGACCTGCCTAATGGTCATGGCAAGTACCTGTGGAATGATGGTTGTATGTATGTGGGTGAATGGCTTAAGGGTAAAACAATGGGTAAGGGTAGGTTTAGTTGGCCTTCAGGAGCAACCTATGAAGGAGAATTCAAAAGAGGGTATATGGATGGCAAAGGAACATTCACTAGTTCAAATGAAGATACTTATAGAGGTTATTGGTCAATGAATATGAAACATGGGCAAGGCTCTCAAAGCTATGGAAATGGAGATTATTATGAAGGGGAATGGAAAAAGGGAATGCAAGAAGGTCAAGGAAGATATCAATGGATTAATGGTAATTTCTATGTAGGTCAATGGAGAGATGGGATTTTCCATGGGAATGGGACTTTGTCTTTTGCAAATGGGAATAAATTTGAAGGTTGTTGGGAGGAAGGATACCCTAAAGGGGAAGGTACTTACAAATGGTCAGATGGGAGTTGTTATGTTGGTGTTTGGAGTATGGAACCTAGTGAACTAAATGTTACCTATTACGCGTCTAGTAGTTCATCTGATACCGGTGATGGTGATTGGGATCCTCAAGAGTTGTACGACGTCGATTTGGCTGATTGTAAGATTTACCCAGGAGAGGAGATTACCATTTTTCCATCTCAAAAGATACTAAACTGGCCTAGTTTTAATGGGAAGAAGACACAAGAAAGAAAGTCAGTTGAAGCTAGAAGATCCAATGCAGGAACTACAGGTAAATCTTGGGATTATGATCATGATGGTTCTTCTAATGGTTATAATAAGAGAAGTGTTCAGGGTTCTGAAAATTCCATGCCACGGAACTTTCGACCTATTCTACTCCCAAAGACGGTAAAGAGACAAGGGGAGACTATCTGTAGGGGGCATAAAAATTATGAGTTGATGCTCAACTTGCAGCTTGGAATAAGGTAAAACTACACAAAATTCCTTTTTCTCAAACTTCCTGTCCATATCTCTGTGTTTTGTTGTTCATGCATGCATTGTTTTGCTTATTTTTCATCTGTTTTTGTTTAGTTGTTATACAGTTTTTATAGTGCTTGCATGATTAAGTACAAGCTAAATTTATCTGAGGATCCACTCTAACATTCAGAATAAAGCTGAATTCTAGTTTAAAGAACAAGACAAAGCTAAAACTAGTGAGTTGTTAAGACTTGCATTTTCAACCATAAAGAACATGTAGGGAGTGATGTTGGTAGATCATAACCTTAGCTTCTATGTATGTATGAACAGCCTTGGATGTTTTTGTGCAGACATTCTGTGGGAAGACCTGGACCACCCATAAAGCGTGACTTGAAGGCTTCGGCGTTCGATCCCAAGGAAAAAGTTTGGACAAAATTCCCATCGGAAGGATCAAAGCACACTCCTCCCCATCCATCCTGTGAGTTCAAATGGAAGGATTATTGTCCTTTGGTTTTCAGGTTAGCCTTGTGATATAGGTACTTTTGATTCTTCAGTTTCTTTTCTGATAGATAAAAAAGGATCTTTCAGACTTGTTTATTGTATGAGCTCAAACATGTAGAGCATGGAGTGAAAGCTATGGTACTCATACTCAAGTTCTCGTGTCAGACATGGTGAAATGTCGACATGAATGACTCGGACATTTATGAAAATTTTCCATGATTTTGGCCCAAATGATGTGTCAAAACCCCTAACTGATGTCGAACTACGAGAATTTGACACAGGCACATAGAGAATAATTCTAGTAACATAGAAAGTAAATATGGTATTGTGTTGTACCAGCACTCATTGTCCCAGCATTAAGATCATTACCAAGCTAACTTGTGCAAGTTTGAATCTTATTTCTGCTCAGGACTTTAAGGACAATGTTCAAAGTGGATGCAGCTGATTATATGTTATCTATATGTGGCAATGATGCCCTTCGAGAACTTTCATCTCCGGGCAAAAGTGGAAGCTTCTTTTACCTAACCCATGACGACAAGTATATGATTAAGACAATGAAGAAGTCCGAAGTAAAAGTGAGCTCTGCAACTCTTCCGCTTTTCATTAGTTGAATTTTCCATCACTTATATAATCTAATTTGTTACTCCCAAATAACCCAAAATGTTACTCCTACTCTTATTTATACTTGCAACACTCCCCAAATACATGCAACATTATTGTATTTGGCTTTTCTTTATCTCTTTCATCACATAGCCCACCTATTTTCTCTTCCTCCTATCACAAGAGTTTCCTGAAAACTTCTGCATCCCTGTACGTCGAGGACAGGGAGCATCCACAACAGTGTTCCCATACTCCCGGGCTCGTGTAGAACATGCCCTACCTTCAATTACCCTACATGTCTCACATGCACTGGCGGGAACACCACAATTAAGTAGTATTAGGTGCATCTTATAATTTGTGCTAATAGGCTTGTGTTTACATGTATGACCCTTTTACAGGTTCTCCTTAGGATGCTTCCAGCTTATTATAACCATGTTCGCACCTTTGAAGACACTTTAGTTACCAGATTTTATGGTCTTCACTGTGTGAAGTTGACAGGGGCAACACAGAAGAAAGTGAGACTGAATGAGCCATTAACTGAACTTTAAAGTTGGTGTTATGTATGTTATATCTGCAATTTCTACTTATCTTTTGCAACTGCTGAAAACAGGTGCGATTCGTTATAATGGGAAATCTTTTTTGTACGGAGTATGCAATTCACCGGCGGTTTGATTTGAAGGGCTCTTCGCATGGACGAACAACTGATAAACCCGAGTCAGAAATCGACCCAACTACCACCCTTAAAGATCTAGACCTTAATTATATGTTCCGACTGCAGAGGTTCTGGTTCCAAGAGTTTTGCCGGTAAGAGTTCACACACAGCTTCCTGTAAGCTTTATATATCTCCTTTTATATTTTCTCGTCCACCTTTGAACTGTGAAACATTTCTTCTTGTAGGCAAGTTGACAGGGACTGTGACTTCCTCGAACAAGAGAGAATTATGGATTATAGTCTTTTGGTTGGTTTACACTTTCGAGAATCTTGCTCACAATCTCCCGAAGGTGATAATTCAATATCAATCTTACAACACCGAGTACTTTTTTGCCTCTAGTAGTAAGTCCGTATACGGGATACTATGGGATAGGATAGGACATTGGTGGGTAAGATAAAGATAATATAGTGCTTCTCCTTCCTGGCGTCGGCCGGAATCAAATGGTGCTAGCATTAGTGGGTCCTAAGTGTCTGTTCATTTTCTGTTATGCAAATTTTACCGATGTAAAAAAAAAAAACGATACCTGCCTCCCCAAGATTATTCTGCTGGCATAAGAGGGGGCTTTATCCCTACCCTGACCCCCAACTAAGCCTATCCCATTAAACAAACAAGAGATTTTCAAATTTACAGAACAATATAACTAAATAGCAGAAAGAAAGAGACATGTCAGAGAAGACTTTTTTTCCAAGTATAATAAATGTATAAACTCAGAACTTTGGCAAAATATTTTAAGAAGGTTAAAGTATATGGTGAACTTATTTTATGCAGGAAATGAAGACAGTAATAGCGACGTGATAGCTCCGCGGCTTTCAAAAGTAAACGAAACAGATAAACTTGTTTTTGATCCTAACCAGTAAGATCTAGTCCAAACACTTTCATCTATATTATATATACTCTGATATATTTAGAAGTGATGCAAATTTTTCAGAAAGCTGGTTTGCTGATGTGTATATTTATTCTGCGCTTTCTTTAAAACAGGTGGGCATCGATTAGACTAGGAATCAACATGCCTGCACGAGCAGAACTGACAATACGAAAAACAGAAGGTGGCGAGCTTCAGGCAGTAGAACCAACAGGAGAGTGTTACGATGTCATAATCTTCTTCGGAATCATTGACATTTTACAAGATTACGATATCAGCAAAAAACTCGAGCATGCATACAAGGCTTTCCAATATGATGCTACTTCAATATCTGCTGTTGATCCTAAGCAGTATTCTAAACGTTTTCGGGATTTCATATACAAGGTATTTGCAGAAGATGTGTAATGGAATCGGAATCCGTTTCTGGAGAAACAACTTCAGGTTTTAGCTTAGATGCTCTTATTACAGCCAGGATTTTTTCAGAGCATGCTTTTATTAGGATAAGATATTGGTTGCATAAGAAACTTAAGCATGCGATTCTGGCAATCAGAGCAAATCAGCATCCGGGAACAACACCAATTTTAGGACTGATTCCAGTGACATAATTTAGTGGGAAAAAGGGTATAGAGTAACAACAAGGATAAATAGAAGCAGCTCCTCAAATTTTATTCAAACTGTATATTACAACTCCTAGTTTAACTCAAAAGGATAAACAGATTTGGTAGGTTGATTAATTTTTGATGTACCAATAAAATTTATTACAGAATTTTTCTTAACTTTTGTCCCAGAAATTTGAGAACGTGGGGGGCTCAAAGTAGTAGTGGTAATTGTACAGAACTCAATGAGGTCAACGTTTTGGTAGCATTATTTATCTAATAGAGAAATCAGATTCTCAGTTGTTAGTAGTTATATCTTGACTTTTGAGTTTATATAATGACGGGAAGATTATTATAAGTTTCATTTTCAGAAAAATTGCAATATCTTGTTATGCTTTCCCTATTCATAGAAAAAGGACTTCTAGCTGTGCCATAAAGAATCAAAGATTCTTACCTTATGTTCCTAGTCCTAATATTTTGTGGGACAACTCAGATTGCCATGAAACTTATCATCTTTCTTTATCTGGATCATTTTTCAATAAATTTCATTTATACTATTCCCTCCATTTAATTTTGATGTTCTCATTAGGCATAATTTAGTCATAAAGCGAAAAAGTTTGACGATAAATTATCACAAATACATCCATTTCAATATATATTTCAGTTGTAGAACCAAAAATCATATTCTCATTGTATAAAATTTTCATAAATTCTACTAGCATGTAACCAGATATTGATGATAAAATTGTGCACAATAAATTGTGAAAAACAAATGGAATCATCATCAAAATAGATGCTGTACTTACATGTTGACTTTATCATGGACTAAGGACAGTGAACATGGTGACTGGTGAGGAACTCCAGCACATAACCAAAAGAAAAGTTTACGTACAAATTGAGTGCTGACAGTAGATAGTTCTAGAGTACTTTAGACCATTTCGCATGAGATGCATTAGATCTGAAAAATACTTTCAATAATGGTAATATGTAAGTACATGATAACAGCAAAACCCTCCGAGTACAGATCTCGTAGAGAGGATCTCAGGAAGGTCCATGTCCTAAAGAAAATGACAGTATAGAGATTAGAGAGTGGAGTTCAGTACATATGATGTTATGTACAATGCACGTGGATAAATGGGGATTGGAAATGACAAACAGCACTTACTCATACGATTATCAGATTTATCACCCTCCCACCCCAAGCAATTGTACGCGTATATATACATAGAAACAAAAAAACTCCTAATAATGTACAAAATGCATGATATATGTCACCAAAGACACAGGTCATCAAGATTTACCTTCTGCTGATTAAGCTCCAAGGCAATTTTAATCCCATCTCTCAAAGAAGTTCAGGGTCGTAATCACTTTGACTCATCAAAAGATTATTCTCCACCAAGTATTACTTTAACCCCGTTTTTCCAAGGGCCTATATATGAGTTGCTGCCAAGAATTGATCAGAGGCATAAAATCTGTATCAGATTTACTACCAAGGCTCAGAATTGTTACGAAGGAAACTTCCAGACGGCCTCTTCCAATCTTCCTCCATCAAAATGAGGTTGAGTCGAACAATGAGTTTTTCAACAGCATCATCTTCTGCTGGGTTGTCCAATGAATCTGATGTTTGCTGCATTGTATGATGGAGGAACCAAATTTTCATTAATTCTTGCATGTAGAATACTACAATGGTCGAATCAAAAGAAACACATATTAAAAAAAAAAGTGTACCTTTGCTTCATTATAAAAAATAAGGTACTGCAGAGCCTCTTCATAATAGCCACAGTGGTACAGAAGAATAGCATAGTCTCTCAACTCCTCCGAATTGGCTTCTAAGAGGATTAGGCGTTCACACGCTGAAAACCACATTGAGGGAAGGGGGGTCAGTTGGCTTCTAATGCTTGCAACCTTATCACTTATACTGCTGAGACGACTGTGAAAACAGTGTAAAGAAAGAAAATCTCTATGGTAGATTAATACGCTCCTTTCGACCCCAAAGGATAGCATATTTGCTCCTTTTTTATTCACGGTCTCCGAGACTTACCTATGACTACTTATATAGGCTTCCTCCGATTTTTTATACTTACATCATGTAGCATTGGCACATTTAGTTAGGAAGGGAGAGATATAATAAGGGGAACACAAGAGCTATCAGAGAGATAGAGTTAACATATTGTCCATTTAGGAAATCATACAAAATAGGCAATTTCTAATTTAGGGAAATCATGCGAGTATAAAAGAAAGGCAGGAAGTATAATTATGCATTGATAAAAAAAAATATTATTAAGAAGATGGTTTAAGAGTACACATTGAGACGAATTAGCAAGATGACTACGTTTCTTCATATATTAGGGACAAGTCTGGTCAAAGATTGTTGTCAGTATATTCATTTTGTCACAAATCACAATGCCTTCATGTTTTACCAATTTCATACGTATATATTCAAATTGCAAGCAAATCTAGTTACATGCTTAAATAATTATCGAGAAAGAATTTATCACTGCTTTGCATTAATCTTGATAGCAGTGTGAGATTTCATAGGGGTTATTGTCGCTAACATTTTAAACCTTAAAACAAATACTTGCTTTAGAACAATATACTCACCAAGTCGAAATTGTTGATCAAATACTGAAAGTAAACAGCTGAATCAAACGCTAAAACTTAGATAATTTCTATCACGTACCAGATAATGCACGCCTCATGTCCCCAAAAAGCACACTGGTCCAAACACCACGATCTAGCCTGTGTTGGGAAGCCTTTGCAGAAGCATGTTCAAAGCCACTGAAATAAACACAAACAAAAACTTCATAACTCAGGAGATATCAAATAGATATGAGTCATATGACAACAAAAGAAATGTTCATGATTGACAGTAAGCCTCAACCTATTAATGCAATTAGCTGCATTTGCTGCTCTTAAGAACAAACTCTCGGTGTGACCCTGTTGAAATGGCCAATAAGTATTCTTCAAATTCTTCAAGATCTGCAATAAGCACAACGACATTGTTATATATGCACTTCCACGATTCTCCTTGAAACAAAATCCCTGAACATCTGCACTATTTGCCTCAACTTTGCCACAATTCTTCAATCATCAAACGGGATTTCGATACATACAATCAGATAGGCTTAAAAAACGACATCACAAATACGTTGAATAGGAAACTCTTTTCCCCACTCTACATTTCGATGTTGATCAATAACCAGATCCTCAAATTTATCACAGGGTAATGATCAAGAAACAAATCCAACAAATGAAGCTATATGATTAACAATGTTTAATACTGGTTAATTCAATTAGCAAATTACTAAATCCTAATCCAAAAATTGATAAAGTACTTAATAACAAATCAAGAGCATCTTCCCCTTTCATCTTGTTGCAACAAACCGTTCCAATCATCATTCCACCTTGTTAGTTGCTTATACATAGCTCATAGCTGTACCAATGATACAATGCCAACAGATATCTATGTTTGTGTGGCTAACTCTTCTTCTAACTGCCATAGTGCTACTACCTCGATTCGAAGATATTTGCCACATTTGACTTTTGTCCCAATTTCTCATACAACTCTTATCTGAAAAAGCTTTAATACTATCTGGCTATCTGCCCTTTAGGAGGAAAAAAATTAAGGATAACGCATACAGGTGATAGGGTTCCCTGATCACATTTGACTTTCTCATTCATATCTTACATAACCAAAGAAGAAATCACATCAATTCTGGCAATTAGTAATTACGAGTTGGATTCCAGGACATAGTTAGCAAGCAATTGACCCATATTACTACAGAATGTTCTGCACAGCAACACATTTGCCAAAATCATATTGAACGTGATGGCACAAGCATACACGCTATTTATCAGTAACACGAAGGCTCAGCATTCAGAAACACAATAACAACAAAACTTACCTCCACTAACAGAGACTCTGACGTCATTATGTGTTTCTGATCAGATTCTTTGCCTTTCTTCTTATTATAGGCTCGAGGGAGACTTGAGAGATCATGTGGGTAATGAATTTCTACATCAAAATCTATTACACCCCAAAGTTGCAGCATTTTGAGGACCTCCGAATAAATAAGAGACAAAATAGCAACGGAACCACAACGCTGTGCCAAAACCTGTTTGGAGGTTAACAACAGGCATATTTAGAAGCCCATCTCAGCAGAAACGTCCAGGAAAGAGAATGCAACAAATTAAGTGAAGTTATCATTTCTTACCGAGTGAAGATAATAATCTTTTGGCGAAGGGAGATAACCTGTAGTTCTCCGGAAACCCTATCAAGAAACCTCAACTTAATCATGTTGAGAAATTTCAAGTATCAAAATTCCATGTGTATGCACACCATTTTACATTTTATATTTGTTTTGGAATGGCTGGGGGAGTGGGGCGGCACAACAAGCAGCAAGCAGGCAAAGACGGGCCCTTTAGCCTGCCCCTAGTGAAAAGATTTCTTTATAGCACCCAATACATCTTTCACTTCACAAAAAAATGATGTCACAAACATGTGCAATAGTGAAACCATTTCTACACTCCAAAGAAGTAAGATTGGTCAACTAGAATCCTTACTTTAATCATCAAAACCAGGCATATGATAGCATCCAAATAGGAAACTTAATGCTGATAATTTTCCGATTAGTGTAAATGTAATGCTGTAAATCATCAAAACCAGGCATATGATAGCATCCAAATATTAATGATGTAAACTTTCCAATGTTAGCTGGTATCCTTTTAAGTAATTGATTTTATCCCATGCACTGAACTGGAAGGGGCAAACGAAACACCAATCTAGCAATCACTTCCGTTGCATAAAGTATATAGACATTTGGAACCAAATTAGTAGCGAACGTGGAGCACATTTGCGATGCGATGTGCTACTTCAGTTTCGTCTTTTGTTTAGAAAAAGAAGAAAAAATCCTTGTGCTAACAAGTGTCCATAGAAAAGAAATGTTGATGACACATCTATAAATAGCAAGAATCTCAATGGCTGAACCCACCAAATTATATGTTGTCCATTCCATACAATCAGTAACTGGGTAGAAGAACAGAAAATTCAAAAGGAAAAAAAAATTAAGATTTGCTAAATAATTCTCATACACACACACACACACACACACACACACACACACACACACACACACAAAAAAAAAAAAAAAACTCAATCAATAAATATACCTTTGTGATGTACAAATACCTCTCTAAGCTGTCCAAGAGATCTTCTGGTGATGAAGCTAATGAAGAACGAAAATGAGGACAATAGCTTGTAGAAAGTTTATTTAGTCTCTCCAAGAAAGCATCAACTGGAAGAGGTACGGAAGAGTGAGACATGAGGGAGTCATCTTCTGCAGCAATATATAAAGCTGTTTCCCCCAGGTTCACACATCTATTAATACAAATGCTAGTTTCTCTTTCAACCACAGATAAATTTTGAATCTGTGAAATAAAACAATCCCTTGCGGCCTGCATAAACACAATTTATGTGGACAACTATATATGAGATACAAAATGAGCATTAAGAAAGTCATAATAGACTACTCTATTGGAAATCACAGAAGGTCACTCACGCAATTTGTTTACAAAGTCAAGGAAAAGTTAGCAAAGACCCAAGTGCCAAGTCTGAGCTTGGAAATATAGTAGTACAAGCTTTTGGTAAAAAAAAAAAAAAATAGAAAGTACAACTTTACATCCTTGTAAAATTCTACGTCTTGCAGAATGGATGAAGTTGCTAAATTAGTCCGCTTAGAAAGGCGTAGAACTTCATATAGGGATTCATTAATCCTGTATTCATAAAGTGTTTTGGAACTCTTTGAAAATCAGTTTTCCTACATCCAACCAAATGGCCAGTAAGTACACTGTACAACTAACAAAACTGAACACAATCAAGTAACATACCAAACATCTTTGTAAAGTGCTTTACTAACCCCAAGAATAAATCTCAGAAGATTAATATAAGCATTGAAGAGAGGGAAGATTTCTAAGAGGTGTTTCATATTCAGCACGTACGTGTTACTAACACCTTTTGCACACACCTCAAAACCATATAAATTATCATGAGTTAATGCTTGCTAAGAGCTCAAGTGACTTTGTTCAATTAAATATGACATTTTTCTCTGGACACCAACATCACCATTGTGATGAAGAAAATATCGGCAACAAACCTTGCTCTTCATACCACAAACTCACAAGGTCAGACCCAAAACTTTACAGTCCTATCATCGCAACTGAGATGAAGAAAATTCCGATGAATACCTAGCCCATCAAACCCTCTCTCCAAAACCACAAGGAGAAAATAAAAACCTGACAATAATATTATTACCATCCTGGTTCAATGATAAACCTCACCCTCCACCTCCTCTCTACAAGCCCAGGTGAAGAGAACCCCCCACCCACACACATCCAACCCCGGCCCCCCAACAAACAAAAAGTAAGGGTTTTTCTACGTAGTAGTTAGTACCCTTGTGTTTTACAAAATTCTATGTTGTACAATTTCCAAGTTGTACCCCTAAGATTTCTTAACGATATACAAAATACCCTTATACACTACATCAAACAGTAGATTTTGGGAGTTTCTTACCCTATGGGCTTAGAGTAGGATTTTTTTAGCTTTGTTAGTTGATTGAGGTTTGGGATATGAAGATTAAGTGAGGACTAAAGTAGGATTTTCTATTAGTAAGGGCATTTTGTGTGATGTTCAGAAAGTTTAGGGTACAATGTGGAGAGTTCAAAAAGGTCGGGTACAACGTAGAATTTCAAAATACACAGGGTTACTACGTAGAAAAATCCAAAAAGTAAAATAAACTTCCTCTAGATAAAAAGTATACACCTTTTCATCTGTTTCCTCCAACCCATAGAGATTATTGTGACGATATACGCAACTTCACCACTACGCTCCCCAGTAACCGCCACTCGAATTGTCAATCAAACCTTCATCATCTCATTGCCATCAACAAGCTCGGTTTCGCAAACACATTGACAAGATTGGACTTTTCCTCGGACAGTCAAACATGCCTAATATACTCATTGATTATCCCATCACACTCATTAATTCTCCACAAATACAATACCCTTCATCAACTAGATCATACTATATCTTAGTTATCCTAAGTAAATCTCTAATCATCTTGTGTATATTTATTTCAGGTAAACTGATTACTTTCCAACTCGACGCACTGATAACTACTACTATCAATCCCTAATAATTTCAAACTCGAATTTGATCAAGATGTGTAATCATCACACAATACGACCAATAAATTCATCAACATTAGAAAAATTAGAAGTGTAAACAAATTAAGGAAAGGAAGAATACCTTAGCATGAGTGATGTCAGTTCCAGAGAAATGAAGAGCATCATGAAGCACAAACTTGAGGTCCTTGGCTGAGAATTGAGAGCGGCAAAATAGTCGAAAAGAAGAAGATGATAACGTGAATGATGAAGGAAGTTGTGGTGGTCGTGGAGGAGAGAGAATGAAGCTTCCTGAAATCCATGGAGAACCTATACAATCCATTGTTACTTGTTAGCCAATGTAAAGAAAGCAAGAGAAACGCAGAATGATAGATACAGTGGGTCAGTGCTTTGTGAGAGATTTCATCTCGTATCTTGTCAGTCGTCACTTGTGTATAAATTTAGCCATGTGCACCAACTCATTTACACACCCGATCAGGTTCAATCAAGGGTAAATATAAGATAAAAGTGTATGAGTAAAAGGTGTATTCTTTTCACCTAAATAACTTTAAATTGAACTGAATTTACTAAAATGAATTGAACTTTGAAAGTGATCGAACTTGATTCAACTTATTAAACCTGATTGAGAACTTATTGAACCTGATTGAAAACTTAATGAACCTGATTGAAACTTATTGGACCTGATTGAAACTTATTGGACCTGATTGGACTTGATTGAAACTTATCAGACCTTATTGAAATTTATTTGACCTAATTATATCTTATTGGACCTTATTGGAACTTATTGATGAGTAATAACATACAAACTACCCCTAACATAAAAATTATCCTCAAATTTTATTATAACATAATAATCATTAAAAGTTATCCTTCAAAAAAATTTGTAGCTATTAGTTATCTCTTATTTCAACAAAAAAAAAACTATTTATATGCTTGATTATACACAACTTTCACCATTAATATATCTAATAGTGTTGTTTTAATTTCATAAAGCTCTAGCTACTAGGAAATCAATTAATAGCATTTATATCTTTCATTGTTATTAGTATGAAAACATGTTATCTCTAGTTATTGAAAGATGAATAACAAATATTATAATTACGATGATTATTATTGTTAACCTTATTTGACCATGATTATAATATTTTTTAATAATAATATAATCAGCCAATAATAATAAGGAAGATCTTTAGGGAACGGAGGAAGTAACTTGCAATGTTATTTTGGTCTATATATGAAGTTATTATGGTGGTCTAAGCCTATATATGTTGCAAGTGTTTTTAGTTTTAACTAGAATGATAAGTAAGTTGTTTAAAATAAAGATATAACAACTTAAAATATCAAGTTTTTTCGGTCAGTAACTAATGAATAAGTTTAAATTTAATAGTTTTGAAATACTAATGATTTGAGTTATGCATCTTTAATTTTCATAATCATAAAAATCAAGTTACAATGTATTAAGTTTTTCATAAGTAAGAGTAGTCTAATCACTAATGCATATTTATGTAAATATTTTAAAATATTCTTCATATAAGAGATGGAGTTTTCGTCAAGTGCTCCAACGCCACGCGATTATGATATTAAAGTACATCATATTAGAAAGAACGATTTTTTCACCAAATGCTCCTGTTAAAAAAATTTATTCACCAAATACCCCAACTTTTTTCAAAATTCACCATATACCCCTGACTTTTAACAAAATTCACCAGATACGCTTACTATTAACGGACGTTAGTGCTCCGTTAGCTTGTATTTACAAGTTTTCCATAAGTCAACCTAATTAGCCCTAAATCAACCTAATTAGCCCTAAGTCAACCTAATTAAACCTTATTAACCAAATTAAACCTAACTAAACCCTAAACTCTCCCTAACCCAACCCCAACCCTACCCCCCAACCCCAGCCCCACCACCCCACCCCAGCCCCACCCCCTCCCCTTCCCCTCCCCGGCAACCCCCAGAGGCCCCTTTCCGGCAGCCCCCCTTCCCCTCCCCGGCAACCCCGCAGGCCCCTTTATGGCAGCCCCCCCGGCAACCCCCGCAGGCCCCTTTCCGGCAGCCCCCCTCCCTCATTCTCGTCGGCGAGCTTGTTTTCAAAATTCTTCCGACCCAAATTATTGTAACTCCAAAATTGGTATGCCGGCATGAGTGAGGCAGGGGGAGGGGAGGCGCGAGGGACGGGGAGACGCGAGGGAAGGAGGGGCTGGGGAGGCGCGAGGGAAGGAGGGGCTGGGGAAGCGCGAACGAGGCGAGCAGGGGAGGCGGGCTGCCGGAAAGGGGGCCTGCGGGGTTGCCGGGGAGGGGGAGGGGAGGGGTGGGGCTGGGGTTGGGTGATGGGTCTAGGGTTTGGGGGGTTGGGTTGGGGGTTGGGCTTGGGTGAAAGGAGAATTTAGGGTTTAGTTAGGTTTATTTAGGGTTTTTATGGTTAATTAGTTAACGGAATACTAACATCTGTTAATCAAAAAGGCATTTTGGGTAATTTTTTTAAAGATTTAGGGTATTTGGTGAATTTTGTTAAAAGTCAGGGGTATATGGTGAATTTTGAAAAAAGTTGGGGTATTTGGTGAATAATTTTTTTTGTCAGGGGTATTTGGTGAAAAAAACGTAGAAAGAATCAAGTGAAAGATAAAATTTTCAGTTGGATATGCATATGCCCAAAATCAAGTCTTATCCAATTTATAATAGATAAAATTTTATATATCCAGTCTAAATCCAAACATTTTCTATCAAGTCCAATCTTACATGATTTAAAACTGTTACTAATTTGGAGTGATAAAAAGATCAAAGTACTAAACGGTTTTTTCTTCTTTATGTTCGAAGGCCAATGAACCACGTTTTTTTTAAGGTTAACCTAAAAGCCTCCAAACTAATCCGCACAAGCCTAGACATGGGGCATAATCCTTGAAACAAATCTTAACTTTCAAAATCATATTAGAATTTACAACAAAAGCTTCAAAGATTATTCGCAACACATTACAAGTCTTAAAATGATTAAAATATCCACAAACTAGATTCGACATATATAAAAAGATGAAAGTTATGTTTATAATTTGGTATTTGCGAAAAAATAGAGAGAGAAATGAAGAGAGAGAAAAGCTCTCAACTAGTTTGGTACAGCAACCCCTTTCTGTCCCATCAACAACTCCAGCAAAATTATGATGATACCCCCCATAGTTGAAGCTCAAAACCTCCCTGCAACCTCAATTGCCATTGTTGCGACACGTCAAACCACTACAACCACCTTTTCCATATCAATTGGCATCTGCTTTTTTATTAGGAAAGTTATTACCAAAAATTTCATTCCAATTCGCAATATACTTGCACAAGATGCAGTTTAATATGGTGAACTGTTTCGGATTCAAGACAATTCAACCCAAATGGATAAAACACAACCCGAAGAAATAACGCGCGGATCTCAAATGGAATTTCTTCCCCTAACTAAGCAGCAGGCTCCGCAAGAATTAGTCTCTATTACGACTCAATTACTGGATAACCATGGGCAAACAAAATTTCAGCTTCGAACTACCCAAAATTGCAACAAATTTTCTGAATTACAAAGAAGAAATCAGGCCAAATTTCCAATTGATATATATTATGATCAAAATTCCTTGTGGGTCTTCTGTTTCCAGTTGGTATGTCAGCTTAAACGATCGAATTTCGTGGAATTCGCCTCAGTATGGTAGCCACATATGGAGGTTTTGTCAAATTTATCAATTGACCTTGTGTTCGTATGGAAATCAATCTGGCATTGTTGTAATAGTTGTCTTTCAATCCTGCAATACTAAGTATCGTTACATTCTTTATAATTGCCTTTATCTGTTCACCTCACAAGGTTTAATGGCTTATAATCCTGTTGATATTATCTTATGTCATGCACCACATAATAAAGAAGTTTTAAATTGGTCGCAATGTATATTCATGGAGTGGTTTACTATACTGAAAATATATGTTGTCAGTTTCTTCTATCTGAAAACATTGACACAAATACACCATGATACTACTATCTATATGAACATTCGATGCAACACCATCGTTTATATGTACGCCTCCCAGTCGGGGAAATTAATGAAGGCTATAATTACATGGTACATGACATTGTTATATTTTTCTATGTGCCATATCATCACTTGCCCCGACACCTCAATATGGGTGCGCTCTTGGATAAATATATTGTCATTGTTAAGCAATATAACATATTTTGAAATGGTCTATGCTATTAGATTATCGCTCTATGAGTATCTAACCAGTGATTGGATAACTGACATAATTGGCTTGCAATTACTAATATGTATGATTTATCTCATGCCAAAGCCACGACACTGTAGAAAGACTGTTCTCTCTTTGCGATTGTATAAGCCTAATTGTGATTGTGAAAATTGCCGCAACTCTGTGAGTAAATGTCAATTTACCACTATTGTGCCCGACCTTTGGGACTGGCGGATAGCCTTGCCCAGCATCATTTGATGCCTGTCTAGACACTTGTTGTCTTTGAAACGTTATATGCTCAATCATTGTGAAAACTACTGTGGGAGGCAATGCAAAGTCCTTGGAAAGCTCATACATTGTCACACTATACGACTGATATATGTATTCAAAGTGAAACATAAGTTTATTGTAGCTCTCTTACGGTTTTGGATTGGAACTCTCTATTATTCTTGCAATTACTCTACGCGATTGGTTTTTGACCTAGCCCAAAATTCTGTGATGCTAACCCAGGCATACGACGGTTGCCGACAATCGAATAGTATGTTAAATATATGTCTTCCATGAAAATTATTAGTTGGAATATTCAAGGTGCTAAAAAACAGAATGCATTTAGTGAGATTCTTTTTCTCACTCGAAAATACAAACCTGATATTGTAATTATACTTGAAACCATGAGCTCAAAAGTAAATCGGCAGAAGATTCTTTCTACCCTGGGTTTTGATGATATACTCATTATAGATCCGATTGGACATAGTGGTGGAATATGGGTACTATGGAAAAATGACGCTTATTCTATTACACCGCAAACATCATCGCCTCGTTTGGCTCACTTTATAGTTCAAGAAAAATGCTCTCTTTTACTTTTTGGCTTACTGGTATCTATGCTCCTGCCCAAAACATTGATAAAGCTCCATTTTGGACAATGTAACTGAATTTTTCTCCAGTCTTCACCTTCCATGGTGCCTTATTGGAGATTTTAATGAACTCTTGCACATCAGTGACAAAAAAGGGGGGAATTAGCACCCCTTTACGTTGTCAAATTCTTTCGGACTTCCTTTTCTCTTGTCAGGCCCAAGATGTTTGCAGCCATTCGAATGTATTCTCTTGGAGAAAAAAACATAACGACCATATATATATGAAAAACTTGACCGTTGTTTAGTCTCTCCCAATGGGCTTCAAAGTATCGAAATTCATTTTTCAATATGATGCTTATACTTGCTCTGATCATGCACCTATAATATTAACTACAACTCAAGTAAGACAATATAAGCCAGCCAGATTTCGGTTCCAAAATGCATGGACTAATGACCCTACTACAAGAAAAATTGTTACAAATATTGGCACCGACAACATTCACGTTCGCATTTTTATAATATAACCCGAAAACTTCAGTTTATTAAACAAGAATGAAATATGGGCAAGGAAAAATTTGGACATGTCCAACAAAAACTGGAACAAAATCATACTAGATTAGAAAATGTCCAACAACAATTACTCCAGTTTCCTAGCAATCCTCATATTGAGCAGCACTTAGGACGACTAGTTCGCCAACGAGAACGACTATTAACTTTCACCCAAAAGTTTTGGGGGAAATATTCTCGAAAACAATGGTTGACAAAAGGAGATCGTAACTCTGCTTTTTTCATTCCAAAATTACTGCTAAATTCAAACGTCAACGCATTTTGTGTATTAAAAATCATTTGAATCAATGGGTCGATTCCCCGAATGAAATACACTATGCTTTTTTATCAGAATTTCAAGAACGCTTTCATTCTGCCCACCAGTGTCATCGGCATGTCTCCACACCTTGCATCTCACCTATTGTCTCCGATACAGATAATTCACATTTAGTAGCTTCTGTTCGGACAAAGAAATTAGAGACGCATATCTTTAGCATTGATCCCACAAAATCCCCAGGATCAGATGGTTATGGGTCTAAATTCTTCCAACAATATTGGGATATTGTAGGTCCTGACATCTGCAAAGCCATACATGATTTTTTCAATCATGGTCATCTATGCGTAGTGTTAATCATACATTAATCACTTTGATACCGAAAACAGCTACTCCTGAAAAGCCGAATCAATTCAGACCTATCAGCTTATGCACCACATATATACAAATTATATCAAAAATTTTGGTAGAACGTCTTCGGCCAATTCTTGTTAAAATTATCAGCCCATTTCAAAATGCTTTACTCCTGGAAGACTTATACATGATAATGTACTTATTGTTCAAGAAATTCTGAATATCTTTAATAAATCAAAAAGTAAAAGTGGATGGTTTGCACTGAAATTAGATATGGAAAAAGCCTATGATCGTATCGAATGGGATTTTTTAGCCCATGCTCTTAAAAGTTATGGTTTTCACCAACAATGGATCAAATGGATCATGCAATGCATCTCAACTGTCTCCTACTCACTCATCATCAATCAAGACACAACCTCTGTCTTCCACCCTTCTCGAGGACTTCGCCAAGGTGACCCTTTATCACCTTATCTTTTCATTTTATGTATGGATGTCCTCTGTCGACAACTGGATTTTGCAGCAAAAAATTCAAAATCAGGAATTGGAATCAAACTTGCCCCACATTCGCAGATAATTCCAGGCTATTCTTTGCTGACGAGGCTTACTATTTTGTAAAGCTAACTAGAGTCTGCCATCGACTAAAAATATTCTAGACTTTTTTTGCCTTAATTCAGGACAGTTAGTGAATTTTCATAAATCAGCGATCATGTTTTCAAAACAAGTTCCGAATTCTAGACGTAGATCGATTGCTGGTATTTTTAATATGACCCTAAAGGGATTTTTGGGAAGGTATTTGGGCGTTATATTCTCCAATTAAAGCCAATGCCTAGTGATTTCCACAACTTAGTCAAAAAATTGACAGCAAAATTAATTCTTGGCAAATCATTTCTCTCGAAAGCGGAAAATCAGTTCTTATTCAGAGTCATCTAGAATCATCCCCAGCTTATCTTATGGCAACAACTCAGCTTCCCAAGAAAATATGCTCTACAATAGATAATATCAACCGAAAGTTTTTCTGGCAATCCTCAACGAACTCTTCCGGACTACCCTAATTGCATGGTCAAAAATTTGTTGTCCTAAAAAATATGGTGGGTTGAATTTTTGAAAAACGGCCCATGTAAGTGAAGCATACTTAGCTAAAATGGGATGGCGAATCCTTTCTGACCAACATCTCTCTGGCCAACTCTTATGCGCCAAAAATATCTTCGGAATACTTCTTTCTTTGAATACAAAACTAAGTCACGAGATTCTCATATTTGGAAGTCCATTCTCCGATCTCGAGAGCTATTAAGGAAAGGAATACGTTGGAAAATTGGATCTGGAACAAATATTTATTTTTGGATTGACAACTGGTGTGCTAATCAAAGCCTTATTGAAATGCTAAATCTTCAATTCTCGGCTATTGATAATCTGGAACTTACTGTCAGTAGTGTCATTCTTCCATCTAAGCAATGGAATGTTCCTCTCCTTAATGAATTAGTTCCATCCCACATCGTCCACTTAATTTTGGGGATTCCTATCCCCAGTTATCCCACCGCAGATGTTCCTTGTTGGGGGCTTACTAGCTCGGGTGAATTTACTGTAAAAACAGCCACTTGGCTCGCTCATGGAATTACTCCTCACAGTATTCCTTGGTCTTTTAACTGGATATGGAAGATTAATATAGCCCCTAAACTACAAATCTTTCTATGGCAATGTCTTCAAAATGGCTTGCCATTAAAATTCAATTTAGCCAACCGTCAAATCACTAATGACGTGCTTTGTCCTCTTTGTAAATCTGATATTGAGACTCTTGACCATTTATTTTTCATATGTCCTCTAATTAGCCAATATTGGAACTCAAACTATATACGACCAAAGATCCGTTATATAGTGCCTCAAGATCTTATTCAATGCCTAACATGTCTCCGTCCCTACCCTAAGGCTTTACAAGTGTTTTGTTACAACTTGTGGAGTATTTGGAAGGAACGAAATTCAATTATCTTCGAGGAAATTATGCTTAATTTAAATCGTATTTATTACAGAGCTTGACATTTGTATTTGGAATGGACTACTCGAACTACAACGGATTTTTCCTTTACTATCTCTTCAATTCCTTGTTGCAGGTCCCCTTCTCCCATCGAAGTTAGCTGGCAGCCTCCCCCTCCAGTTCTTCAAGCTCAACTTTGATGGTTCAGTTATTGACTCATCAGCCGCTGCCGGTGTTGCCATTCGCAACTCCGCAGGTCTTCTTGTGGCCGCTCAAGTTTATCGATTTGGCCAAACCTTAGCTCTCGTTGCTGAAGCCTGGGGCTTAAGAAATGGTCTGATACTTGCTATCCAACAGCATATTCAAGATCTATATATTGAAGGAGATAATCAAGTAGTTATAAGAGTGCTGCAAGGGCATTATAATTGCCCCTGGACTATCCAAACCCTAATTGATGACATTCGACAATTGCTTCGTCATTATAGATTCTACACCATCAAGCATATTTTTCGAGAAGCTAATCGGGTAGCAGATCTTCTATCAAAAAAAGGTCATACTAGTTCCGCTGCCTCGGTCGACGTGAATATCTCTACGGCCTTTGTTAAACAAATTAGTGCTTCTAGATTCGTTAGGAGTCTCCCTTGAGAGAAGGGTGTCCTAACTTTCATTATGTACCAAAAAAAAAAATATATATATATATATATATAAAAAGATGACAATGAATAGTTCGGTAATTATTTTTTTTATTTTGGATCCAAACACCCCTAAATCCTTATTGAATCCAATATAGAACTACGATCAAATCCTAATTGGGAGTTCAGTTCAGACTGAATTGGACTTTGGATTTCAGTTGGATCTTGCTTGAACAACTTACATGTTACATATTAGAAACATGGTTCACAACCAGAGATATCCTAATCCCACAAACAACCAACCAACCTAGATAAGCCAAGCTTCCAGTCAAAGAATTCCAAGCAGACAAAACTTGGAAGTATAGGCTAAGAACCATCCAAGGACAACCCTACACATAATCATGCATGACCAAGATCTCTAGCTTCAAAAGGTGTCCTCGCGTCAATATTCACAAAAGAAATGTGTATCCCCACTCCGACTATCTCACACTGCAGTCTTAGCAGGATAGGCTTTAACCCCACCAATATATGTAGCCTCAATGGAGGCAAATGCTTCTGCCGTCAATTTCTCCCATGAGTTTGTGGATAATACAACGAAATCTGCCAATTTGCCTGGAGATAATGACCCTATATCTTTGTCGAGAAAACATGCACGAGCAGCTGAAATCGTGTGCCTGCAAGCAGGTATGATGTTTAAGAACCAGGTCATCATATATAAGTAACGCACAAGCACAACTGCACAAGGAGTAAATTTTAGCTCCAGTGAATTTCTTGCCAATGCAAATTACTAAAGATCAGAAGTCCGTAACATTACCATGTACTGCATCTTAAAAAAGAAAAGCTCAGTCTATCCCTTTTTAATCTTACACGTATACATGGCACCTAGGACGGTTATTGAGAAATCAAGTGAACACACCATAAAAGTAGTGTCACCACCAGCAAAGCTTAGCAAAAAAAATGAGATGATTTTGAGGTGGAAAACAACGGAAAGTGTATATAGGTTGTGTGTGCATATATATATATATATATATATATATATATATATATATATAAGATCACATGAGAATGTTCCTTACCTGAGAAATGAGAATGAATCTCAACCACACGATTGGTTTAGAGTTACAACACTTATTCATTAGAGTTATATCCCTCTAAAAAAATTTGAATTCAAAATTTATTTTTTTTTTTTTGAATTTTTTTTCTAAATATTTTGTTTTTGGAGTTACATCACTTTTTCATTAGAGTTACATCACTTATTATTCATAAGAGTTATAGCGTGTAAAATTCATTCTCATTTCTCATATAAGTATGCATTCTCATATGAACTCACTTATATATATATATAATATATATATATATATATATATATATATATATATATATATATATATATATATATATATATATATATATTATATATTATATATATTAAGGTATTGAGCATCCCTCTAGCAAGGGATGATAGATCTCTCACAGCAATTGGACGCTCAAGCCCACACACAGACTCACAATGGCATTTTAGAGTGATCTCCGGCATACCTAAGGGTGTTTTCAGTGTTTCATGACTTTGGGGGGGGGGGGGGGGGTTTAAGTGATTTGACTCTTGAGACCACTTGTTGTGATGGGATAATCATTCTTTCAGTCCAGCTAGGCCTATCATCGGTTGTTCCATAAGTGAAGGACCCCGCATACAACGAAGAAGCAGGACCCCTTGTTGGAGGATTGAAGGTGGGACCGCAAGTTACGAGAATGACAAGCCAAGCTAGCTTGACATACTATATCCTACATTCCTACTACTGGAAATATGTCCTCAACAGAAGATAACTCTATGCATGACGTTTCACAAACAGACCTTCAAAATCGTTTTGGTATCAAGCTTTGTGGGATTTCAGAAATTGAACAAGGTAAGTGCTATAAAGTATAAACTGATATTATGGGGGAGGGTAATTTAGGTATCATCTTAATTAGTAGCTTGGGAAATAAGCTAGGTAGTTGTACTAAGGAAATTACACTACATGTAGGGATAATTGGAGAGAGAAAAGCATGTTGAAAATTGATAGAAAATTGGGTGAGCTTTTAAGAGTTCAATGGAAGAGAACAAGCTTCTCGAAAGCTTCTAACTATCATTTTATATTGCGGTAATTTCAGTTTATAAATCAGATACTTATCTTCTTCCCTATTTTCTACTATTAACGGTGTCCAAGCTATGTTAATTCATAACAGTAAGCTCACAAGAAACATCAAAGACAGACAAAATCTGAATAAATGTCAAGACAAACTGATGAGCCTTACGCATCAAGTGCATCGTTGAGTGTGAGGCATTCAGATGAAATCCATGATGTTTCCCACGTTGGGGGAATCCTCTTCACCGCTGCCCTAATGGTGTTCAAGGGATCAATGTCTGCAACCTAAAACATCGCCAGAAAAACACAAAGATCACCACTGAGAAAAGTAACAAAAATAAAAATAATACAGGTCAAGAATTTTAGTTCTGACAGGCCAGTCAGAGCCGAAAGCTAGCAGTGAATGACTTGCTAGAAGTGACTGGAAGAGATAAGATCCACTTTCAGCTCGCTGCTTCCCCAATTTTCTTTCTGCAGAATTAGCATCGTCAAGAAGGTGCTCTGGCTGCCAAATTTTGCAAGGAGTTATGTCAGGAACAATTCTCAGTAAATAATGTGATGGAAGAGAGACAGATATATCATGGATGGACAAAGTACTTTGTCTTTTATTTCCTCTCTTCAGATAGATGTAGAAATTTAAAAAAGAAAAAGATCATGCAAGAGGCAAGGTAATTACGTAAAATAGTAATGAGAGAAATTGCAAGGAAGTATGAATGATTTCCAAGTATGAACTGAAATTAAAATTTAACCTGTACTGAAGCAACAACTCCTTGTTTACCAAATCGAGTAACATAACCAGGTACCAAATGCTGAGCATGCTCAATCTGAAATTATCAAGAACAGGAAATCATAAAGCTGATGTTTCAGTTGTGACATGCAACAATGCAAGTTAGTCAAATAATTTTTGCAGCCAGTTCACAGTTAGCAGTGAATAATATCTTACCCTAAATCTTCTGTCCCTTTTTCCATTTTTAGAAGAAACTAACTCATACATATCCAAGATTAAAGCATTCGCCTTATCACCAATAGCATGAATGGCAACCTGATATAGTCATGAAAAGCACTTATAGTGTTATCATCAAAATTTATCAGGTTCTAAGAGTAAAAACAGATAATGCAGTGTCAAGGGACCACCTGCAGCCCAGACTCGTCACAAAGTGCAGTCATGTTGGTTAGATAGTCGAGTTCCATCAATTGAAGGCCAGAGCTCTCAGGATCGTCAGCATATGGCTGTAATGGGAAAGTCATCTGCTCAACATGGCATCTTTGAGATGAACAAAGAGCATAAGGCCATGAAAATACATTTTCAAGGATGCGTACAAGTGCCTCTGCCCTAAAGACAGAAAGCTCAACCAACTAAACAAATAAAGACGACTTCTATCTTATTCAAGAGTACCCAGCTCGTTTATCATATTCACAACTTTAATCTTGTGAATTCTAGAATTGCTAAATCTGATGCCCAACACCTAAGCACTCATGAAGACCAAAATGACCAATCTCAGTATATACATAGATATTAACTTCCTTTTGCATGCTAACCTCATAAAAGAGGGCACTGTTTGAGCCCAGTGATCCATCAAAGAAAGCCTTGACACCACCAAGGTAAATCCATTGGCTAACCATACGACCTGTCTTCTGCACAAGATCCTGATTGAGCAGTATATGTAAGACCTTGACAAGCTTAAACATATAGATAAACAGAATTTCTTCTAAACAAGATTTAGAACAAACAAATAAATATAGACTTGTCAATAAGTACTTACAGACAAACGTGACCAGGTTTCAAGGGGGAAAAATAGACAAACTCTGATGATCATATTTCCAGAGGTATTTGCCCAATCATAGACATCTGCAAACATTTGTAGGAGAATAAAAAGTTATTTGAAAATTGAGCATGAGGAGAAAGTGAAAATTACTTTCTTGCTAATATACATGGTTAATTCAATGAGTAAAACATCTATTTTTAAGAAAGGAATTCCAAGATTTGCCATTTCGCTTGTACAAATTTCAATTAGTTACTTGACCGCTTGTGGCTGGACAAAAAGTTCTTTCAAGAGGAAACATAGTTTGTTTTAAGTGTTCACGATTTCACGATATCCTATGATGTTATTTCAAATAGTTTATGCTCATAACAAATATATGTTATGTGTGAATAGCATGTAGACCGTGAAAACCACTCTAGAAAGATCATATACAAGATTACTAACTTCTAACGACTTTTTTAGAACTATAGTACAGGTATGCACAATTATTATACTTCAAAACCTGTAAAATCTTGCCATGATAGCTCTGTTGAAGAACCAGGAAGATATCTTCCCATATCAACCACTGTTGTTACCCCTTTTGTCAACGCATAATTGCTGGCCCTTAATAATGCTTCCCTCCTTTCATCAAGGGTGGGTTCTGGGACACTGGGAAGAATTAACTGCCTTGCAGCATCTATCAGCAAACCGGCAGGCTCTGAACGAAGAAAGCAACAAAGGAGTAAGTGCTCTCATCAAGCTTGAAGACAACGTCAGCACCCAGAGGCCAGAGTTATATTGAGCAATTTGTGATACCATGGAAAAAGACACCAAACACAGGACCAAGTATCTCTTACAGAGATGATAGCTTTCTTGCCTTGACAATGGAAAAACTCACAAAGTAATGTTGAACAACACATTATACCCTGAAACATCACCAAAGTTAGGTAAATACCTCTTCAAAGACAATAGCTTTTTTTCCACCTTAAACGCTTTTTCTTCTTTGTTTCTCTTTTGGATGGGGGTGGGGATGGGGGTGGAGATCATAACCCTGGAAAAAGAAATCAGAACTCCACCTCCATCATCATCATCAGAAAAAAAAAGTGTTGATAACAAGTTACTTTTCAAAGACGTCAGGGAAAGCCCCAACAGCGTGAGCCTAAAGAGAAGCTGATTACACAACCTGACCCCATTATGAAACCAGTTTAAACACCTAATCTCAAAAAATATTATTATTCCTCTCCAGCCAAATAACCCAAAGTATATCCAAAAATGCAGCTTATCAGACACTTTTCATATCCTTATGCAGTTATGCCTAAGCTCGTATAATAGACCTGCAATCAAATGATCCACAGAGTAGAGCAGCCAACTAGTCCCAAAAACGACCACAAATTCTTTCACATAATTGTCATCAACTGACAGTACAGAGAAAACGACACTTCGTCATACAGCCTTGTTGGGTCTGCAAACTGCAGATTGTCATGCGCATCGAGTTTCCCGCACTCACAACTCACGCGCCTCTGCAAGATCATTAGGTAGAAATATTTTCCAAGTTGTCCAAGTAATTGTGCTATAGTCATTCTTCAGGTAAAAGGCTCTCATGCTCAGATGTGCATCCATACAGGTACCTCCCCCCTTGTAATATACTCGAAAAAATATGAATCAACATAAACCTGAAATGTACCTCCATCTGCCGTCCTGGTTAAAGTGCCACCAGGTGGATCTTTTGTTTCTCGAGTAATTCCAGCCTTCTGAAGTGCCAGTGAATTAGCCAAGCCCATATGACCATCCATTCTTGATAACCAAACCTGCAAGATAGAATAGCATAGTTATTTAAACGGCATTTAAAAAGAAAAACTGGAAAACCATGTCAAATTTGAAGGTTTGAAATTTACAGGATTTTGAGGACTGATATCATCAATCCAATTTGCCATTGGCAGTTCTCCACCCCATAAATCATTGTTCCATCCACCACCCAAAATCCAAACACCTTCTTTCTTACCTGCAATGTTTTTTAGATAAGAAACGGAAATTTAATTGATTAGCAAGAAAGAGAACGGCCACAGGACAAGGCATCTAATGAAAGAAACCTATACTAGAAAAAAAAAAAGGAATTCAAAATCAATTTAACGACCCTTGTCCAAATCACTACCGTCCTATTTCATTGTCAAATTTTCTGATACTCTAGTCCAGTTTAGTTTCCCAATAATAAAGCAGCCACATAGGTTTTGAATTCTACTAAACAAATAGCTAAGTTTGGATCTATCTTATCATGAAGATCCAGAGGTATATCATCAGCCTCCTTACAGCAAGTGTTGCACCAACCAAGCCTTAAGACAAATAACTTTTCTCAACTTAAATGGTTACTTATTGAAAAGGGTGAACGCAAAAGATGTACTGAGATTTAACAACTCCATCCATCTTCAAACTAAATCTTACATAGAGTTGTTAGCATTTCACAAAATGAAACACTGAAATAAATAACCTTTCATCAAATGGACAACCAGAAAATCTTGTCACGTGCCTGTTACAGACAAATTATGGCCTTGTTTGCAATCAATACGTCAATAGTTGACTGGTTCAATTGGCTTGTAGGCAGCTGGCAGTATTGATTGTTTATAAGCTTTCGCGGAATTAGCTGTTAGTATTGGCTGTTTATAAAGATTTTGCAGAAGCAACTGTTAGTATTCACTGTGTATAAGATGTTTGCAGAATCGGCTGCTGGTTGCTAGCTAACTATTTGCAAATTAGACAACCTTTGAGCAAAAAAGCCAAACATCAATAATAAAAAGTTACTTAAAGCACCTTTTTCATCTAGGCTCAAAATCCAGCTTTTCACCTCAATGAAAATCAAAAAACCAGACAGTGCTTGGCTGAAAAGTCAACCAAACAGCTAGCAAAAAATCATTTACCAAATAAGGCCTAAGCTTAGAAAACTATTACCACATATATGCTTGTATACAACAACAACTAAGCCTTATTCCCAAGGTGATTGGAGTCGGCTAACATGAATCGTCAACTGGAATCGTGACCAGAGGAGATGGCATCGTCAAGAGTGATAAATTTTTTTTTTTTTTTTTTTTTTTTTTTGAAAACAAGGTTTACACCAAAAAGTGTTTAGAAAAGGTTTTCAACAAAAGGTTTTAATACCAACACAATTGAGAAAAACAAATAAATGCAGTAATCAGACCCCTTACTCCACATAGATACTACCCCTCCACCCACTTTTATCCAACGTCATGCTCTCCTCAATCCCAAGTAACCTCATATCACTTTCAATTACCCTCAGCCAAGTCATCTTAGGTCTTCCCCTACCCTTTACAATTTGATTACTCCTCCACTCTTCAATTCTTCTCACCGGTGTATCTCCTAATTTCACATGACCAAACCATCTTAACCGATTCTCCCTCATCTTTTCTTCAATGGATGCAACTCCAACTTTTTCCCGGATCACTTCATTTCTTAATTGGTCCTTCCTTGTGTGGCCACACATCCACCGCAACATACGCATCTCCGCCACGTTCATCTTATGAACGTGGCATTGTTTCACCGCCCAACATTCGGTGCCATATAACAAAGCAGGCCTAATTGCAGTGCGGTAGAACTTTCCCTTCAATCTTTGGGGAATGCCGGAATCACAAAGGAATCCGGTGGCACTTTTCCACTTTAATATTTAAGAAAATTCAAATAAGGGAACCCATGCAGGAAAAGTTTAGGCACTTCTTGTAACAAAGACATTAATGTAATATGGGAAGGTTCAATAATGAGAGCTTTTGCTTGTGCCAACAATTAAAAATGTGGTTGACTTGCCACAAATCATGCTAAGTTAGTGAATGGTTTCTAACTTTCCATAAAAGTGTCATAACCTGTACTTCTCCCTTGTATAATCAATCGAATCTTCTTGGTGTCATTTTGGAGCATCATTATTAGGCAATGCATAGAAGGAGACTAGTAGCAGCAGGTTGTAGATCTACAAAGATTGTTCTTATGCAGACTATTCTTGCCTGCATGGACTACACCTGCCCACCAACAAGTTATGTTTTCATGGTTATTTTAAGATGGGATTGTGCTGATTCCCTTTGCTCACATACAATATAATCTAGTAATGGTTTTCCATCATAAAAATATTTCTATTTTGGTTCAACCATCAATATTTGACAAAAAAAACATAGCGCATAGACTCTAAAAATGGTTGATTAGACAAAAAAAAATCCACTTCCTCTATTTAACGATGATTAGGCTCCTTTCCAGTTTGGTGTATTTCAAACTGTGACCGTCCTGGTAATCCTCTATCCCTTTCTGCATCTATTTCTATTCTACTAGAAGTTCTTTCTGCTACTTCTTTGTACCACAATTCAAAATCTCTTTAAATTAGAAGGAATACTGAGACATAATGTGGCAAGATAAATTAAAAACTGCATACTTCATTTCAACCTTTTACTTGATATATTTTCAGCAAATGACTTACTTTTGACTGCTGTTTCAATCTTCATTATAAACTCTTGTTTCGTACTGACACCTTGGAGTTCCACTTGTGTCATCTGCTTAAGGTTGATGACAGATATCAAAGAGGATGGATAACTAACATTTAGTGTACAGAAGGACTTAGCAGCCTAGCAGTGATATTTCATAGAATACATGGGGTCTGACATGTGAGATTTTCTTTCTTTCGTTTTTTCTTTCTTTGAAAAGAATTGCAAGGGCTACATTACATAAAGGACAAATGTCATCCATTAACGAAAAAACAGGTCAGAACCATGAAAAAACAAGATTTCAACACTTCATATAAATGTACAAGATTCAAAAAGAAAAGAGCTTCTTGGGGATATAAGGAATGCTTGTACTTGCTATACACAATTGTTATTATTTTTCTTACAAAACAATGCTCGTCTTAAATAAGTTAATACTTGTGTTAAACAACACAATGTGGCATCACTTTGCAAAAGGTAGTCACTAAAGCTATACTACCAAGTATCTTTTCAGGAAAGCATATTTGATGGAAAAAATTTGGGTGAATATCAATCCTGAACCGAAAAATACATAGCTTCCATGCTAAAGCTGATTTCACCATGTAAGTTTAGGTGAGAATTTCAAGAATTATGCCGTTATAAGATTTTCACTTTAAGGTCAAACTTAACTGTAATGAACTGATATTAGGGGGAGGGTAATTTAGGTATTATCTCGATTAATAGCTTGGGGCATAAGCTAGGTAGGTTATTAAGGGAAATACTCTATATATAGGGGTAATAAAAAAGGGAAAGACATGCTGAAATTTGTTGAGTGTTTTTAGTGAACTTTTAAGAGTTATTTTGGGAGAGAGCAAGCCTCTCGAAAGCTTGTATTTATCTATTACTTCCTCCGTTCTTTTTTAGTTGCAACATTTGACAAATTACACTATTCATGTTCTCTTATTTGACCACATTTATTGATTTATATGTTAAACAAAATATAGTCATGTGGGGTCTTGTTTGATTCGTTTCGATGTAAGCTTTCATAATATCAAATTTTTATAATTTTTACTTGCATACAATTAGAGATAAAACGATTTGAAATTGTATATTGGCAAGCGTGAAAGTCAAAATGTTGCAACTAAATAAAAACAGAGGTAGTATATTGCTGTAATTTCAGTTTACCAAGCAAATACTCTTCTTCTTCCTAATTTTCTACCATTAATGGTGTCCAATTTATGTTAGTTCATAACATTAACCTTACCTAGCCACTCAACCCATGTGATACATTTTCATTACTTTGATGATTAAATAGCTCTTTTCCGATGACCAGACAAGTAAATATTCAATTTCAAGATCCTTGTTAAGTTGTTATACAAGATATTACATATGACAATTAATTTGAATATAATTTATAGGCAAATGTGTCAGCCAACGCCACACTTGTGCCATGAAACTTAGCCGATCAGTAGGCTGCCTCATATTCCAGCCAACCACCATTTTTGAGGGATTAGTTTCAAACAGCTTCAGCCTATGTATAAGACTGCATAGTACTCAAATATTCGATTAATCCCAACACATTGATAATCTTTTTCATGATGCTAACTTATGTTAATCCAATTTGCACAATGAAAGTGCTATTCTTGATTTTTAGCCTTTCCTTCTTTTTTTTTAAAAAAAAGAATTGGCCTTTCCTTCTTATATAAGACTATTAAAATACTTTTTTACAATACAAGCAAATCTGATTACATGCTAAGAACCTCCCTCCACCATATTAATAGGCCACATTAAAATTCTTTAGTCAAAACTCAAATCTTGTCAACTTCGGTCATTATTATCATTCCGAACAACGTAGTAGAGAGCTATAAATTAACCATTGGACTATTCTTCAAAAAAGAATCTAAAATTCATTATCACATCACAACTCTTTAGATTTGTTCATACTTTGTGTTCATGTTAGGAAATTGTCTCCGCAAAATTATTAAAAACATATATAGTTGTATCTTGTATGCATGGACTTAAAGTTCGGCTATTAAAATACAAAATGGCCGAGCAATGATGGATTTCGGAGTTGTAACGTAGAACTTTGTTACAAAACATCGCAATAAATATCAAATCCTTCTCATCCTGTTGTCTGACATCTATTATGTAAAGATGGCTCACCACGTTAGAACAATAATTTCCTTTTATGCTTGTTCATATGTCAGAACTGGCGGAGTATTTTACTAATACATTACATAGTTAACAAAACATGTTATTATATCAATCCGACTTGCGTGGACCCGGTTCACACTAAAAATAGTGTGGACCAGGCCCAGGCACGTGACCATAACACACACTATATCACTTTAACATACACTATATCATTGTAACATACACTATATCATTTTAACACACACTAAATCACTTTAACATACACTATATCACTTTAACATACACTATATCACTTTAACATACACTATATCATTGTAACATACATTATATCATTTTAACACACACTATATCACTTTAACACACACTATATCACTTTAACATACACTATATCATTATAACATACACTATATCACTTTAACATACACTATATCACTTTAACATACACTGTAACATACACTATATCATTTTAATATACACTATCATTTTAACATACACTATATCATTTTAACATATACACTATATCATTTTAATATACACTATATCATTTTAACATACACTATATCATTTTAACATACACTATATCATAAACTCACGTGATATGGATCGGGTGCACACTAATTAGTGTGCACCGGGTTCATATTAGTTTTATTGTTATTATATTATAATTAATTGTTCACAATTATATAACCCACACTTTGTGAAATATATGGTCATAAACTCATATTATGTTGAAACATATACTTCATAAACTTAGAAATTGCGAATGAGGTTAAAGCCCAGTGATGTGAATTTCTAGAAACAATTCATGCCATGTTGCCCGCAATCTGTTCCATAAATCCAATATAAGCCACTTCTGGACAAAAAAACCACTACCGTGACCTCGCTACAAAATCTAATTTCCTTAATTGTATTGTTACCTAGACTAGTATACCCATTTTCAACATCCTTTAAAAAACTTATGTGAATGTTGATGAAATACGGAGACCGAAGTAAAATGTAGCCTAAAATTTCTAACATGAAGAGTGTGTTATGTGTATGTCAATATTAAGCTGCAAGGTGGGATTGGTCGGTTATGTTCCCATCTTCTGACTCGAGACTCAGGAGTTTGAGAAGATTTGTAATTTCAGCCTTGGGTAAGGTCCTTGATAGAACATAAGCCCAAGATTTCATGTTATCTAGACTAGTTAATCCCATCCTATTGACCTTTAAGAGTCCACGTTTGGTAGTTTTGACTGTTAATTTAATAAATAAAAATTAAAGTTACAATGTAAATTTGCTCATGTTAGAGTTATATCAATATTTAAATGATATCAATTTTACTATTATAAAAGGTTATAGTAAAGTCACATCTAATAATATCAACTTTGTAATTTTAAAAGGTTATCAGTAAACCGCATCAGTAATATCAATCTTACAACTAGTGCATTTATAAACTATGAACATAATTTAGTCTCCAAGACTAGGAGTGTCAACTATGCACAAGGCTTGGACTCAAGGTTAGAGTTATATTTCCAGAATGCTCCCCCATCCAATCAAGAAAAATCCCTTTTAGCTCCTAATATATGCTACAAACATCAAACGAGAACACTTGTACATGGATTATCAATCCACATACACTATATCCACACACACACACTGCACAATGTATCACTCCTCAGGGCTGTCAATATAGAACAGCTGGAGTACAATACATAAAATATGCATAGCCAAGCCCAAAATGATACTATTATACTACCAAATAGTTGGGCTACATGCCACCTTTTTACAAATACGCTAATCAGCAACTCTTAGGGAAAAGGGGATTACAAATTTAACAAAGAGACGACATGTTTCCAATCACAAAGCTGTACGACAAAAGCAAAATTAACAGAACTGGTAAGAAGACGTTTAGTGGTAGACGAACCTGCAGTCCACCATAAAGCAAGTGCAAGTGGGAATCTATAAATCCAGGAACTACAATCTTTCCTTCTAGATTCAACTTTTCAGTTTTGCTCCCTTCTAATCCCTTCAATACAGCATCATAATAATCAATACAACTGCTGTAAGTGTAAGTATGAAAATTTGTAATTTGTGATAAGAAAATAGAAAAATGTAATAGTTATTCTTTTCTTTTTTAAGGCTGGCTTTTTGTTAATCATATTAATAAGCCAAATTTTATACCAGGAACAAGTTTATTACACTCATTGTAATGAAGAGACCTACCCGTTAGTTATAGCAATAATCACAACTCTTTCTAACTGTAAATTTACCACCTTTGGTTGTATAATAAATCATCCACTATATAGTGAATCGACGGTCTCATCATCATCAAATTTCACAAATTAAAGAGACAAAGACATCAATGGTATTAGATTAAACTACTCCAATTATAGATTCAGCCATCCAATTACAAATTTTAACAAATGTGACATATTTGGTTACCCCGCTATAATCATCAACAACACGAACCCCATAAAAACAAAGAATAAATTAACACTACCAGTCCCAACTATTAGCCGAGTTGCTTTAAAAGGTCCCAATTTTTTAATATTTTAGATGGTCAACTTTAGAGGTTCTTTCCAAAACCGCCCTTTGTCTTAAAAAAATTAAACTTTATGAAACGTATCATAATAAACCGATTTGATAGGCTAATTGAGGTAAAGGACCGTTATGGAAAGAGACTTCCAGAGTTGGGAACGTTCTAAGATAATCAAAAGTCGGGTCCTTTTAAAGCAAATCGACCATACTTATAACAAGTAGCGTCAACTATTCCTAAAAAGAACAAAGCCTATTTGGTGCACATTGCTAGCACATAGAGCATGGGTGCACATATGTACATGGATAACAAGCCAAAATGAACACATATACATGGATAACAAACCAAATGAACAAATATATGAACATATGTACATCTATGTTGGTACATGTTCATTGGTATTGGTCTTTAGGTTCATAATCAAGTACTTCATATTCATCGTGCCTATGGTTCTCATCATAGTATCATACGGACATATATATGTACTAATTTGGGTAAAAAGAAATGCAAAGAGACCCAAGGACGAAAAAGAGAGGAAACCTGAAGTGAGGAGTAGTTCCCAAGACCCAAAATCCGGCCATTTTTAATGGCCATAGAGTTAGCGACCGGAAAAGAAGGGTCGCTGGTGTAAATGAAAGCATTTGTAACTAATAAATCTGCAATTTCTGCTTCTTTGAATTTCAACCACTCTGTGTAATTAAACATTAATTATCAGTTTGTATAGTAATTATTACTCGGAAATAAAAAGTGATTAAGTATAATAGTTAGTCTAAATGATATGAATTCAGCAAAAGAGAGATAAAGAAAATGTAAAATTTACCAGAAAATGGATGAAGGAGCAATATGGAGAGAATGAACACTACAAAAGACGATACCAGGAGAACCGTGCTCATTATGCCCGGTACTCCAGTAGAATGGGAAGAGAGAGAAAGGGAGTTGCATAGGACTAGCTAATTTTTCACTCAAAAATTGATTATTTAGCCAAATATTTGAAATTTGTTGTGAAATTAGGGGTAAAAAGATGGTAATACTGCAAATTTGGAGAAAATAACGAATAATTATAGTGATTTATGAATAGTGCATACTTAGTTATAAAATAACTTTTTATGCTGTAGAGAAAAATTAGATGAGTTAGTTTTGCGTGGATTTAGTCCACAATAATGTTATTGTGGACCAAAATCAATTACATAACATAGTAATCCTTTTTTTCATATAGTAACCTTTTAAAATCTTAAGTTACACTATGTAATTACTATCTACCATAGTGATCGTTTCTTTTTTTAATATAGTCAATCTTTCTTACATTAGTTTATCATAATAAAATTTTCATTTTGTGACTTTTTTTTCACATAGTCAAACTTTACAATCTATATTTACTCATCTTTATCTCTATTTTTCTATATAGTAAATTTTTTTTTATAAATCACAATAATTAACATTAGGTTCACACTAATTTAGTGTGGACCATGTCCATATCAGTTTTTTACAAATTATATAAATTATCAGTGTGATATATCATTATTCACATATCAACGTGATTATTTAGGATAACTTGGCAAATTTGTGTTGGAAATTGATATTTTACTCTCTTGTCGTGAGTGTGAGATAACTTAAAGCAAATGTCATATTTATGCTACAAGTATTTATTGTGTTTTTACAATTTTGCAAGTCAACATTGCTCAATTATAGCCTATTGGCTTGGAGAAATAACACCGAACATTATGTTGATACTTGAGCTATGTCTTAATAATTTGTGTTACCATCCTAGGGTTATTGACTTGATAAGTTAAAGCCTTTGGAGTATTTGGAGATACGTAATTCTTTGTTTTAGAAAATAGCATGATTACCATTGGTCGTGTAAACTATAGAGCTTGACATCTACCACAGGAATGAGAACTGCTCGTACAATGGCATAAACCTTTTTCACTATTTCTTCTTTTCCTTCTTGCAAGTCTCCCTCCCGAATTTCTGTTCATGGCATCCTCCTCCTTGATGATATCTCAATCTAAACTTTGATGGATCTATCATTGGTTCCTCCACTTCAGCTGATGTTATCATCCGTAACTTTGATGGACAAGTTTTGGTAGCCCAAGCCCATCAATTTGGTCACATTTCAGCTCTTGTTGTTGAAGCCTAGAAATTGCATAATTGCCTCATCCTTGCTCAAACTCTCTATATTCATAACTTCTATGTTGAAGGAGACAAGTAGGAGGAGGAACCAATGATATATACATCCTTGCTCTAGTCCATGCATGAATTATACAAACTCTCATCACAAATCAATTCACTATTTACTCCATTGATCACATTTTTTGGACTCAATAGTATAGCAGATTATCTTTCAAAAGGGGTCACTCTATTTATGTTGCCACGGTTGATGTTGTTGTTGGAGCTGATCCTGCATGTAATTGTTTCGTTCTTCTTGATTCGTTAAGTCACTCCCTTAATACAAGGGTGTCATAACATTTTTTCTTGTAGCATAAAAAAAAAGCAGCATTCAATGTTTATGTAACTTATTTGTCAAAATTTGTGGGCATTCATCAAGCTCATAATAAGATTGTTATTGATGATTCCAACTTTCACATATCTTTTAAAAATAATCCTAACTAAAGTTCTCAATCGCTATTTTACCGCCCGTATTTACTAAAAATCACTTGTATTTTTTCCTTGAAATGCCTCCCATACCCCTCCCCTTTCACCCCACTCTTACTCCCTCACCTCTCATCCAACTTCACCTCACTCCATCTCTCGGACCTCCACAACCGCCGGACAACCACCACCGGAGCCACACTCGCGCACCACCACCACGGACAACCACCAAAGCACCACCTCGCTATCACGAACAACCACAAACGGAATGTGGTTAGTCTTTTAAATTTTTTTTCCACCAACAAGGTATGGTAACAAACTTTTTTTTCATTTCCTCCACCGAGGAAACGAAACAAAATTCCGTTTCCTCCATGGAGGAACGAAAATCAATTTCGTACGAAATGGATTTTCGTTCCTCTATGGAGAAAATGAAGATCTATTTTGTGTTCCTTGGTGGAGGATAGGAAAAAAAAAGTTCGTTATCATGGTGGAGGAAATGGAAAAACAAATTCGATGAAGGAAACCAAGCAAATTTTTCCAGCATGTTACGTACTAACAATGGGGGTGGTGGATTTTTTCAGCAAAAATAGAACAAAAACTCATGTTTTTCTGGCATTTTGTGGTAGTGGTGGTGGTGGGGTGGGTCTCACAGTGGTGTTGATGTTGCCTCTGTCGTGGTGGTGGTTCTGGTGGTGGTGTTTGCTATGGTGGTTGGGGTGAGGTGAGAGAAAGTGAGAATGAGAGTGAGAGTAGGAGAGAGAGAATGAGTAAGAGTGAGTGAGAATACATAGGGGTAGTTTAGGAAATTTTTTAAAAATATTCTTGCGTTTTTTAAAAAATACGGACAGTAAATAGTAATGCTCCTAAAGATTATTCAAGAATAATCATTCTTCTAATAATACAAACACTTATTTTTGTATGCATATCATAACCCAAAAAGGATTAAGAAGGCGATAAAAACTATAGTTTGAATTATTTCAATAAAATTTCCCCAAGAGTTCAGTTATTTTAAAATAATACAATGTTGAGAAATTTTTTGAAAAGATAAGTGAAAGTTGGAATTATTCATTTTATTTTTTATATCCAGGGTGTTTCTAGTACCCCCAAGTATTTAGAGACAACAAGCTCCCAAACTTTTTTTGTTCTTAACCCATAAGAACTCTAGTTTTCTTTGTCTGCTTAGAAGCCACCACCAACCTTTTGGTTGATAACATGCCCCTATTTTCTTGTGTATTTCTAGTTTTTTTTTTTTGTTTCATGTTCACGCTAAATTTCTATTAAGAAAGACTCAAACCTAATTCATTCGCGGAGTCTTTTTTGGATTAGAGAGTTAAACTACCCAATTGTTGAAAATGTCAACCCATATTATATATTGGGTTTTATGTCTATTCCTATGAGAGTTTGGGGATATATTTTGGTTTCACAAGGAATATTTAATTTGTTGATAAAACTTTGTATGGTTTTGCGACATATATTAATACTACATCTACAATCAATTGCATTGTATTTAGTTTCAATTGCGTTGCATTTAGTTTAATTTCAAAAATATAATAGATTGGAAGACCCCCTCGAAGGATGTATCAACTAACAATGTGAAAGAGAATATGCAGAAATGTCAAATCTCATCTAACAATAATATACTGCAAGGCAAATAGCTAAATGTGGTAGCAACTTCACCTGAGAAATTGTTACCTCTAGTGGCATTTTTGTTCCAAGGAAGTTGCTACTTAGTGTTTTTGTTGTGAAAAAAACTAGTTAAAAATGCTGCATTGAAGGTGGCAGAGATAACAGATCTTTGGCTAAACTTACTAATGTTATAGGACATCTTATAGCCTCTAATTCTCTAAATGCATGTCAAAGTTGCATACATATACGTAGCCTAACGGAATACAATCACTTTGCACAATTGGGAGGAAAGAGAACCAGTTTTTAAGTGAGACGAACTCAGCTAGTCCAACAATAAGTATCTCCATAATATAATCCTCCAAAAATCAATGCAGGGTCGTGCTTGGCTAGTCAAACACAGGCTTGTTCATAGATCGCTGGGGCTTTCAGTTATTCATTGTTCGAACAGGGAAGCATATATGCATTTCAATCCAATGCCAGGCTACACATCCATGTTTCTTTCCAGGCCTTGTTATTTTGAAATATCGTAGAGGAGTTCAGATCCAAACTGTTGCTGTCAGCATTGTTGCTGGTTTTTGTATATAATGTCTCCTGAATTTGCAGCAGTGACGGGACATAATCTGATAGAAAATGCATAAGGCACAGGAGGGATCAAATACTTATCGTGAACACACGGCGTCCAGCTATCATCTCCTCCTAAACCCATATGCTTGTGATCAAGATGTACCTGTAATAAGAACATAAAAGAATAGCTAAAATGAAGCAATCCGAGTAAAGAAAAGCCAGATGTAACCATGCCTTCCAAATTTTATTGGCAATGCTTCCTATCAAACCAATCAGCCAAGTGTGCTTTCCCTTTAAATTTAGAAGGAAAGATTGTATCATGATCATGGTGCCTTTTTTTTTATAGTTCATTAAGTTTCTAAGCAGCATATCTAAGCACAAATATATATGGTGAAGATGTCTCCACAAATGTTCAATTTATGAATAAAAATGATAGCAGTAAGTGCTGAAGAAGAACAATCAGGGGAAAGAAAAGCAAGCATGATGTAGCTGGGTGTCTGGGCGAGGGAAAAAATTAAAGAAATCACCTCAATGTCCTCTCCTTCAACAAGGTTTTCATTATGAGTAGCCCGATCTAGCTCAGTTGTTGTGAAGTAGCTGGTACTCATTTGCATTGTTGGGGAACTATCATATATGGAAGCATAAATCCCGACACCATCCTTGTTTTGCAATGTCAACCACCTAACATCTGCCCTCCCACCACATTCACCAGGAACTATGTAAGGAACATGCATCTCACCAACAGTTTTTTCATGAATTGCTACCTGGGCAGCTGCTTTTCTATCAGAATAACACTCAAACGGCCCCTTTCCATACCATTTAACTCTATCCACTTCTTTGTCCAAATGGAACTCAATTCCAATCCGAGGCAAAGGTGGAAGATCAGACTGCAGTTTGACACTAGTCTCAATTATAATGTCCCCAGAACCATAGATTATATAAGTTAAATTAACTGTAAAAGTAATATCTGTTTCGTTTGGTTCAGCAATGTTTTTAGATCTTGGGATCCCTAGAACGACAACAGCTATTTCCACAAAACCTGTATTATTCTGAACTGAACAGCTATTGGTGATGAAAGCTATGTCGTCAAGGAAAGCAGCTTTCCACTTAGATAAGTAACTATCTGCACCACCGCCTTTGTCATTATCTGTAGGAGCTCTCCAGAAGCATGGAACTATGCCTCTGTTCATCACAGAAACTCCTTGAACCTGCAATGCAAGACCATTAATTCCACTTATCAGAAGAACTGAATAGCATACTTTAATTTTACCTTGTAGTCTTTTTTTAACAAGAAAATAAATTTTAATTGCAGGGACCAGGTTGGGGGGTGGAGTGGGAGAGGGTCGTCTTTTTTACATAGACAGAATGAACTGTAGTTACTGCTCTCATCGTGTGGAAACTGAACATACATATAGTCCTTCAAGCAGAGATGCTACCAAATACACATTTGCAGTGTTAAGAATTTTATTCATTGACCTTTCCTTTACAGAACTACCTTATCTTCAGCCATACATTGTTTTTTAAACAACATATATACCACTGAGAAATGTAATCACACGTTAGCAAGAAAATATATAGTAATACAAATTAAGGATTGAGAAATGGAACTAGCAGTACCCTCCAACTCTCAATAGATCCAGTCTGCGTATTAAACACAATCTCACTGGCATCCTGCTGGAAAATTTTGATTGTGTCTCCATGATTCTCGGTGCGAAGGACAGGATCCTTAGGTTTGATAACCTATAGATACATTAATTGCCATTAGTGAGGACAGAAAATTCACCTCCGATACAAACACGACGTTACCAATGTAAAAAAGGGTCATTACATGAGGACCAAATTTTCTGTTGGAAGGCAACTGCATTTGGGTTGATGAAATCACATGACCAGCTTCCACCCAGCGAGTGGAGTGGAGAAGCTTCATAGTTACTGTCAAGAAAATTTCCTCAGAAGTACATGAAGTCCAAGCTGTGTACCATGGACCAGATTTCCATTCCATAGTGTAGCTACTCTGGGGCTCAATTTGTGGCAGAGACAGTACCCCAGATCCTAATTCAGATCCATCCCCAAGAATGACCCAGTGGAATTCCGATCCTTGCGTAGTTTCATAAAAATGAGCGTTTGTTATCTGAAGATTAAGAATTGACTTCGTGAAACTAGGATTTTATAGCATATAGGCATTGTTAAGTAAATTATATCAGTACCTTGAGTAATCCTTTCTCGAGTGAAATCTTGACTGGCTGATAAAGGTATTTCACTTCTGGAAGAAGCGCATTTACAGATTATAAATAATGATTGCAATGAAACATACTGTCAAAATCAGAAAAAATGTAAGTGATAGAAAACATAAATTTCAGTGTTGCTTCAGGTTACCATGCAGTGCAGGGTGAGGAGTTCTATCAGGCCACACAAGTCCATTAATACAGAAGTTCAGATCATTGGGAGTATCGCCAAAATCACCACCATAGGCCCAGTGCTTCTTGCCATCTGCACCTTCCTTCAGTAGTCCCTGTATGCAAAGTGATAAATTTAACCTTTCCGAAATGCATCCCTTCCTTCCAGAGCATAGATACACATGACATAGACCCGAGGACTAATTGAGTTATAAGATAATTAGCATATATTTGTAGTGTAATGAAAAGAAGAATATTTTTTAGAGAGCCCAATATCATATTGTTCACTATATACCCCTTGTTACTTTCGTTTTGTATTGCTCTTTTAGAACATTTTCCTTATGATCCTTGAAAATTGAAGAATGTAGAGCATATTCAAAGCACGTTGCTTCTACGCTAGGATAAGATGACTTATAATTGTTGTTGCAGAGTCATGTATGATAATCACAAATTCGACAAGAACAAAATGAGGTTTCAATCAATGATATTTACCATGCCTGAAGATGTCTTCAAAGTAATGCATTACAAACCTGATCAACCCAATCCCATATGAAGCCTCCCTGAAGTCCAAACGTATTGTCAATAGCTTCCCAGTACTCATCTATATTCCCGTTGCTGTTTCCCATTGCGTGTGAATACCTGCAAGTTACATCTAAATTAGTTTAAACATGCCATGTATCATTAGAAAGAATTGCTCGAGAACCAATACTGCGGTTAAAAAAAAAAGCACATTGGAGTTTATCTTCTCTACCATTTGTTTAAACCATGTTAGCACCTCTTCTTATCTTTAACGACTAAGATAAGAGCATGAAGGGAACATTAAACATACTCGCATAATATGAGAGGCCTTGCTTCATTTGGATCATTGGCAATCTTTACAATGTCCCAAACACGCATGTACATGGGACAAACAATATCAGTAGATGAGGTTCTGGATCCACCTCCTTCATAATGTATTACCCTAGATGGATCTCTTCCTCTGATCCAACCTGAAATTTGCGCACGTATTTAGCATTGTATAAAAAAAGCTCAAGGCGCATTGAGGTGATAGGGGCCCTAGTGCACCTATGTGTGCCTCATTGCAGTGAGGTGCAACTAAGGAAAATTCAAAAAATCTGATTAAAAAAATGTGCGTCTAGGTGCACTTCTTTGAAATCGCCTCGCCTAACACAAAAAAAGCGCATAACCCCATTCACCTTGCGCCTTAGACGGGCTTTATTTTCTGGTATTTATTATCTAGCAGGCAAGAAGATATAGTAGATGCAGTTTAGCATGGTGACTGAAGTAGGATATAGAGATCCACTGTTACATGAACATCGATATTTTTCACTGCCTATTGAATTTAATTATTCTTGATACTGAATTCTAACACGATTCACAGAATTGACATGTTTCCTCAAAATAAAAATAATTGTGAAATTTATATTCAAAACAGGAGGCATAGTCCTTTCTTATTTATTCATCTAGAAGTCGTGTATTCGTTTATCTAGTAACAGTTTTGGTGTAATTTGCACAAGAATGTCTAACAGTCTGATGTACAGAGAATTCTCATCTTTTCACAAGCACTTCTTGGTAACAAGAAAGTGTGCCCATTAACATGAGTGTTTGGACTCTAGACCTTGATGTGCATTCAGAAAGGCTGGTCAGTAAAGGCCTCATAGAAGAGATGGCATAACTTCTATTTTGGTTAAAAAACGACTGAACCGCTGAAGCAAAGGGTATGAAGTTTTGATTTTAATAATCATTACCAGTTTACCACACAAAGAGGCTTGAATAAAAACTACATGTTTCTTTCCCCCATAAACACTAAAAGAAACATAAGTAAATACTAGAAAGCATAAAATACAATAAGTACATGTTGAGTATAAAATCACTCATACCAGCTAAAGCAGAATGATTTGGTCCATATCCAGCCTCATTACCCAAGGACCAAGAGATAATGCATGCGTGGTTTTTGTCCCTTTCAACCATGCCTGTAACACGATCAAGCATAGCAGCAGTCCAGGTGGGTTCCATTGTAGGATGCTTAAAAGGACCAGAATGATCAAAACCATGTGTCTCAATGTTTGCTTCATCTATCATGTACATGCCAAACAGATCACATAACTCATACCATCGAGGATGGTTGGGGTAGTGGCTGTTCCTTACAGCATTGATATTATACTGCTTCATCAGTACCAAGTCCTAGATATTAGAACAAGAATATAAGCAAACTCAAAAGATTTATCCACATAATTTGAGCTTTGGATAATAAACCAAGATTGTACTACAGAATAAAAGGACCGTGAGCATTACCTTAACCATGCAATACTCCAAATTTGTCTTTCCAAGACGTGGATGGTGCTCATGTCGGTTTACGCCTCTAATCATAACAGGGTGTCCATTGACCAGTAACTGCTTGTAAGCTGTTTCTATTTGCCTAATACCTACTTGGCACGATTCACAGTCAACCACATTTCCAGATGCATCTTTCAAGATCACAACCAGCGCGTACAGATTTGGCTGCAATTATACAAAGAAGGACAGATAGAAGAGAGATCAGAAACCTAAAACTATTATTTTAAATACACTCAAACAAGAAGATATTTGTTCTAGGTGAAAGAGACTACATAGATATCAAATATCTTGAAATTTTTCCAGTTTTACCATCAAGAAACATAGATATAAGAGATTCATTGGAGGCCATTTTTAAGTATTAATACTAGACGGCATGGTAAAGATATACAGGACTTCATGCAATGTGACTCAAATGACAGGAAAAAATGAAAGCCTCGCCACAGAAATTCAAGGTAGACATTAGTATATGCACCGTTTTAGCAAAACTTCTAAAATTCTATACTGCTATTGTAATCCCCCACATTTTTAAAAGATTTTCATAAATATATTAAGGTATTTATGTAGTTATATTTAAATCCAAATGAGTTTGGAAAATGGTTTGACTGTTAAAAAGGGTTGACTATTTTAAAAGTCAACTAAAAATATTTTTCATGGCTTAATAAAACTTGTAATATTTTAATTAAGCATGTTTTAAATAAGAGTTTAATTACTAAAAGCATATTTGAAAAGAAAACTTAATGGTCACGAAAGCCCAAAAGTAATAAAAAGGGAAAGGATAATTTGATGACTAAAGTCCTAATAAGCCCATCTTGTTAGTCATCAAAGTTTTAATTATTGAAATTTCTTTTCCTAAGCCCAAAAGGATTAGCCTATTTAAATATCCTAAAAACCCAAATATTTTGCCCTACATTCTATTTTCTCTCTCCTCCCTTGCACGTACTTCTGAATTCTCTCTCCCTCACTCGACATTTTCTCTCTCCTCTCTCTTGGTGCGTGAGTTCCTATTTTTCTCTCAAAAATCGTTTCTTCTTCGCTAAGTAACGTTTCTTGTTGAACAAGAAACGTCACAAATATTTTCTTGAAGCCGAAACCTGCTGCCGCCGGTCCTTGCTGCTGTCCTTCAGTCCGGCGCTGCTCTTCCTCCTCATTTTCGGTTGTTTTCTTTACTTCTCCTTAAGATTCCATTAAAGTCCTAATTTTTATTGTTATTTTATTACTATTTACATGTTTATGATTTAATTATATTTATTATGAAGAATATATTTTCGGTTCATATGTATAAAAGTAAAAAATTTCAGATTTATTATTTTTAGTTTTAATCATGAAAGATAGGTTTTTAGGGTTTTAAAACTAGAAACCGTATATTTAAAGTATAATATGAATTTGATTAGAATACGATTTTTATATGCATTTAAAATATTTTCAGAAGGTTTAGAAAATTTTATAAATGCTGGAAATTCAGAAAGTTAGTATTTTAAGGTTTTAATGATTTTTAATCACTAGAATAGTTGTACTATACTAGGATTAAAAATAACGAGAGTTTAAATTATAAAAACGATTTTTAAAGACGTTTAAAAAGGTTTGGGACGTTTTAAAGTTGCTGTATTTTTTTTAGTTCAAGTATTTACTTGATTATTTTATTGTTGTAGGCGGAGAATTTATAGTAGGGGACTTTTAGAGCATAAAAGTGGCCTACCGTTGCGTTTACACAAGGTACGTACATAATCTACGTGCTATATGGTTAGAAACATGCCTTAGGGATGTTTTTATTTATTAGTATCATGTATAGGACCTTGTTGTTCATATATATGAATTACTGAAATTGTTTTTACATGATATTTTGCCTATGTGCTACATGTAAACTAGAAGTAGTTATGAATATGTATGTTTGTATGGAAGTTTTGTTGGAGATATAATGCAAATAGAAGTTGTGGTATAGACTAAAAGGGCCATGTTGTATCTGAGAGTTCAGATTTATGAAACTTTTCAGTTACAAAGTCTATTCCACTCTGTTTTAAATGTGCTGTAACAGCTGCTTATTTCTCTCCCCTAAATCTGATTTCTTTCCTTAAATATAGAGAGTTTTTATGGATGATTTTTCTGGTTTAAATTTGACAGATTTAGTTTGGCAGATTTCTCTCCTAAAATCTCTCTTCAGTTACACTTTGTTTTTGGCTATAAAAAGTGTTTGCTGTCCTCATAAATTTATAGAAAAACATATATTCTTCCTCTCTTCTTTCTGATTTTCTCTCTCTAGTTCTGAGCATTTCTATGAGTTCCTAATTTCCCTTATTGAGTGCACATAAGGGGAATAGCTGTGTAAAATCTTGGGGGCAACGCCACTTCCGATTGCACCATAGTCGGGCGAATTTGCTTCTAAGACAGTGTTTTCAACACGTCACAGCTTCTATCACATTAATCTTTTTGGCCCACATTGTTATCCATTTTCAGTTTTTGCAGAGCTATATTTTTCTACAATTTAGAAGCAAAATTTTCATTCATCTGCAATTTCATATCATGGATTCATCCTTGTTCAAAACTCTTCCTGATCTCTCCAAACTAGAAGCGCTTGATGGTACTAATTACAAGCGATGGGCTCAAAAGCTCTTGATCTTCTTTGAACAACTCGAGGTTGATTACGTCCTCTCAACTGACTGCCCTCAGCAAGCCACTCCAGCCGCTGCTACTGTTGATGCTACACATTCTGATCTAGATGGTCAGATCGCAAAATACGAAAAACACAACAAATTCGTTACAGGTCATCTTCTGAGTCATATGACAAATGCCCTATTTGATCTTTTTATTAATAATAAGTCAGCAAAATCAGTTTGGGAGACCTTGGAGAAGAAATACGGGACTGACGATGCCGGAAAAAAGAAGTATGCCACTGGAAAGTGGTTACAGTTCAAGATAGTTGATGATAAGCCAATCATGGACCAAGTCCATGAGTATGAAAATCTAGTTGCTGACATCCTAGCTGAAGGTATGAAGATGTGCGAAGTGCTGCAAGCCAATGTCCTAATCGAGAAGCTTCCTGATTCATGGTCTAACTACCGCAACCATCTCAAACATAAGAAGCGAGATAGTCGCTAGAAGAATTAGTCAGTCACATGAAGATTGAAGAAGCCAACAGACTAAAGGATAAGGACTCTTCTTCCTATGAACTTTCTGTTAAAGCTAACCTTGTGGAATCTTCTGTTTCTAAGAATGACAGGTTCAAGAAAGCTACTGCAAACTTCAAGAAGAACAATCAGAATACCTCTGAGAAATTAGGAGTCCAGAATAAGAGAAATGGAAATTTCAAGAAGAACATCAATGGAAAGGTGTCAAAGGCAGTGGCTGCTATGTATGTGGAAAACATGGTCATAAGGCTTTCCAATGCTACAACCGTCAAGATGCTGCAAAAAATGGACAGAAGCAAGATAAGAGCAAATCTCAAGCTCACCTAACTGAAGATCAGAATGAAATTATTGCTGCAGTGGCTGAATTGAACCTAGTTTGCAACAAAGCAGATTGGATCATTGGCACAGGAGCTACCAAACACTTTTGTGCAAACAAGGAGCTGTTCGAGACCTTTGAAGAAGCTGCAAACAGCGAGCAAGTCTTCATGGGAAACTCTAGCAGTGCTGAAGTCTTCGGTAAAGGAAAGATCTCTCTCAAATTAAATTCTGGAAAAACTTTAGCATTGCATAATGTGCTTTATGTGCCTTCCCTACGTAGAAATCTGATTTCTGGTGGACTCCTTAATGAGGCTGGAATTAAGTTAGTGTTTGAAGCTGACAAACTTGTATTGACTCGTAATGGGGAATATGTGGGGAAAGGGTACATGTCGGGGGGATTATTTGTCTTAGAGACTATCTGCGTTGTTGAGTCCATTAATAAAACTTCTACTTCTGCTTACTTGCTTGAGTCCGTCGATCTTTGGCATGGTAGGTTAGGACATGTAAACTATAATTCTTTGAAACGTTTGCAAAACATGTCTTTAATTCCTAATTTAGTTGGGAATGACCAAAACAAATGTGAAATATGTATTGAGGCTAAACATTCCAGAAAACCTTTCAAGACTGTCACTAATAGACAAACTGAATTACTTGAACTGGTGCATACGGACTTAGCTGACTTTAAAAATACCATGAGCAGAGGCGGTAAACGCTATTACATTACATTTGTTGATGATCATTCTAGATATACGAAAGTGTATCTTTTGAGAACCAAAGACGAGGCAGAACAAAAGTTTTTAATTTTTAAGGCAGAAGTAGAAAATCAATTGGAACGTAAGATAAAGAGACTTAGGTCCGATAGAGGCGGTGAGTACGGAACAACCTTTTTAAAGGAATTTTGTGAGAAAAATGGAATTATTCATGAGTTGTCTGCTCCGTACACTCCCCAACAAAATGGCATTGCTGAAAGGAAAAATAGAACTCTCAAAGAGATGATGAATGCTATGTTAATAAGTTCAGGCTTGCCAGATAACATGTGGGGGGAGGCTTTACTCTCTGCTAACTATGTGTTAAATAAAGTACCCCATAAGAAGCTAGATAAGACCCCGTATGAACTATGGAAAGGCCATGGACCCAACCTAAAATACCTAAAGGTGTAGGGGTGTTTGGCCAAAGTGGGTTTACCTTCCTTTAAACGGGAAAATGTTGGACCTAAGACCTTTGATGCTATATTTGTTGGTTATGCTGAAAACAGTGCTGCATATAGGTTCATGCGCATAAATGATAGATCAATGTGTGAATCTAGAAATGCTGATTTCTTTGAGCATGTTTTCCCTTTAAAGAAAAATGTTACTTCTCATGAGTTGCCCGTGTCCACTCGTACTTCCTCTTCTATGCCTTTAGTTGTCTATGAAAGATGGAAAAGCCGTAGAATTGAAACTAGCTCGGGACCTGGTTCTTTGACTACCTTTCTAACTGAACTCAATGATGTGGATGAATTAGATGAACATGTTGTATGCTTTCACTTGTTTGAAGATGAGCCTAAAAATTTTGAAGAGGCTATGAGTTCTATTGATGCTAGTTTTTGGAAGGAAGCCGTTAATAGTGAAATCGAGTCGATTACATCTAATCATACATGGGAACTTGTTGAGTTACCTAAAGGTAGCAAAGCTATTGGCTGTAAATGGATCTTTAAAAGGAAAAGAAAACCTGATGGTACAGTTGATAGGTACAAGGCAAGACTAGTAATTAAAGGTTTCACTCAAAAATTTGGTGTTGATTTCTTTTACACTTACTCGCCTGTGACTAAGATCGCCACTATCCGTGCTCTTCTTGCATTAGCTTCAAGTTATAAGTTGATTGTACATCAAATGGATGTAAAAACTGCTTTTTTGAATGGGGACTTAGAGGAGGAAATTTATATGGTACAACCTCCTGGTTTCGTAGTTCCGGGACAGGAAGAAAAAGTGTGTAAGCTAAAGAAATCTTTGTATGGATTGAAACAAGCTCCAAAAATTGGTATGAGAAGTTTCATAAAACTATTTTGAGTTTTGGATTTGTCGTGAATCGTGCTGATGCGTGTGTGTACTCAAAAATGTTTGGTCCAAATTGTGTGATTGTGTGCCTATATGTGGATGATATGTTAATTTTTGGTACACACATTGATGTTATTAATGAAACTAAAATGTTTCTTTCTTCTAAATTTGAAATGAAAGATTTAGGTGAAACTGATGTAATTTTAGGTGTTAAAGTCACCAAAACTAGTAATGGGTTCTCTTTGTCTCAAGCTCATTATGTAGAGAAGGTGTTAAAGAAATTTAACAGTTTTGATGTTGTGCCAGTTAAAACTCCTTATGATCCTAGCATTCACTTAAAGAAGAATAAGGGTTATAGTGTATCACAATCTGAGTATGCTAAGATAATTGGGAGTTTAATGTTTCTAATGAACTATACTCGACCTGATATAGCCTATGCAGTTAGTAGACTTAGTCGGTATACCCATAACCCTAGTAAAGATCACTGGAATGCTCTTAGGCGTTTGTTAAAATACCTTAGAGGTACCATGGATTGGGGTTTGCATTTTGTTGGGTTTCCTGGAGTATTAGAAGGTTATTGTGATGCAAACTGGGTATCTGACAGTGATGAGGTGAGTTCCACTAGTGGATATGTATTCACTTTATGTGGAGCAGCGATCTCTTGGAAGTCTTCTAAACAAACTTGTATTGCCCGGTCCACTATGGAGTCCGAGTTTATTGCTTTGGACTTGGCCGGGCAAGAGGCGAAATGGTTGAGAAACCTACTAGTTGATATTCCATTGTGGGGGAGACCTGCTCCCTCTGTTTCTCTGCATTGTGACTCACAAGCTGCTATTTGTGTTGCCAAGAACAGTGCTTATAATGGCAAAAAGAGACATATACATGTTCGACATGAATCTGTGAGATCTTTGATAGAAAGTGGTGTAATTACTATGGAGTATGTGAGATCTGAGAGGAACATAGCAGATCCATTGACTAAGGGACTAAACAGAAGACTAGTCCTAGATACGTCGAGGGGAATGGGGTTGAAGCCCGTTAGTTGAGGAATTCATGGTGGATACCCGGCTTTGTTTAAACAAGGCTTCTTGTGGACTAACGAAGCCATGGAAAGACTCATTTCTCTGTACTCTTCCCATTCCTATGACTTGTACATTTTGTGAGGTTAAGCTGTTTAAGCTTTTAATGAATTCATATCCCAGGGTTTGGGTGGTCCTATTGAGACGGACTTGATGAATTCACCGCCTTTATGTTGAGAGGTTGAGCAAAAGCTCTTAATGATTTCATATCCCAGGGTATGGGTGGTCTATGTGATAGGCTTGATGAAATCACCTACTTGAGTGTGAAGGTCTGGCCACCTTCTATGAAAAGACTTTGGCAAGTTTTTCCTAGAGCACTCATGAGCATCCCAAGTATAATGGCCATTGTTGGTAAGTTGGTTATCGCGGAAGTCATACTGTTCAAAGGTGAGATATGTGTTGTTGGAGTTTATTTCTTGGTTAGAGAGTTCCAGATTCGTTCACTCTCTTGATAAAGAAGTTGTCCAAATTTCACTATGTGTTGGTTCAATCGCTAGATACCAACACTTAGTATCAAGCCTTTTAGATGCTCAGAACTGTTTCTTTTGGTTTAATTTTGTTTTCCTTTGCATTAGTGGGGGATTGTTGGAGATATAATGCAAATAGAAGTTGTGGTATAGACTAAAAGGGCCATGTTGTATCTGAGAGTTCAGATTTATGAAACTTTTCAGTTACAAAGTCTATTCCACTCTGTTTTAAATGTGCTGTAACAGCTGCTTTTTTCTCTCCCTAAATCTGATTTCTTTCCTTAAATATAGAGAGTTTTTATGGATGATTTTTCTGGTTTAATTTGACAGATTTAGTTTGGCAGATTTCTCTCCTAAAATCTCTCTTCAGTTACACTTTGTTTTTGGCTATAAAAAGTGTTTGCTGTCCTCATAAATTTATAGAAAAACATATATTCTTCCTCTCTTCTTTCTGATTTTCTCTCTCTAGTTCTGAGCATTTCTATGAGTTCCTAATTTCCCTTATTTGAGTGCACATTAAGGGGAATAGCTGTGTAAAATCTTGGGGGGCAACGCCACTTCCGATTGCACCATAGTCGGGGCGAATTTTGCTTCTAAGACAGTGTTTTCAACACGTCACAGCTTCTATCACATTAATCTTTTTGGCCCACATTGTTATCCATTTTCTGTTTTTGCAGAGCTATATTTTTCTACAAGTTTGATGCAAGCAGATAAGTTCAGTTCATGTATTAATTCGTGAGTGAATTAATGTAAGTAAGTTGAATCATGTGTTACATAGATTCATGAGTTTCATTTTATTTATCTTATAAGAATCGTGGATCTTATTTGGTAATTCTGAGTTATACCTATATAAAGGTACAGTTTACTGTTGGCTAGGTTCAACAGGCAAGTTAATAAAGAATAAAAGAAGTTAAGAGAGTCTTGAATGATAAGTTGTGAACACTTGTTGATTCTAAGATTAAAAAGGAGTTTTGTGATGTTTATGTGATTGTTAGTTGTGAGTGTTGTGTGCTTGGTTGGTGTCAACACAAGTATAAAATGAATGCAACGTAAAGTGAAACGAGATAGGTTATAGACTTTAGACTGGTGCACGTCTAGAGTTGGACACTAAGGGTTGGGATACATAGTCCGCCGTGATATGTATTTTCCTAGGATTGGATTGATCACCTTTCTCTTTAGCTCAAAGGTTCCTCGATATCGCAGGTCAATTGGAATATGTGGTAGCTCCCATATCTCCTACTTCAGTATAGACAACTCGTCCCATAACTATTCCATTTAAAGAAGAAATAAAAGTTTAGAGTCTAGTTCAGTAAGAGTCATCTGCAGTTTGTTATATGCTTATTATTATTTATGTTGTAGTATCATGTTTAGGATTATTTATGCCTGATATGTAGTACTCAGCTTTGCTGATTACGTGCGTGTTTGTGTGTGTGATCATGGCTTTGCCTATTGATCCTGTGATGATAGTTTACAGGTTTGCAGATGCATTGCATTGGAAATTTGGAATGGAGAGGCTTATACTTAGTATAGTTGAAGTTGTTTTCGTAGGGACATCTTTACTTAAGTTTGAGGTTTTTAGTTGGTGTGCTTTAGTTTCGAAACAGTTGTCATTTATTTCATAAGTTTAATAAAGTTGATTTTATTTTAGTAATTGTTTTCCGCTGCAAAATTCTGAGTAAGCCGAAACGTTTTCACACGGGCGATAATGCCTGGGTAATTCTCTAGATTTGTTATAAAAGTATTTTCTAGAAAGAGAGAATTATCGGGGTGTTACAGCTATAAACTACAATATAGAAACCTAAAACCTTAAAGAAGCCCGATAGCAGCAGAAATTAACAGATCTTTAAAATGTGGTGACAAGATCACAACACACAAGGTTATTCTCTTCTCTTTTTTTCCTCATTTCAGAGACGGGGGTGAGCAGGATTGGAAAAGGTTCACGAAAAAATAATGGGAATACTCAAGTATAGCCAGTCTTCTCATAATAATCTCAATCCACAATATCCTCAAGGGTGCGGTCTCAAATAAAACGATGACCAAAATAATACCTATTTAGAAGGTCAAGAAAAGATGTGTCAAGCTCTAGTTGGCTAGGTCGGGGAGGGGATGAAAGAGGAGGGGGGGCTTCGATAAAAACAAAAGAATACACAGCCTGCTAAACAAGTTAGCAGTCACTTGGATCATTTTGAGAAGGCACTCCCATAGTAGGGATTATTCTAGAATTAACCCACATTGAAAATAATTGTGGGAAGACCACCCAGGCACCCACACTTAGGATCATTCTTGTGATATTTTCCAAAAAATTAAAGTTCAAATGGAAGTGTACAAAAAGCATATGAACTTAGTTTCTGAGATTTTAAGCAATGCTTCAAAGATTGCTATCTCAAACAGAATTTGGGTAGATGTACTTTATATAAATGAATCCTCACCTGCTCAGCAGACCAAAGCTTAGGACTGTCTATCTTTCCTTTAAAATGATATCCGTTAAACCTGAAACTTGGAGGTGGTATAAGTTCCATCTGTGTCACCACGGATGCAAGGAGATCAACTGGTTCATCATTTCCAAGCCACTTTCCAATGTCATAAACCCCTGCTTCTAGAGTAAAATTAGTAAGGATGCAGTCTCTAGGCATTGCTTGTGGTGTGTCTACTTTCACCTCAACCTAAAATCAAGGAGAACAGGCTTAGTATGCAGTGTTCAAGGATCTGGATACTGGTGTTACCAAGAGCATCAATAATGAAATATAAAAGTTATTTGGATGGATATATTGCTCATTTTCAATGATATGATTATTGAATACAGACATTGTAGCATGAAATGAAAGATATGCTAATGGAAGGTAAAGTATGAAACCAGATGAACAATGTTCAGTAATTAAAGACACTTATAGACAGCCAAGTAGCATCCAAAAATTTTCAATTGGCTACGAAGTAAGATATTAGATATGGCTGGAAATCTGACGAACAAGTTTTAAGGAAGAGAATGTGTTTCAGAAAATCCTAAACCGTTGCCACCATTGAACCGCTGCTTACATCTTTGATTCTATGTACACAGATTATAAGTGGGTATTGTTTCCTTCTTATTTCAAGTAATGTTAAAATGAAGTAGACACAAGTAAAATCATATGCCAACTAACATAGACCAAGTCACCAAACAAATGAACGTTTAAGAACATCAATTGAAGGAAACTGATTAAAGGACTAAAGTCCTGCTCTCTACACCTTACAGAATAAAACTGATATTATAGATTGAATTAGTTTTGGTGAATAAAACTGATTTTTATTGGTTCACTATTGCCTTTCTCATAATTTTATTGATTGAAACTGATTCATATTGGTTGAAATTGGTTTATGCTGATGAAAACTGATTTTACTATACATTATATATTAAGTTGAAGAGAACAGGGCCTGAGCTGGATTATATATCATATGGGATTAAATGCTAAAAAGCGAGCAGTTTCTGCAGGCACATAATATAAGAGATTCTGCAATATGTTTTAAACATAACATTATATGCCACATCAGATTTAAGGAAATGGAACCACATAAACAAAGCATTAATCCTCTTACAACAATATTCACATGGATTGCTTTCAGTCTGTCAGATGTACAAAGAAAATAAAGATACTAGAGAGAATTTTGTTTAGTCAAAACTTACTTCCAAGTCTGCATGAGAGAGACTACCATCCATGTTTGATCTAAATGAATAATCTGCAATAAAAACCTGCATGCCGTCATTTGCACCAATTAGCTGCTAGAAAAAATCTAACAAATCTTAATTGTATCGAAGAATGCAACCTCCGCTCCAGAAGAGTAGGAAGAAGAATACAGGAAAGCAGCACTGCTATCACAAGACTTAGATTTAGAATATATCCTTTCTAAACACCATGACCAAAACAACTTGATTAAAATTCAATGGGCTTAAGCAACCACGTACAAGGAAAGCAATAGGAAACAGCATACCAGAAGGATGAGAACATGCATCAAAGCACATCAGAAGGGGAAACACGAATGAAGAGAATTGTGAAAGATACAACATATCACTGTTAGGTTCATCCCATGGTTTTCTGGCCATGTGCATGCAATATATATATATATATATATATATATATATATATATATATATATATAGGTTTAAGTTCATATGAGAACCACCCTTATGGTGAGAACCGTGAGAACCACTCATTTTTCCTTATTTTACGAAGATTTTGATCATTTCATAACATTTTTGCTCATTTTTTGTTTCACTTATTTTATGGTTTTGCTCATTTAACAATTTTGTGCTCATTTATCAACATTTTTGCTCAATTTACGTTTTTCTCATTTTACTTTTTTTCTCATTTTACTTTTTTATGCTCATTTTACGTTTTTCATCTTTTACACTTTTGTTCATTTTACGTTTTTGATAACTTAATATTTTCTACTCATTTTATGTTTCTTCTCATTTGTTACTTTTTTTTTGTGCTCATTTTAGGAAGTTTTTGCTCATTTCAAGTGGTTCTCACGGTTCTCACCATAAGAGGGTTCTCACTAGAACCCAACCCTATATATATATATATATATATATATATATATATATATATATATATATATATATATATATATATGCACCTGTTTCAGTGGTAGCAACACAACTGCTGTATGGCTGTACATCAAAAGCACTTGCTGAAAGAGGGGAAAAAAGATATGTTCCACCAACTGAAGATGAAGTTTTGATGAAATCAAAGCCAATCAGGACTTATGTTTGACCCACTCCATCTAACCTTTCTTTCCGTGTTAAGTAGCCAAACTATCTCTGTTATCTAATCCAAATTTCAAGGAATGGCAAACAGTAGTTTAAGGCTATTAGAAAAAATTGGGAATTTAGAGCAAAGGACTCGTTGATCTACCATTAGTATAATTGTCCATGGAAAAGAATCTCTCTCTATCTATATATATCAGTTCCATCTATCTCAGAACGAAGACCTAGTACTAGTATAACCTAAGGAAAAGAAAGAAGAAATGAAAAAATTAGCATTCACATCCGTGAACAATAGAAATAATTCCGGCTTCACGCCTTAGAAGATTCTGGACCACTAGGAAACAGAACCAGTGCAGTAACTGAAGTATCATGTGGTATTTTAGACTTTCAATACCAGATGAAAAATCCAGATAAAGGAGGTACTTGGATCAGAATATCCTGAAGGAAGAGGACAACCAAAAGCATCAAAGAATCATAATCAGATACAAAAGAACTAAAGGATCAGAATGCAGAACAATACTAAACAACCCTACAAGGAAGACTCATAGGCAGAACATAAAGAATGCAAGAAAATACCAATCCGTTCGATTTTTTTTTATAAAAAAAAGAGGTCTCCAACATGGTACATGTATTGATAAACTCTGCATGAACTGAAGCAACAAGCAGCGGTAGCTCCAAACAAAGAATTTTTCTCGCAGGCAAGCATTTTCCAAATGAAATATGGCCACAATCGCCTAAATCCTAACATCACCACAGTTGATGGGGAACATCGCCAGTAATCTAACGAGCGTTATAAAAGTTGTAAAGATTTGCCTGTAATCTAATGAGCGCGAGAATTTGTGCAGCTTTCAAAGACTAAATAAGACAGTTCATATGTCCATGCAGAGAAAGAAAATCTCAAAGAAATGTGGTAATAGACTTGCTTAGCAAGTTCTAACAAGATCTTTTAGGGAATAAGATAATTGTAAATTTGTTTCGCAATCACCCCATCTACACTAGAGTTCACTTACAGAGGGATGATTCATACAAATACCGACATTAAAGGATACTGAAACAGATAAGCTTGATCATCAAGGCCAGAATATCCATTGATGGTTTGCAGCACCTTAGGGGAAAAAGCCCCGGTGAAATCCAACATCCCAATAGATATAGTAATTTTTGTTAACAGAAAGCCATTTCAGATCTGCATCTAGAGGTGGTCAGCAGATAATAATGAAATAGAAAGATTACAGAGCCAGTGAAATAATATACACCACTAGAAACTTTCCATTTAGTTTGACATAGATATGCTTAAAAGTTCTAAGATGATAATCATTGGCATTGGAACAGTAGAATGCAGAAGAAAGTTGATGAGTTATATGGAGTATCCACAATTGACCTAACTCAAGGAAAGAAACTGGCTATAGTGGTGCACTAATTTTGCGCCTTTTACTGCAATTATTCAATAGCTATAACTAGTACTAGAGGTGGCAGCAACTGAATTGGTAGTTGGTACATAGAAAAATAGGTTTAAACTCGGAGGCCCATGATCCAACCCTTAAGGACCTGGTACTTAGCGTGTCAAATTGGATGTTCTGCTCCAGTCAGTCGAGTTAGGTACTTCATAGGGTACACTAAATGTATGTAAAAGCAAATGATATGATTTGCATTTGACTCAAAAGACAAAAGTAGAGATAGAAAGAGTTATAAATCAAGTCATACCATAATTCTGCAATAAGTGTTCACTTTATAATTACTCAAGATGGGAAATCTTTGTGGGAAAATGAAGCATAAATGGGTTCTATGGCGTGTTAGATTGACCAAAATGAAAGTGACTTTAAAAATAATAGGTAATGGTCAAGCATTTTCTGACTGAACCGAGAATACCTGAACCTGAAAATGACATGATATTAACAATACCAACCTGTTTGGCAGGCCCAAATTCAAAAGACAGCTGTGATCATTGGATACAAGACTAATTAAACTTGATTATACCCAACACAGGGTCGTATCGCATATGATTGTAACTTGTAAAATAGAGATGTAAATTAGCATCATAGAGGTTAATAGTGAAGTTGCACCATTCAGGTCTAGACGTCTGTTCTCTCATGGTTTTAATAAATATTTTACGTTGTCTTCTGCTGACCCATCCATATCAGTAATTCTTTCTAGTTACTGGCACATAGACAAGAAACTGCAATAATCTATCATCTATTACATTGAAAAATGCTATCAAACTGTAGTCACTTCTAGTACAAACAAAAAACAACACCACGTCATTCACAAAGATGCCTTGCATACAAAAGCAGCTTCCTCCAGGGCTTTGCTAGTGTATCTTGAATGGGCATATTAACTAAGCATAAGCACGCCTTTTCTCAAAGAAACTGATAAGAGAGAGAATTTTATGAGCGCAGCAAGATATCAAGACAGGGTGATGAAATAACCTGAGGTTTTGCTAGAAGCAGCACATCACGATGAATACCAGATAACCACCAGTGATCTTGATCTTCAAGGTAAGAACCATCACTCCATCTGAAGACTTGAACCGCTAAGACATTTTTCTCTTCTGAATCACATGGATTAATATATTCCGTGATTTCAAACTCCGCAGGAAGTCGACTATCCTGACTGATTTGAGCAAGCAAGAGTTATTTCTTAAGCACTTGCCAGAGGAAATACATCCCCTCCAACCAAAGAAATAGAAAATCCAGATTCTTAAGGGAGGCTTCAATATAATGAGTTTATATGCTAGTTCATACTTATTTCCAAAATTTCCTTATTGATACATGAGTTCCCTTTAAATATCAGAGAATATATTAAGGGTAAAAAGGTCATAATGACTTAGTGAGTGGTATAGCAAAAACGTGGGGAGCAAGGTCATAGTGGCCTTAGTCTAGATTCTAGCACGTCCTAGTGTTCTGTAAATATTCAAATGATGCGCTATTGATGCATGTCGGAATCTCCTCAACTTGACAAAATAACTGAAAACAATGTTAAGAAAGCTAGTGCGATCAAAAGTACCTGTACCCAACAGGAGACCCATTTACCCATACATGGTAAGCAGAATCAGCTGCTTCAAAGTGCAACAATATTCTTCGACCTATGAAAAATCCATAATACACGTTATGAATTAACCAGCATATCAAGGGAACTCATATCAGACAGGGGGGAGGGGGGAGCTAATCAGCTAACAGTAAGAAGATGCGCTGCTGACTAGACTTCTGAACTCTGAAGTGACTTTTGAAGTTCAACCAGAAGGTGTATTGGGGTCAGACACATTTCACAGGGATAGGCAGCTCCATCGAGGTAAACAAAGGGATTAACTTGCCGGGCAAAAGAAGCCCACTTGGGAAGAATATTCTGCTCTCCACCACAGAATGCCCGCATTTCAGCTTGAGGACAAGGTGAAAGTTTGGGTGGGGGGTAATGCTATGAATCAGACTAAAGCTCTGCTGACTTACAAGAGGAAAAAAGCGAAGACTTAGGTTATAGTATACAGCCTGCTGAAGGATAAGGGGGGAATATTTCAGGGGTCATCTTGTCTTTTAGTGGAAAGTTTGTTGAAGTCTGTTAGTGGGTCTGTAGCACATTCTGATGTAATAAACGAGGACAGATTTTAGTATGGGAGGGTATTGAGGAGAGTTGAGAAAGAAAACACACACTGGGAGAACTCTGACCTCTCAAAAGTGAGATAGTAGGAGATCTGACTATACTGATCAATTCGAATATAGTTACCTTTCCTTGCCCTATCTTTGTTTTGAGTTGATTCTTAGCAAATGGCTTTTACTTTCTCAGTCCTAGCAATCAATAGGCATAATCATTTGCGAGTGAGGACAAATTTTGGAGCAATTCTTAGACTAGTAAGTTGTAACATGAAAAGAATAGAGGGATATTGTAGGAGATAATTCAAATTTCGAGCCCATTATTCACTTAAGAAAACTAGTAAAAAAACTGCACATGTAACAAGAAGCATATTGATTTATTTTTCTGCAAGGATACACCAAAAATCTCACCATGCATACGTTGAAGTAATGTTCCCAGTTTCCCACATAGAAGTAAAGAATAAGATGTACCAATGGTCATTTTAGTATCTCTACTTGCTTAAGGTACTCTTTCTCCCATACAAATTAGTGTTACTGAGCACATACGAGGGAAAGTTCATAAAGAAAAAGAAAAAGAGGGTTTCACCCCAACATATGTCTTCCACTAAAAGAAGATCCAGATGAGCTTAAAAGGGAGAACACTTCAAGATGGACAACCAGCTAGACATGCCACATTGTCAAATCAGTCAAACTTCCAAGAAAAAGATTGTACCTTTCCATTTATTAGGAATATCAAAGTATGTCCTGTAGCAGCCTGTTGCATTTTCTCCAGGAACATTGGGGGGATCGACTAGGAATGGATACTCAGTGTTTGTATAGATAGGCTGGCCATATCCGTGCATCTCCCAATTTGAAGGAACTGGTCAATCAAAATAAGAACATTTTGCATTGTTATAAACATGTCAAACTTTTTGCAACTGATATATGCACTCGAAGATATCAATTTGGGGTCAAATCTTCATCTTCTAGCAAAAAGTGGAACATGTATATGCATAGACCAGCAATTAACAAAATTAAAGGAAAAACTCAGCCTTATCGGACAATAGATAACTGAGAGACACCTGATATGTAAAGTTGCCTAATTAAAGCAACTACAAGTAAATAAGTAATGCCCTCCAGATATCAAACACGATCAATAATTTACGCCAGATGTATGAGTTCAATTATGAATCTGTCCTGATGACACGCAGTTTGGTTATTATGGTCTACTTTATCAAGTTCCGACTTCGGCCCTTCAACAAAACAAATTTTCCAAAATTTTAGTAGCTAGAATATTTGCTTTGCAAAAGAGAAGTTTATCTCAGAAAGGAATATTATATGTAGCATAACAAGTATCCAGTCACATGAAATCATGCTACAGGTAATAGTGGTTACTTGGCAAGCACCAGCACCTAGTTGTAGTGGAAAATTGTATTTGCATGCAATTATCCATCTATGTCAAAATTTAATATGTCAGTAAAGTGTGAGTAAGGGCTCTAATCGTACAGGTTGCAACTCGAACTCAACTTAGTCAGAGCTCGACTCGGTCCTGACTCAATACTTTAAAGAATTGAGCTAGGCAAGCCTCAACCCAGCTCAACAAGCTCTCCATTAATTTCTATCATTATTCTTCATTTATTTTTATATTACAAATTTACATAAATAGATATTTCTAGAAGATACAAAATCAAGTTGTTAACTTATAATAATTCTTCTATTTTCCTAAATGCTACTCACTTTCCATTTATATCCATTCTTTCCAGTGTTTTCACTTTTGCTTTATTCCTTACTCCCTCCAGTTCCTTTAATTGCTACATTGTGTATTACACAAGAATTTAGGAAATGTCACTTTCAAAGCTCTTACAGGGTACTTTTTGATCCATCCAATGTAAAGTAATGGGAAAATTGAACAAAGAGTACTTTTTGGTGGAGAAGGAGTACTTTTTGGTGGAAAAAGAGAAAAACAAGTATAGTAGTATTACTTTTTGGTGGGCCATGTACCCTAAATATGGAAATTTTAAACAATGTAGCAATTAAAAAGAAACAACCATTTAAGAAAAATGTAGCAATTAAAAAAAACGGAGGGAGTATTCGTTTTATTCCATATGCAAATTCCAGGGTAGGGGGATAAGAAGAAGATCTGAGCACCTGGTACAGTTCCCCAATCATTGTCATGGAAATCGTTGTGGTAAAAATTTAGTGGGACGGCACTTGGACCAGAAGCCAACTGAAACTTCCAAAGCCCGGATAAAGACTTCACAAAAGGCAAGTCTTTGACCCAAGAAGAAGCGCAGTTCAGCGCAGCATCTACAGCATTGTCATCCCAACTGGCCAAGTTTGATGCAGATAAATCCACCTTGCTCCTTTCAAGCCAATATCTGAGAGATCCTGTCTTAGAAACAAACATATATCACTTGATAAATACAAGATCAGAAGGTCAATATGCAGCAATGAATATTAAATGAAGATTGTAGGCAGGCTTTACAAAGTTCCTCAAGTCGACTAAATTGATATTCCTCAAATCGTACTCCAGTCAGAATGTCGAGCTATCTACATTGACATTCTCCAAGCAAAAGCCCCATCTCACTACATAAATCCCTATTACCTTTTTAGTTCCATAATGGTAAACTTTCAAAACCATACCAGCTAAATCCAACAGATCCTAAGATCCAATTCCAGTCTATCACTATATCTAACGATTCATCCTCATCACTTATGTTTTCATTATGTATAAGAAGTTTGCTAAAGCATCAATGACTTCTTTACAGGCTACTTTGAATGATATCAAATGTTAATATAAACTTTTAAAGCAAGCAACAACAGAAAAAGAAAATTGTTCGGCTCCAGGATAATTGACAGCAAATACTACTATCAACATTAAAGGGGCACGTAATGTAAATAAGATACTAAATACAAAACTAATTACAGTAATAACCAATAGATATACTTGCAACAAAAACATAGCACATTAAACAGATAGACCTTACACCTTCTATTGTATCATGACAGCGTAGAGGTACATGTGCATCTCGCTTTCTCCACTTAAAAAGAGATTGATCTTTCCACACTTCGTACTTCAGTAAAGAAGCTTCTTGATTATCCACAGATGCCATAGGAGGTTGTTCCGCCTAGAAAACAGATGGAAAATGATAGTTACTAACAAAAGGCAGAAGGGAGCATAAAATTATCAGCAATAAGCAGAGTCATCATTTAAATTAAACTTGATGTCTAATAAGTTTACACTGTGACTAAGAAAATTATTTTTCTCAACACAAGCACATATATAACCAATTTAAGCTGATTCATATTTCTGTTTCCTAAAGAAAACTCATGCAGCAGCCACATCAATCTAACTTATAACAACGATTCGAACTTCTCCCCACCTGTTATATGCGCAAATCTTGATCAAACCAAAAAAAATGCATTTGGACCGCAACTTTATACAAAAGCTCACGCCTCACAGTACTTTAACCCAACGACCTCTACATAATACATTCGTAATTTAATATAGCCACATCATTCTGTTTAATCTCACACGAATTTGATCAAGACCCACTACACTTGATCATGAATTTAAACTCTAATTGACACTCACCATAAGGTCCACAACCCTTCCCCCACTCTTCCAATCAATTTCGTGAAAAACACAACCTACAAGCATTCTAGCAATATATGCCCAAGTTTTCCTCCTACAATAATTCATGATCACGAGTTTTCAGGGTGTATGAGCCAAATAAGCAAAATCATTTGATCACCTGAGTAACATTGACCATATTTAATTACGATCCCACTCACTCTGATCAACTTAAACTCATTAAACATAATTGATCACTTCAATAAGCATCAAAATTTATACTTCTATCCTCATCACTACTATAACTTGTTAATAGTTGACCTATATAAAGCAACAAAAAAAATCTTCTAAAAGCAACAAAACTCTCAATTAGAACATCAATTTTTCTGGGTCAATATGAAAAAAGGCTTACTTTTGTGTATTTCAATCCAAAATCCCTTTAACATTAAAAGCAAAAGAAAAAAAAACACCCCCCACATTGGATTTCAATGCAGTATAAGCAAAGAACGAAACTTTAGGATAAAATGATGAAGATCAAACCTCAGAAGCAGAAATATGAGATGGTGAATTCTGACAATGGCAACAAAAGTTTGGAATAGTCAAGTTATTATTCCTGCAATGGAAGAAGTTATTGGGAGTTTTAGTTAGATTGATCGGTTTTGAGTTGAGTAAGCAACGAGGGATTAGGGGATATTCCTGGCATTTGGGCTTAGTTAGGAATGGAGTTCCGTGCATGTGTGCAGTTTATTAAACAACAAATTTAAAACACCTTCTTCAAAGTTCAAACTGCTAGAGAGTAAAGAGTGATGCTGGGATAAGTATGTAGAAAAATCAGTAGAAACATCATAGTTTGTTATTGGAATTGTGACCCAACTCACTTTGTGGTGTTATGGATTTTTAGTGTGTGGTCCACACTTAATTATTTCAATTTTCACATGGATCACTCCATCAACATAATTTTACTTTTACATTTGTCAAGAAATGTATTAAAAAGGATCCATCAATATTTTACACTATGAGTCTATGACTATAGATATATGGGTTTTGATGTATTTAACCCTTAGCATTGATTTTTTTTTTTTTTTTGTCATAGTACTCCCTCCATCTCATTATATTGTTTTCGTGTAAAAGGTTAAACTTGTAAAAGGTTTTGAAGTCTCTATATACAAAGTGTTCTAAGCTTTTTAGTGACATATATTTTGTGGTGTCTTAGAATATCTTGTTCATTTGAATTTCAAATGAAAATTTGAAATCAATTTAAGTTTAAATTTCAAAAATTATTTCTGAGTTACAATGCAACATTAATTGAAGTCATCGTTCTCCCAACAAAATGATAAAGATAATGGTTTGAGTTTAATTTTTCTGAAAAGTTATTGAGTGGCTAAAATTAAATTATAAATGTCATAATTGCTTAAGTCTTATCCCTTTATTATTCTTATGTAGCATTTTGGCTCAGACGATGACTCTATTAATTACAATAAACAAATATGTTAATATTCATAAATTTCATAATTTATTTGTAACATTTGTATTCTTTTGTTCAATGAAAATTTGATGTCATGATGTGATAATTAAAAAGAACCTTAAAGGTCTGAGTTCGAAAATAATAGTTTCAAAAGAATTAGGGTAAGAGAACATGTTATCAACAATCTCTTAGTATTATTTGTAACTAGTCTTTTGTGCACGCGATGCGTGCGATGATATTTTTAGGCCTAATACTAAGTAGTAAACAAACTGAAAATGCAAGTCAGTATGTAAGTTCACCTCTATTTTGTGAATAAGATTCTTCCATGTTTTTTTATGTTGTCATTCATTTTTGTGATTTTGAATAGTTTTTTGTTTCTCAAGTCTTATATGCGCATGTTCTTTTATAATCAGTATGATGTTCTTTACCAAATATCGTCATGTTCTTTTTTTTGGTTTTATTCATTTTTGTAATTTATAATAGTTTTTATATGGATTTCAGTAATTTCTCTATGATCCCAAAATTGTAACCGAAAAGTATAATACAATTTTAGTTTTTTTCCTTGTCTAACTTCTAAATTCTGATTTCACAGATATTTAAGAATTTTCATCATTTTAATTTTTCTCCTTTTCTAAATTTGAACACTTTGATTTTCAATTATAGGTGAAATGAAATTTCAAATTTTTCATACAAAATCTGATTTCGCATGAAATGGTTTTTGCAAAGCATTTTATAGAAATAAAATACCGTTATTTGTTCATTATTTATACTTATTTATTAAAGTGTTTTTAAATACTATTTGATTGGAGTTCAAAGAATCTTATTTCTACAACATGGAGGTGAACTTAAATACTAACTTGCATTTTCTTTTTGTTTACTACTTAGTAATAATAATTAGGCCTAAAAATGTCATCGCACGCATCGCGTGCATAAAAAGCTATGTATGTGTAGTCGTCAATGATAATAACATGAAACATATTTGTTGATCAGTGAAAGTAGAAGCTAATCAAGTAGGTATTTTATTTCTATAAAGTTATAATAAGAGGAAACTTTAATTTTCCTCATATAAGCTAATCAAGTAGAAGCTAATCAAGCAAGTATTTTGTAATTTAGAAAGGAAAGGGGGGTAAAATAGTCGGTTCAAAAAAGGACACCGTTGCTCCCCCCTTCCCTTGTGTAATAGAGATAAGAGTGTTAGAGATCAATATTATTGTTGAAGTTTTTTTAATGTTATTATTATAAGACTTAATCATATCTTATTTGAAATATTAAAAAATAATGATATAGTGTGTTGATGGCTAAACAGTCACTTTTCATTTCAAATGTCACATTTACGATACCTCATTTACACAATATTTTTTAAAATTGAGTTACAAGGACATTTAAAGCATTTGAATTAGAAGCTTGAGTAGAGTGTCACGTGGCGTACACGCTATCTCAAGAACACCTTTAAAAATATAATTGTATAGATTAATTTATCTTCTCCAGTAGTAAACAAAAAAGTACAAAAGGGTCCCACATATAGTAAAACAAAGCAACAAGCTTTGTGGAGCAACAATCTTTGTCCCAACTACAATATCAATTCTTCCCCATTGATCAAGTTATTTGCCCCAAGAAATAAGAAATTGAAAGCAGGTCCTTCATCACTACCGCCTGCAGTTGCTCTAACAATTACAAAAAATATCCAAAAAAGAAAAACATAACAATTATTAAAAAAGGGACTGAGTAAGAACTTTTTTTGGTTGTTGGTCTAACTTTACTTATTTCTATTGTAATTTTTTTATTAGGAAAGATAATTTGTCCAAATACCAAAAGTTGTTAGGATACTAGCATGCTGGGCACACCATATTGAAGGATGAGCACAATGCTAAACAACCCACAAGACAACAGGCCTAAAGGCTCATTGCCACGATAAGTAAATGTATCCAACATATTGTTGGGGTATGAGAATTCGAACCTGGACAATACCTTAAAATTCAGGGTGATACTCCACTAAACTATCACCTATCCCTTTTATTTCTAGTGTAGTTTAACTCATTACTACTTATTTATCCTACAACTTGTATAAATAAGTTAGAGGAAAACACCAAAATAGGACATCTTTTCTACGTCAACATAAAATACTTTTTTTCATTGGTTAAGAAGGTTTTAATCTGACTTGCGTGGATCCGATTCACTTTAACATTAGTGTGCACCAGGCCAACAACACGTATCATTTCTGAATAATATGCTAATCATTCAGAAATCCACTATAACATGTAGAAACTAAATCATTTCTAGGCAATCCACTATATCATTCAAAAACTCATTTCATCACTCACTATATCATTCAGAAACCTATTATATCATCACCCACTATTTCATGCAGAAAATCATTGTCATTCAGACACTCGTTATATCATACAAAAACTACATCTTTCTATATGTTAAGCATATGTTACAATATATCATATATACAACCTACATCTTCCTGCATGTTAAAACATTAAAATTAAAATTTCCACTATATTGCATATAATTTCACTATATGTTTTCCATTAATAAAATCCACTATATTATATATAAGTTCACCATATCACTGTAAAATTCAGCATATGAAGTTAATATCAATTATCAACCTGATACAATGCACCAGGTCCATTTAAGTTATCTTAATAAAGTTTTGAAAGGCTTATATGCTGCTTATGTTCGTTGGCAGCAGCTCATTCGCAAGCTACATCAATTTACAGACCTTTTGCACTAATCACAACAACAGAATAATAAAAGGGAAAGAAATATAAACCCCGAAAAACTAACCATCAAATAAAGAATCAGGGAATTGGTGAACACGATAAAAATAACTATTTGATCAAACATGTAGTGTAGTTGCTACATCGACGGAAGGAGCAAATCTCATCTACCCAAAACAACTTCAAAAGTGGCCAAAAATATAAAAAGGAACATTCTCATTTTGAAGGCTACTTTTTTTATTGTGAAAAAGTGAAAACCTGCTTCTAGATGCCAAGAAATTACAGTCCTGTACACTGCTCCCTGCAGAAGAAACTTCTAATCCTGTACAAAATAAGTTATCATCAATGTGACCCCATAAGTATCCCTTACAGTGAAATTTTTAAGGTGGGGAAAAATCAGGGATAGGGGAGCGCTTAAACTTAAATCTTGGCCTTAAAAACAGCAACTACTGTCTATTTATGTACACAAGTCAAATCTACTAGTTAAAATCTTGGCTTTCTGATGCAGGATTCAACAGCTTGGAGGTGCAGGACTCGCGGGTGCCGGACTTGGAGGTGCAGGACTCGTGGGTGCCGGACTTGGAGGTGCAGGACTCGTGGGTGCCGGACTTGGAGGTGCAGGACTCGCGGGTGCCGGGCTTGGAGATGAAGGATTTCCTGCAGGACGTGGCCTTCTGAAATACTTGGAAGTAAAGGTTTCAGCAAGTGAAGGATATTTCCCCTTAACAAAACTCTCTAAACATTTTATGTAGGAGAAGTCCGTATTCTGGCCATCAGTTGACACGACATAAAAGCAACGACTTTCCTGGAAGTTGCTATGCTTTTTCACCTGTATATAGCAATGGAAATCAAACTCTGACATCAGAAAAGAAAAGCATGTCTACTATTTTATCACTGTTCTCCGGTATTCCTCGATGATATCATCATATGGTAAAACAATTAAGTGAGTATATTCATGATTTTGTACGATTGAGTTTTTTTTTTCTTTTTAAAGGGTGGAGGGGTAATAAAGTATGTGAGTCTATGTATGATGTCACTATCAGAATCCCAACATGACGAGAAAATTTAAGTGAAAAACAAAATGTCCAAGGGCACCTCACCCCGGGCCTTTCCATTCCCTATATATCTTAAGAATATGTTCCCCTCTTAGTATCCCATTTATGGAACTCTGACCTTTTAAACTTGATCACAACAAAATGATCAGCCTAGTTACACAGGCTACAACACATTTCTTCCCAGACAACTTTTGGACACTGCCCACAGATTTCACTTGCACTAATCGAAGCGTGTATTGAAAAATATTTTATCGATTCCAGTGAAATTTATGATCTTAATGGAAATAGCACAACAGCATTGGATTCAGGTTTCCTACCCTCCAATCATGTAAAGCCAGACATCATTAGCTGGAATCTATGGTAGTTCTGTTGTACCACAACCTCAACACACACAAACAAACCGGAGTCCATAAAACAGGTCACAAGGTCACTACAATTTTCGTCTTTGTTTGACGACAGATGCAGTGCCACCTAGGATGCCAAATAAGCATACAATTTTATTCAAGATGCTACACAAGCTACACTAAAATATAATATTAAAATTTGAACAGTAACAAACTAAAAGAAATCAAACATGACTTTTGCAATGAATGTCTTCTAGATGTATACACATACCGTGATAAAATCGACTCCAGCCCCAATTTTGGCCTCTTTATCAGGATGGTAATTCAAGATGTTGTCAATGACATAAGTTTGATCATCAGAAGGAAGCGGTTCACCATCATTACACCTATAGATGAGCATCGTAACACAAGACAAGGTCAGCAGAAAAGACAAGCTGACTTACGACTACATATGAATGCTTAAACTTCCTTTGTATCTATATCTCATCCCAGTATTAGATACACATTGCACATATGTCCAAATTCAGATAGCATTTCACTTTGGTAAATACTTTTGAAGTTTTTACTAATGATGATAGCTACAATTTGAACAGCATCAAAATAATTTGTTCAGATTTTTCATTTCAATACGAAATGTTTAAATTCTTGACTGAATACGACTCAGTGCTCTCCTTGTCTCTGTCAATCCACTATTAATTTTTTCCAAACTACAAAGACATGAACAAATAAGAGCAGTTTGTTCAGACTCAAATTTCAAAAGGGATAAGAGCAATTTGTTTCTGTCATTTCTTTCACTGAATTACACTTAGAGCTCTCTTTCCTGCTTATTCTTCCAGAGTAGAGCGACAAGAGTAAATCCAATGCTAGATACTAGGCTATCAATCCCCTACAAATTTTCCCTGATTTCCCAAATCGAACAGACAGGTTGCAAACAAGAAATCATCATAATGTTGGAATGATGAAAAAAAGGGTTAAAACTAAAATGCCCTTATTCTAAGTTTTCTGAGAAATCAAAACGGTACAGATGCATTTATTATTATGATTATTATTGTTGTTATTATTATTATCATCATCATTATTATTATCATGGATTGGATACTATATGTTAGTGTCCAGAAATTGTTTGGCATTCTTTAGAAGTGTGTTAATGGCGTTTGTTTGTTTGTGTGTGTGTGTGTGTGTGTGTGTGTTGGGGGGGGGGGGGGGGGGGGTTCTTTGTCTTCTTTCACCAAACAAGCCATAGAATGATTGACTTTGTTCTTTTATTTATCAATCATAGGCACAATCTTAATCTAATATATGCATGAATGCATCAAGAAATTAAAAAAGTAAAAACTGATTGCAAATTTACCCTGATTGATGCATAATTCTTCGAATAGACTGCATGATTGATTCAACCTCAGATAGAACACCTTGCTCTTCAGATGAGAAAAGATCCATCCGTTTTCTGGTAGCAGTAAATGCCACACCAGTAGAATCATCATTTGGTCCTCCATGTTGCTTCGGGGGCCGATTCATCCTACTTCTCCACTCACCAGAGTTCGAAGAGCCCCAGCCACGACCTCCTTCAGGCTGTTTTTTCTTCCAGCCTCCAGCACCTTCACTACTATTGTCTGACTGTCCCCAGGAAGACTGACACTTGTCACCCCCACTACTGGAAACACCGTCTCCAAAGGCCTTACCTGTGCTCCAGCCACCAGCATCCTTGCTGCCATTGTTTGATTGGCCCCAAGAAGGTTGAGATTTTCCCTCTGGTTTTTTGGAAACCCAACCACTGACGTCACCTTCAGAGGCCTTACCTGTGCTCCAGCCACCAGCATCCTTGCTGCCATTGTTTGATTGGCCCCAAGAAGGTTGAGATTTTCCCTCTGGTTTTTTGGAAACCCAACCACTGACGTCACCTTCAGAGGCCTTACCTGTGCTCCAGCCACCAGCATCCTTGCTGCCATTGTTTGATTGGCCCCAAGAAGGTTGAGATTTTCCCTCTGGTTTTTTGGAAACCCAACCACTGACGTCACCTTCAGAGGCCTTACCTGTGCTCCAGCCACCAGCATCCTTGCTGCCATCGTTTGATTGGCCCCAAGAAGGTTGAGATTTTCCCTCTGGTTTTTTGGAAACCCAACCACTGACGTCACCTTCTTCAGAGGCCTTGTTCATATTCCAGTGACCAGCGCTGTCTTTGTTATTTTTTGGTTTTCCCCAACAAGACTTGGTCTTGTTCTCCTCCTTTTGTGAATCCCAGCTTCCAGAACCACCCTCTCCACCTGGCTTGCTCCAACCTTCAGCACCTTCACTGCTATTTTTTAACTGTTCCCATGTACTGGAAACACCATCTCCAGAGGCCTTACCCGTGCTCCAGCCATCAGCATTCTTGCTGCCATTGCTTGATTGGCCCCAAGAGGACTTTGTCCTGTTATCGTGTTTCTTAGTGTCCCAGCTTTGCGTACTATCCTCTCCACAGACCTTGAACTCACTAGAACTTCCACCAACGATCATTGCCTGTTGACTGACTTCATTAAATTTCTTTCACCATTTTGATTATTCAAATAAGGGAACATCAAACACAACTAAAGAATATGATTGCATTAAAACCTGTGTAGGGACAGGTACATATGCTGATTACCATTTACATAAAAACACTATTCAAAAGAAAAACAAAAAATCAACCCAACACAACTAAAATTCAAGAAAAAAAAAACTTTGGCTTCATGAATTTTACACGTACACAATCCTTAAAACACTTATAGCAATGAGAAGCCACACTAGCATATCACTTTGTTTTACTCACTATGACCCATTACAAATGCATCATTGTCCTATTTCAAGATACATATAAAATGTATCATTACCTAATTTGGTAACGAGTTCTCTTCTCTCCAATCACATGGATCCCTCTTTTTGTATCCCTCTCACTCTCTCTCTTATGATCACATATGTGCTCCTTAATTTGTGTGCTACACCCACAAAATGCACTTGTAATGGATATGAAATTGTATAATATTAGAAAGTAAAAAACTTCACCCACCTATCTTTAAATTGCAAGAATTTGAGACGAAGCAAACATTATAAGTTTAGTAAATCTTCTAGTTTTTAGTTTAGTGTATACGAGTTGATGAAAGTTTTCGAGGAAAAAAGTGTTGGTTAATTTATAAAATTGTAAGACAAGGGAGATTCAATGTTGACTAGTTGTTAGTGTATGTGTGTGTATTCAGGTTTAGAGCTTCCCCCCCCCCCCCCAACACACACACACACACACACAGAAAGATGGAAGCAAATGCCAAAAGCAAAGGATGTGCAAAGCCAAACAATAAGAAAACCAATGTTTCTCCGAACGCAACTACTACTAAACACCCATTTCCCTAACACCACTTTTGCCTCAGCTCACCCCTTCTATTGTCTTCTTGGTTAAAGATGCTAGTGTCTAATATATAACTTACTCTGATCTGCAATTTCTTTTGGCAGTACTCTGATCTATAATTACTAATGCATTGAGTCATTATATACATTGTTTCCTCATTATACAGTATGGCGCATCTTTATAAAGTCTATCTACTTACACAAAAGTTGTTAATTATATGTAATACTTTCAAAAGAATTAATGTAATGGCTACATATATAAGGACAATAGGAACGAACAATAAGAATTTGAGATAAATTATACTACACTTGTTGGAAGAACCATAAATCTAATCATTCTAAGGTGAATTTAGATGATACTACAAGATATAAAACTCGGCCATTCCATTACAGTACGTAAGTTGCAACAGATTATCTCAAGACCTGAGCCTCATAACTAGTTAACGTGTAACTGAACTCTTACCTCATTGCTTTTCCAGGTTGAGTTGGTATCTTTCTTTGTAGAGTTCCAGCTTCTAAAACCTCCCTCTTGATTGAGCACAGAAGAACTCCGGCCACCCTCATTTTCATTGTTGTTCTTTTTCCAGGATGAATCTCTAGGCTTTCCCCAAGAAGATGGTGCTTTGCTCTCTTCTTTTTCAGATACTGACCTTTGGTAATCTGCGTGCTGATTAACCCCAGTAGAATTCCAGTTACCAGCATTCTTAAGACTAGTACCCCAGGTCGATTCATTAGATTTTCCCCAAGAAACCTGCTTGTCACCATTTGGTTTTTCATCATTTTTCTTCGATGCATCCCAACCATTAGCCATAGATTCAGGTTGTGTTAGATCCTTTTTGACTCCCCAGCTTGACCAGCCACCCCCATCTACTAAGCCAGAAGTAAGATCTTGTTTAGAACCCTTTTTAATCCACCCAATATCATTGTTTGTCTCTTTGTCCGGTTCATGAGCAGATGAAGGCTCTTTTAGTTTGGCTGCACCCCAAGATTTTGATGAATCTTCGGGTTGCGGCAGATCTTTCTTTGATCCCCAGCTTGACCAGCCACCACCACTATCATTGTCTGTCTCTTTGTCCGATTCACGGGCAGATGAAGGCTCTTTCAGTTTGGCTCCACCCCAAGATTTTGATGAATCTTCAGGTTGCGGCAGATCTTTCTTTGATCCCCAGCTTGACCAGCCACCACCACTATCATTGTCCGTCTCTTTGTCCGATTGGCAGATGAAGGCTCTTTCAGTTTGGCTCCACCCCAAGATTTTGATGAATCTTCAGGTTGCGGCAGATCTTTCTTTGATCCCCAGCTTGACCAGCCACCACCACTATCATTGTCTGTCTCTTTGTCCGATTCACGAGCAGATGAAGGCTCTTTCAGTTTGGCTCCACCCCAAGATTTTGATGAATCTTCAGTCTGCGGCAGATCTTTCTTTGATCCCCAGCTTGACCAGCCACCACCACCACCATTGTCCGTCTCTTTGTCCGATTCACGAGCAGATGAAGGCTCTTTCAGTTTGGCTCCACCCCAAGACTTTGATGAATCTTCAGGCTGAGGCAGATCTTTCTTTGATCCCCAGCTTGACCAGCCACCACCTTCTGCTGAGCCAGAGGAAGGCAGTTCTTTCTTCGATTCCCAGCTTGACCAGCCACCACCTTCTGCTGAGCCAGACGAAGGCAGATCTTTCTTCGATTCCCAGCTTGACCAACCACCACCTTCTGCTGAGCCAGAGGTAGGCAATCCATCCCAGCTTGATTCATCAGTTTCAAGATGCTCCTCAAAGACAGCCTTATCTTCCTGTTCAGGGGACAGAGGTGGCTCTGTGTATACTTCATCAAAATTCTCAATGTCTTCACCCAAGCACCCAGTATCAATTCCTTCCTCATTTGAACCACCCAAAAGATGAAGGAAGTTGTAAACATCTGTTCCTTTATCAGACTCTCCCACCTGCAAGGGAAAAATAGTGAACGGCAAAGAAGAAATCTTCAAGAAATGGCCCATTTAATAACCTTAGATAATAAAAGCAGATCATCAAAGAACTATCGCAAAGGTTAACCATAGAGATAGAGCACAATACCGCTTTCGTCTCCCATAGAATATCGAACTTAGTGCCAGTACCAATAGCAACACGCTTACCCCACGAACATGATCCTACAATGCTTCCTAGGGTGTCCACATGGCACTTCTCAGAAGCCCTCTGAAAACATTTTCGTGGTGTCTGGCCAAACAGAATAAATCCAAAGAAACAGAAAACAAATCAAACTTCATCTAGAGATGCCTAAAAAAAGATCTGATTACTCCCTTATTCAAAATAGAATACCTACAAATTTCCTTTGTTATAATCTAACTTATTCAGTGAAGGGAAAATGCAGAGCTTAATGCAACTTTCCCAATTGTCCTCTTCTTCTCCTACCAGTGTTTCATACAATCTTTAAAAGGTTTAAGTCAATAAACCTTCTTTTTCTAGATTTAAAGGATCCTTGATCTGTGCCTTTAACCATAAAATACTTATATACAGATGGGGTAACAAGGACAAAGCCTTACATATAGAGTTGCCTCAGTGAATGGCACTTGAACATTCAGTGCACGACATAGTGCCTTGATTCCACTTATATTGAAGCCAATTAAATTCCCAGCACAAGTCATGCTACTAGCCAAGAGAAGCAAATGCTCTTTAAGCACACCTTTTGTGACCATAGTCACAGATGTTGAGAGGCGCTGTAATTAGCAGAAAGTAACAAACACTTTAGAGGTTAATGAAACATAAAACTTTGTTCAAGAAAACTATGTTTGTTATCAATAGATCTAGTTCTGTTTAAAGAGAAGCAAATCATTTCCTTACGTCATTGAATGATTGCACTGGCATACAGATAAAAGGAAACTCATAAAAGGCTAAACACCATTCCATTTTGTTACTCATGTTACATATTATGCATGATTACATGCTCTTCGGCCATGCCATCAGAAAGAGTCAACTATCATGCAAACCGTATACAGCTTGTTACTTACCATTTTATTTATTTTTTCGAAAAAAATTCCCTAGTATTTTTTGAAAAAAATGCTCAGCTCATACAATAAGGAATTGGAATCACAAAACTGGCCCACTGGAATATGTAGCCAAGCAACACAATGCAGGTAGAGGACGCCAACACATGGATAGGTAGAACCACCAACACTAGTATCTAAATATGCCGCGGTAGCAAGAGATCAAGACTTAGTGCCCACTGATACATGTGAATGACTTTGGCGGAAAAATTAACGGATTTTAAGCTAAAAGGTTGTCGATGGTGCCTAATGATTCAAAGAACTCTCTGTTTACGAGGTGCAACTAACATAGAAATACAGAGACAAACAAAGCATTTACTGCCAGATCATTTGTGAATCTATAACTGTGACAAATAGCTGGCAGTGTAGTGGACATAGATCACCAGATATTTGTAGATATTATGCACGTAAAAAGAGCATCTCTAAAACTCCAGAATTCAATCTTATACAACATGGAAATATGTCATGCCACCAAACATCAACAGAAACACGTTTCATAATTCAAATTTGTGATAAACCAGAAGCTTTCGGATCCAAAGAAGAGCAGCCAAAAGCCTAAACTCTATAATCAAATTGTCAGTTAAGATGAGGGCATGAAGGAGGAACAAAAGGTGTGCCTGGAGCCCTGGATTGTAGATGTTTACTCCAGAATTAAAGGTGTTCCAGTGCCTGGATAAAAAAAATTCACTCCAAAAGTACTAGCTAGGATATGATGGACTGAGTTGAGGAGCTAAATGACTTTAGTCATGCTGAGCTTATAACCAATTCAACAGATTACAGAGGAGACCACTTATTTGTTACTCAGGTATGTGATATGCCCCAAAGAAATGGATTGTGGAGCCTCTTCCATTGCACGTTAAAAGAGTCAGTGCACATTAATTTTTGAACAACCATACAGAATAGACTTGTACCCCAAAAAAATCATAATAATCTGCAAGTGTATCTTAAGTTCCCAACGAAAATTTATAATTACAAAAACTATATTGTCAACATAAGAACACATAGAACTGACATTTGACAGCTAATAATACTCCAATTTTTATTATACGAAGGTTGAGTCTACTTGTAATTCCAGATTTCAAGATGCAAAGCATAGTGATCAACATACAATGTCTGACTACAAATTAACAGACCAGGCTGAAAATTTTGTTTACAATGGGAAAAAAGACCATGTAAAGAAACTTATACAAAGGAAAATACAGCAAAATGGAAACAACTACAGCCCCCACAACCAAGAGCCCAAACAAAACGTATTTAATGAAACGTCTTGAGCAACATTATTCTCATTTGATCTTTGAATCAAAAGATACAGTAATCAAAAACAGCAAGATAGGTAGTGTTGCAATTTCTCTGTTTTTTCGAAGATTCTTAAACGCAAGGCATCAAAAACAAACGCTTATAAACTGCAGATCTATTTCACCAAAATATGAACGACGAAAGTCACTCTAAAAAGGTAATCTAAATTGTAACATACAGTGACATTCAAAGGATGCAAAGAAAAAACAGCATGCTACGGGTGATTAAGATACAGGCATTCATACAAAACCTGAACAGCTTGATCGAAGGCACATGAAATTCCAAACAGGTCCTGGATTTGTTTTATGGCATATGGAATTGAACGCTGAGAATCAATCAAATGGAAAACAGGCAGACAGCAATCCAAAACAATCCTCCACGCATCCCCACTTTGCCTGACTGCTTCCTTCTCTAATGTAACTTCCACCGCTAATTCACCTTTCCTATTGCTGCAGGGACTCTGCACCCAAGTTGTTGTGCCTGGGTTTATCCAGATAATGTTTACAGTAGAAATTCGAGGATCACCTACAAAAGAAACACAAAGACAATTCCTTACCAAATTTATCCCATCCAATGGAGATAAAGTCGACGCAAAGAATGAGCATAAGCCTCACTCAGTCTGGAAGAACTATTCAGATTCAAAATTAACAATCATTTTGGATTCTTTTAGGAGGAAATATCTTATAAGTAAGACTGACAAGAAGGCCCTTCAACCATCCAAATTATTTGCCACCAAATTCTTTTTGGGTTGTCCCATTTTATTTGCCACATACCTTATTCTGTAATCTTTTTCTCTATGACAGAGTCACACACCTAACCACCCACTTCTTTCTACTTTTTCGTTTTCCTGTACAACTAGGCACGAAGCGTTTGTGGCAAATAATTTCAGACGGAAAGAGCACATCTAAATGGGAGAATATATTGTCCAGTAGATGACAAAAAAGAGCTGCAAGCTAGCCAAATGCAACAGTATCTCCTATGACTAGTGCCAGATGACCAACAACTATGACCCAGTATTCTTAATACACTATAGATAAATTCATATACATTAACAAGTGGAAAGGGATCTTGTTATATTTGTTTCAATGTTTATCTATGAAAAACCAACTTTGAGTATATTTTAGTTAATCCTCCCTCCATTCCCCCCAAAAAAATGGTCTATCATGTCTTAAATTGGTCTCCAAGATATATCTTTCACCAATATATTTTAATTACAATTAATAAAATTATGAAAAGTATATATTTCAATAAAACACGTTGAGAAAATCCTTACAAGAACTCATATAATATATATGCATATATATATTAGTAAGAAAAATGGTCAAAGTTGACAAATTTTGCCTTTGAAAAGTATTTTGAGACGAAGGTAGTGCACGATTAAAGATTTAAAGATCATTACCAGAAACCATGAAAGAACAAGTGGAAACTTATATATAGCATAGCTGAGCAAAATTAGTATTAATTGATTTATAATAATAGCAAATTGATAATAGACCTAAACCAAGGAGAATGAATAATCTCTGGCATAAGAACTACACTGAACCTGCTCAAACCCAACCTGACTATGTATGACCCATAAGCCACGTCTATAAAGTAATTTAAGCAATTCGAGCAACTGGGACAAAGCCTACTTTCTGCAATATCACTTTACATTTTTGCAATTGCATAAGATACAAAAACATCGTTGTTACACAAGCAGACCTGCATCAACCCTGCACTAACGTTTATAGCTCATAAAAAGTCACATTCAATGTTTGTTATAAACAATGTCATTCTAGGGATACTTTTAAGTCTCGATAATTCATGTTTTTGTCAGATACTGTCCAAGATGGAGCAGATGGATAAACTCACCAGCATTTTAAGTTTTACAGAAAAAAATTGCATGTTCAGTTTCTTGTAAGATCATCAGTGCCACATCTTAAATTTTCTCTTGCAGTATAAGGCTGTTCGGAAACCAAATAGAATCTTAGTTACCAAGTTCACCATTACTATCTGTGCATAAATGCTTCTGCATTTTTGAATTTATGACAAAGATTTTCAGGACGGAGCAGGTAGCACTCCAACCAATAAGTCACTTCGAATCCAAGACAGCCACAGCAAGGACCAACATATACATGACCCAGACAACCAAACACAGAAACCACAGTTCGATAATAAGTACGATTACACATCCAAATCATACTTAACTATTGTATATGTGAGAGCTAGGTAGCACAAAAACGGATACGGGGACGGATATGGGTACGGGGACGGGGACGGAAAACGGCAAAATAGAATTTGCAAAAAAACGGGTACGGCATGGATTCGGCAAAAATTAAAATAAAAATAAATCTCGAAAAATATTACTGTTTTTTTAATTAGTCAAAGTAAATCTAGAAAAAAGAAGGGTGTTTTAAAAAAGAGCAAGGATGTAGAATTCATAAAGTTATCAGTTTTAAAAAAGAAGTATGTTTGCAAAACTGCAAAAGGATGTAAAATAAAAACATTTAACAGTACAAAATAGTGCTTTATTTCTTTACAGTGTAAAATACTATTTCTCTTTGTTTATCGTGCAAAAGGTACTTTTATTTGCAGTGCAAATACTATTTCAGTGAGAAATGGAGCAAATTTTGTCTACAGTGCAGTACCTTTTTTAAAGGGCATCACGTGATTTTATTTATCTCTCTCCTCTCTCTTCTCTGTCCTCTCTCTCTCCTCTCTCTCTCCTCTCTTAAACTCCATCACGATTCAGGACTGTTATTTCTATCTCTTGTTCATCTCCAATGGCATTGCAAACTAGCTTGTGAAATTTCATTGAAGAGCAAGGGGACGCCTCTGATCTTTGATTAACCGTCCCCGAGACGTCCTGGTCAATAAAACCTAGCCATCCCCGGATGACTCGCCGTCCCCACTACTTAGAGACGCGCCGGGGACGTATTTCCGGCGTACCCGTGCTGTACCCGCACCGTTCACGTCCCCGGTACGGGAAACGGCACCCTGGAGAAATACCCATGCTTCATAGTGTGAGAGCAGTTAACATAGACATAATTTTGTCCATTCATCGTTTTTCCATTTTTACGTTAACAGAAATGAAAATTGGAAGTGTTTCCTATGAAACTGTAACTGTAATAAAACTCAGAAAAAGCATGGCAGGATTGAAGCATATCATTATCGCCTTATTTCCAGAATATCATCCTCTCGAAGTTCCTAAACAGTCCATTCTAGATCAATAAACTACATTAAAACACATTAGCATTGCAGCGCAACTTGTTATTTTATGAAGATATCATAAATAATTAATGACGTAAATTAAAATCATAACTAGAGAGCACAGAAGGCATTCTAATCTATATTTGACTGCATACTGTACTCTAGGTATCTGGCATCGAAACAAAATTGAACTGCATTTCAAAGTAGAAAGTTATGGAGAGGAATCATTTTCTTCAAAACACATTATTCCTACCACAAGAAAGCACGTCTAACCAAAAAATATCAAAAAGAAACTTTAGTAACAAAGTACCTTTAATGATTGTGTCTAATAGAATTGGGCAGATCACATCAGCCATAATATGTTTTGTTCTCTCCAAATCAGAGTCAGCCAAGTCTTGCCAAAAGAACTTCAGGCATGGCATCTCAGTCCACTTACAATTAGAATACTTGAAATAGCAACACTCACTGCCAACAGAGAAGAGAGATACTTAATATCATTCACAGTCAAAACAATAGACTGAAAACAATACAAGCAAAGACCAGAAAGCCCCACAATGTAGGACAAAATGTCTGCAAGAGTTTAAAAAAACATATATAGGATCAATTCTTTTCACCTTATTTTCAATCCTTGAAAGAAAATATAAGGTCTAGTAAGTTCAAATGAGCAAATATAAGGCTTAACACACTCATAAATAATTTCCAGTGCAGTGACAATAAGTTTAGACGAGGTCTAATAAGTTCAGATAATTGAGATAAGTTCAAGTAATTTCATATAAGAAAAAATAAGTTAAAAAGAACGGGTCGACAGGCAAATAAAATCTAGGCAACCACCTTTCTCCTGACGAAACTATTATTATTGCTTTAAATACCTCTCCTTGAAAACAGCTATTTTCATTGCAAGTTCAGAAATCATTAATCTCCTAATGAAGCTAGGGTCATAACTATCAACTAGAGCTACCACACTTTGACCCAACACGAACCACAGACGAAATAAGTGGGTACTATTAACTTTTTTGACCTGTTTATACAAGTAACAATATTAACCTTTTAGCGCAATATACAGGTACGAGTTAGCATAATAGCAATTGTTTTTTGGAATTTTTTAATGTATTAGCTGGTAAAGGTAAGACTTACATGAATTTATTAAAATGGTATGGCATAAGAAATTCGGTTATTGTTAGGAAAAAATATAATGTAAAAGGTTACATGTGTCAACAAGGTTTAATTAAACAGGTTCACTTAGTTCAAGGGTTTCGACACATTTTAGTAAATTGGTTGGGTTAGTGTCAAGGGGTTCGACACATTAACTTAATGATACGAACAAAAATTTGACACAAGACTTATGTCACAGTCCCCCCCCCCCCCCTCCCTTCTTTCCTAGTAGATTTGTTGGGGGCAGGGATGCGACAGAGAGGTGGGTCTTGCACAGAACCACTGTATTGCTTTACCTTAGTTGGAGACCAACTTCACATTTGATAAGAATCAAGAGCAAGGCAGACAAACAAACAGATACTACAATGCAAAAAAAACCAATACAAAAAAAACCATGAACTGAACCTACCTCACAGACAGAAGTATCCTCTTGAAATGATAACCATACTTCTTCCGCTTACGTAACAAATTAACTTGTTCTTCACATTTTTGTAGGATGTCAAGCATACAAATGCCTGATTCCTTCAGCAAAACCTATTGAAATGTAAAACTTTTCACTTATAGTAGAGCTTTTACAAAGTGAACCATTGTTTACAAACTCAGTAAGAGATATACAAACCGCATTCAGATGAATATGACCAACAAGTCCTGTATCTATATCAACACTTTCAGGTTCAAGCTTTGGCCGTTTATACCTGTACAGGAAAGCCGTTAGTCGTTCAAGCAAACATAAAACAGAGGAAGGAACCACACAGGAACTCTACATTATCTGCTGCAACGACAAAGAATAAAAATTGAACTGTATAGCATTACTGCCGTTATTTTGATTGAAACACCTGACTTACAAAAAAAAATCTATATATGTCAGACCATCTCAGGGGTAATAATGACTTATTCTAGAGTACTAAAGAGGAATAATATGCATATGTAAAATCACAAAAATGTACAAAAAAGATGATAGATTGTCCTAGCAGCCAGTGAGGAACCTGGTTACGTAGTATTACTGTCACAATTATAATTGAAAGGCTTGAACTAAAAAATAAAAGTCAGACCATGTCAGCAATAAAGATAACTCAATTATTATACCAAACACAGAATAATGAATCTGGAATCGTAATAATATACAAAAATAACCACTAAGTACTATTCTGCTGCTACTGAGGAACTGGGTACATAGTACCATTATCCCTGCCCTCAGTTATCAGATACATGTACATAAGCGAGTGGCAGACCTGGCGAAGCTGAAAATTCAGATTTCAAGGACCCTGTCCAAACTTCAGACATGAGTCCAGGTACACGGTACAAAGAGAAGAAATAAAGATAAGAGATAAAGTTATTTCCAAAAAAACAAGTAAAACTTGCATTAGATAAGTTAAAGAAAAGCTAAAATAAACACTTTCCACGACAGTGAAGACTTCAGAAAACTAGACACACATAATCAGTTTAGGAAAGGGGGAAAAAAAGATGAGGAAAAGTTGAGCACAACTGTAAAAAGTCATGTGGGTTTCAACATCCTCAAATATACTCTATTCTACCCTTCCACTTTCCGCCCTCCCCACATCTCAAAAATAAGAGTAAGGAAAGCGAACAAAGCTTTACTGGACATGATCGCAGTGCAGCAAGTAAGTCAGTTACTCAGTCAACCAAACCTCACAGTCACCAATGAAGACGCCAGTGCAATAATTGGGGAAAATCACATCAGTCTATCCACAACTTCCTCTTTCTCCAGGGGTTGTGTTCTCAACCTGCCATTTCAACTGGCTAGCAATTGATCCGTTACAAATTTAATACCCTAAAGGAGACAAATTGTGTCATGTTAACCCAGATATGAGGCCAAAACAGCCATGAGTTGGGGTAAAATAGCCCCTAGCTAGCCTAGTTGGTCTCTAGGCACAAGGCCATATAACACAAAAACTGAATTGATACAGAATCTTATGTTAATATTTAACAAAATTCACCACCTTAATATGCCATTTTCTTCGCAACAAAGCATTCATGCAAAATTGACCAGCACCTAAGTGTGCTTATCTAGAGAGAAAAGAACACTCAGTCACAAACAGATACAAAGGAACTACAAAGCATTTTATAAGATTCAAACTTGGTCACTGAAGAGCGACAAATATACTGAGACAGCTAGTGTGCTAACTGCTAACAATATAGTTATTACTACTAATATGCCTTCCTGATTCCACATACAATTAAACTTCACAATGACATAGATGAAGATAAACTAAAGAGAAATAGGCTTCTATACAGTCATTAGTTGGGAAGCATTGTAGTGCAACTGTACAAGACATAAAGCAGCAAGTGACTGGAGCAAAACTAAACAGCACAGAAACTGAACTTCCAAGAAAAATGGCGTTATAGCAGCTCCCAGCCAGCACATAGACTAAATTAAGACAAAGAATGACTCTCAAGTCTCAACCAACCATACAATTTTCATCTTAGTACATACACATTTTCATGTAATGCATATGAAGTTTAGAAACACAAATCAAGTTCAAATGTTCAATAGACCCATCAGCAGGGCATATCCAATACCACCAAAGAGAGCATAATCCCAAAGATGGTGAAAGAGACTTACTCAATAGAAAGCTCAATTGCAGCATCTCTGAGGCAAATTTTCTTCAGGTGATTCTTAACAAGGCAGGATGCATTTTCTTGACAATACTTCCTACCGCAACAGCAATCATTCAGATATAATATAACTCGGCGATCATTCATGTCATTCTTGAAATTTGCGCGGCAGAACAATATTTCCTGGTACAAATAAAAGATAAACAAGCAGATTGGAAACAAAAATTGACATAATAACTTACCAATTTTGATTTACAAATTCGAACAACTTCAGAAAATATACACAAGTCAATAATTAATCTCAATAATGAACTGACAATGCCAATGAAACAATACCTTCATCATATCCCAAGAAGAATTACTATTGGGAGATGAATCCAGAACAGCTTTATAAGCAGGATTGGACATGGCTGTTGCTGCCAAAACTCCAACAGGCTCCCCAGCAGGAAACAAACTCTGGGAAGGCATCCCTCCAACCCCATACTCAAACTGAATGATTGAATTACTGCTGATATTTCTGACTGTGCCATCATAGCATATGACAACATCTCTCAGAACTGCCATCAAATTCTTAAACAGTGTTCCAGGCTCAGCAAGTCCTTTTGATGAACGAACAATTACCTCCCTGGTAGCAATGGAATGAACAATCTCTTCATAAGGATCCAAGCCATGGAAAAAACAACTCTTTACCAGTCCAAACTCCTCTGCAGGAAACTTATGTGCAAATGGATATTTTTGGTGGAAAAGAGACGCCACTTCCTCCACCAAGCTCTTGGAATAGAACTTTCTCTTATCAGAAAGTTGCAGTCCCAAGAATCCAATTTGCTGCACAACCTTATCGATAGCTGAATCACTCCGAGAATCAATCAAATTTCCAAGTGCTGAAGACTTCAAAATGAAATTTGCTACTGGTACTTTAAGTTGCCTAATATGACTTTCGAACTGCAAATGTACTAATTCATTGAAGGATGATCTCAACTGCAATAGTAAGGATGAAAGATCTTGGATATCATGTTGAGTATTTTCCAACTCAGACATGTCGAAAAAAAAATCATCTAGCCCAACACTGAAACCCTCAGCAAAAAGATTTTCCATCAGAAGAGGCTGCAGAGAGTCAAAAAAGTCCATAGCATCTTTGGGGCTTTTGTTGAAGAACAAGGCTGCAAGAATGTCATTGATGACTGATGCCATTACATCCCGATTGAAATCTAATTTCAATACTTCGCTATCACGAATCAACAGTCTATCCCCATGGCATTCAAATCGAGGGGGCAAAGCAGTCTGCAAAACTTGTTGCGCAGTCCAGCGAGGACCAGAAGAGCATGCTTTCCATAGTGCAGGAGATGGCAAAAGATTAGATGCATACATTGCCAACTGTTGTGCTGATGCTCTGTCTAGAAAATACACTTTAAACATAGTCTTTAAAGACAAAAGTGAATCAGTTGCCAGCTGCAGATTAAGATTTCCACTATGTGAGCTCAGCAACTGTTTCTCTACAGAAAATAGCTCTAAGACTTCTGCTCTGGCAGACAGCGACTGGGGATAAAACAAGTGGACACAGTCCCCATCAAAATCCGCAGCCAAGGGTCCACACATAAGAGGGTTTATCTTGACCACATGATCGTCATGAATATAGACACGCAAGGCTTGCAGGGAATGTTTGTGAGTAGTAGGAGGTCGGTTAATGAAAACTATATCCCCATCCATAATCCTCCTATGAACAACTTGTCCTAGTCTAAGGAAGGTATGTCCCTTTGAACCCTCTCTCAATGAGTATGTTGACAAACCATCCCTAAATGTGAGGCATAAGTTCTTGTCTACCAGACTCTGCAAGTATTGTATATTATGCATATTCACTCTATCTTCAAATGTCATTTTGTGGGCAATCTCAGAGGGCACACCAACTTCATTCACAGGTCTATATGCATCACCTGTAATGACAGAACGTGAGGAGAATCCGGATCCCTTACTTATGAAGAGAGTTCTCATCTTCTCAACCCAAGCTTTTGAGGATGAGTTATTGCCATCTCTGCTTACCCCATAGCGGTTGTCACCATCACGTGCAGCCTATCATACAAAAATAATGCACAACAATGATATGTGTAGCCTCTGGATATAGATCAATCCACGCATTCACAGCTATGTGCATGTATCAGATAATAGACACTATGTAACTTTACCTTGCCAGTGCCTCTGACTTGAAGATACTGTGAAACAGCTACTTGCAAGTCATTTGCTTCAACTTCATGCGACTCAAAATTGGGTTCACCAGATCGGGAGCTTCTGATAACCTCAATTTGCCTCAGAACCTTCTTTAGCATTGCTGAGCATAGATCCTTAAATTCAACACAAAACATATATCAGAGTTGTAGAGTATTTATTGGACAATTACAAATAATAAGCAACTCACTGAGGACATAACGCTGACTCCATCTGATATGTCTGGAACCGATAAGCAATTAGGTGGAACCGGTACATAGCGCAATATGTACCCATCTTGGGGGACGTATCCTTTTTTGGCAAGCTTCCTTCTTGTATCTTCTGGTAGTTTTTTCAACATCACTAAAACCTAATAAATGGTGAAAAGAAGGATTGCATGAAGATGGTAAGCTCCAAGAGTCAAGGACAGAATAAAATGGAGAGGAGTGGAGACCAAGAAAAGAGCAATTAGATGGTCAGTACGCAGATGATATTTTTAAAACTCACTTTTAATTTGTACTTAATGGAACAAATCAAAGCATAATACATGTGTGAGAGGAGGGAGCACACTTACAAAAAGATGCACTCACGCCAACGTAAGAGGACGAAAAAATAACACAAACATAGAAAAAAAGAATTGTGCTACTACCAACATATAGCTGAAAATACAATCAATCATTATAGTCAAATCATTGTATTATAAAAACCAGCATACATGTGAACTGGCAAATAAGCTTCATTAATATTACCACTCAACAGAACAATCTTTTGATATCATTCAAAGTAAGAATACAATGCAATCCGTAAACTGGTTTAAAAGAGAAGATTGACTTTTTTCTGCTTTCATCCATCTGAAATCTGAATTAGCAGGTTTACATCAAAAACAAGTGAAACATACCTCAGATGGAAGCAGCGTCCTAGCAGAGCCGTCCCCATATCGGTAACCGTATCTTTCCAGAAAGTTCCAGCAACCTTCTTGCGCTCTTGATCTGCCAGGTATCCTCAACTCCAGAAAGAAAGCCCCGTCATTGTTCTTGCTTTCTTTGATAGATACTTGGCAGGCTTCCTGCCCAAACACAAACCATTATGAAGTTAAACAAAAAACAGAACGATAAAATGCAGAGAGAAATAGTTTTCTCTCCATACCATTCATTAGGAGTCTGAATATATTTTTCGAGTCGATAGGTCAAATCGTTCATTTTAAAAGGGGAAAAGACAAAGATGGACAATAAGTACTTAAAGTTCAAAAGTCTATATGAAAAGAAAAAGTGCTGGTAAACTCAAACATATTCCTTCAGACATCATGAATTCCTTTACTAACCATCTTAACTCAGTAAAGCATTGATAAAAAGGATGTGTCTTAAAACAGAAACCAAACAGCAATAAGTGGGCCTTTTAGCCTTAACCTACAATTGCAGAGAGGCTGTTCTCTTAGACCCTTGACACAAAGAGCAAAAGCCTGTAGAAAGTTATCGAGTCTACTCTTTGCAAACTGTTCAAACAATATTTAATTTATCATCAGCAAATCATAATTATAACATATAGATTTATTGTAGAGCCATTTGTAAGATTTTACAACACACTATACCTATATTCCCTCCACACTAAAACCTCCCTAAAATCGGGACAGCCTGTTCACCCAACCATATATGACTGTCCAAAATCATCTGAACTTCATAGAGCAGAAGCTTATTCTTCAAGGTGAGTATAACTAGGGCATTAAGATTACATGGACAAAGAAAGATTTATTAGAAAACTAAAAGAGAAGAAACAAGCAAAGAAAGGAAAAAAGACGGACAAGACATAGTAATCAGAAGAAGAATCCCAAACAGAAAGTATATAAAAATCAGAACAGCACCATCTTCAGATCTAAGAGTCATCAGCATATTGGGTACAATTTATTCCATATAAAAAAAATATAAAACACAAAGCAACAACTACAATGTAAGATGGCAAACAAAATACAAAAGAGGAAAAAAAACAAGGCATGTGGACTTACATCACAACATGCTGACAACAATTTCTCCATGACACCATTGCTCTTCAGTGGAAACTGAGAAAAATAAAAATATGAACAAGGACAAAGGAAAAGTAATACGCAAACAGAACCAAGTAAACTAGAATATACCAAATACTTAGTCATTTGACATACGAGCGAGAGAGACAGAGAGATAGGTTCACATCTTTTGGCTTAATCCAATACATAATATGACAACACTCAACATATGCACCAAAATTTCAAGCATTCAAGCAACCAATCATTGAGATTAGCATACAGAATATGCACAGTGTGGAAATTTTAGCTTGCTGGGAAGTGGTGATATGTAAGCATGCAAAAGCATCTAAAACTATTATAGACTGAAAGGAGAGAACTATGAATGAGAGAAATCAATCCTTCCGTTACAGATAATCTATACACTTTACTTTCCTCGGTCCACATTGTCCATCACATAAAACATCAATGCATCATTATTTGTCAATTTATAACACCAATGCAATAGTACTTGTGAGTTTTGAATTCAAATGCGACAATTAGAATACCTTAACATGTGTGCATATCGTTCACTTACTTAGTATGGAGGGAGCATAAATCAATGTGAAATATTAAAGCATCAATAGATATCATCCATCAAATGAAACCAGCAAGAAGAGAAGCAGCACGGTAAGATATGAAGAACAATCTACCACATAAATAAGAAACTTGAAAAGGGTGGACAAGCAAGAAACCACAGAAAATGCAGATGGAAGTGATGATGAGAAACCCATAACTTCATCTCTAGATTGTTTACCTTATTTAAATTACTGATATCAAAGAGAATACAAGCCCTAAGAATACAAAGAAAAATCCTAAAACAGACAATGGTATGTTAGTAAGACAATGATGTACATTACATTTAAAAATATATCATGACCACGACACAAGCAGTGTCCAACATGTTCATCAGAAGCATACTAGTAAATGTGCAACTATACTGAACTTCTTCCCTTCTTATTCATCTGCATACCTTATTTGACTTCATCTTCAAACATTTGAGGCATATTAAGCTCAACATACGTTTTAATTCACTGATATGAGACGGATGAAATATAGGTATCGGCAACTCAATATAGCCGAAATGACCTGAAAAGGCAGCATCAACAAGTGAATTCCTATTTCTCTGACAGTAAAAAAAAAAAAATGATCCGGTAAGTATTAAAGAATAGTACAAAAGACAAACCACAGGGGTGTCAACCATATACAAAGGAGGGCTATGAAAAAAAACCATGTGTCCTCAAACGCTTGCAAAAGCAATTTAATTTATTTAGTATACAATACAAGTAGGGATCCCTGTGTGCTAAAATAGAACATAGCAAGCAACACATAACCAACTAAGATGCACTGTAATTTATGACAAGTTCCAATTCATACTGCAAAGCAATGAGAAATATCAGAAGTGAACCAGTAATCAGCTTAGCAACAAATTATATCCATTAAAAGCTAAGGAGGGAAAGACATTGCATCATGGTCAAAGCTTAGACAAAGGAAGTTGAGGACCAATAGTATAAAAGAAAGAGCAATTGACACTTATTATGCCATTTCCAAATAAGGGAAGTCAGTTACTTAATAATTTAAAGAAGGAAGTACGTTAGTCATATGATCGTTATATCATACTAAATATCCAATAATAATTATAAATGATAAGTATTGTTTTATACTTCCTCCGATCCCATTTGATTGCAACACTTCCAGTTTTGGCACTATTCACAATCACTCATATAACTAGCATTCCTGTTTCATATGTATGGAAAAATAGTCGCGTGGGATCTTGTTGGATTCGTCTCAATGTGTACTTTATTAATATTAAATTTTTATATTTTTTACCAAAACATAACTAAAGATATTAGTAGTGTAAATTGTTCATTGATAAGCGTGAAACTGGGAACTATTGCAATTAAATGGAAGCGGAGGAAGTGACAATAAAAAAGTTGATAAAAAGGCGCCATTGAGCCATAGTTTGACCCTAATCCAACCTGTTACCCGACGTGTTTTTATCCGGCCTATATTTGACCCCACCCATACTTACCGAACCTAAAACTGTCCTGCTTCACCTGTTGCACAAGTCTACTTGAAACCAAATCACCTCATATTAGAGAAGGATGCAAGTGGACAAAGAAAATTCCAGTCCAAACTTGTCGGATTAGATTAAACTCAAAAATAATGAACTAGATTTGGACACAAATTTCCAAGTCCAAACGAACACTACCTTGGCCTTTGGACCAAAAAAAGGTTGAGTCTGTGTCCCAATCGAGTCCAGACCGACATTTTCTAGTTTAATAAGTTTAGAATAAAAAGAAGAATGAAAAAGCACTAGGGAAAACAACCAATTTTTTGTCTCCAATGTATTTATTTAATGTTCTTATCATTTTTTTCTTTCTCCGATGTTGCTTTAAAAGAAATTATAACGAAAATGGGTTTAGGTTTAAACTTTATATGTATACATATGTAAAAGGATTTCATTTGGACTAGGGGGGTTCTCAAATTAAAAATTTGGATTCTAAGAAAATAAGTTTTGACTTTGAACTGGATTAAGAAAAGTTTGAGCTGGATTTCTACTCAAATTCAAGTTCAAAATATTTTATACTAATATGCAAACTCGTATCTCGCCCATCCCATTTACACCCCTTCTTTCAAGGCAAAAGAGCCAAAACATAAACTATAACAAAATGAGGCAGTATTATTTGATTCTTCCAACAAATCTTATCCTATTCTGAATTCTCTATAGAACATGCTACGAGTAGAAGAGTAGATGTAATTAACTACCCACATACCTTCACACTTTCCTGGTTCTGCTGTACCACAAGACTCGCATTTACCCATTTCCAAAGGCAGGCCAAGAAAGGGATTTGCCAACTGACTAGCATGGCTAATAGGACAATCACTAATCGATGACGTTCTCTGCAAGGAAAGTGGAAGGAAGAAACCTCATTATTCGCACGATATCAGAAGTCAACATTACAAACATTCAGGCTCCAAATCCCATACATCCTACAAAAAAAAAAACCATCTTCCAGAGATAGTTTGCAATGAGTATTTTCAAACAATTCCATTCATTTAATAACCTCCGTCTGTGCCAGTCTGATTACAGTTATCTGCAATTTCTTATTTACACGAGCATTTCACATATAACATCTTGGAGGGCCCATATCACAAAGAGTCATCAACTCATCACCATTCACATATAAGCTGTCATCAACAAAGTAAAAACTCTCAAGAACTGGATATGAATATGCATGCGTTTTTTGCAAGCTGAAGAAATCAACATTCAGTTACAAGGTTGACTTCTGCAACAAAAGCTTTAGACAAGCAAAAGAGACGCATTATTGGCTTACAAGAAGAGCAAGTTAAATTAAGGTAAGCCATCCATAACAGCTGGATTTTCTTTCTTTTATTTTCAAATAGAGTTTATACCTGGGAATTCCAAAAAAATAACATGCAGGTGCATACTAAGTAACTAGCATAATTCATTTACAGAAGCCAAGTTAGATCAAAGAAGTAGGGGGAACAACAAAGGGAGAGAATAACAATAGAAAAGGGGCGGAGAACTTGGAGCACTACTCAAGTCAAAACTTGTAAACTACCTCTGTCCATAATCAAAAGTTTTTAAGACTGTATCATTTTACTCTTTCCTAATGAAAACAAGTGAAAGACTATATAGAAGATGCTCATTAGCAAAACGTGAAAGTTCAACATAATTTAATTTGCTAGCTTGCACCTTTGACCACTATACAAATCCACATGCACAATTAGCCTAACCAGACAATAATTTTCAAAAAGTGATTCAATAACATGATTGTACCAAATATCCAATAAATGATCCATGAAAATTATTGTGGATAAGGATGAATAATTAATTGGTGCAGCTAGATCAAGGAGATTGGTAGTTTGTTTGTATTAAGGCAAACGCAAGTTAAATCAACAACACTTTCATTAAAGTTCACCAAAACCTAGTCACCAATTTGGCAGCCAAAAAAGGAGCCAACTAGGTTAGCAAGTAAACAAAATTAATAGTACTCTTACCATATCATAACCTATCTTGACCAAATCCAAACTTGCTATGAGTCTTACAGCTTACCTCACTGACTTATTGAGAAAATTCCATCAAATTTGTCACGAACCATCTAGAGACCACTCACATCCTAAAAGGTACAAACAGAAATCTTTCTTTCCAATTGGACAAGCCCCTAGTTAGCCTCTTCTATTTTGTAAACTCTAGCAAACTTAAGGTACAATATCTGCTTCATATATCACACCTTTGTCCTTTCAAATAGATATTCACAAAACAATTAGTCCAAGTTACCACCAGACTCCCTGAATTTATTACTTTATTAGTTACATATGATATTGATCATATCTTGTTAAGATATTGGAACTTCTTATTGTGTGGGCAAGCACAAAATCCTACTTGGGTTATAATACTTGATGGGTCACAAAGCAAGATTCATCCATACAAAAGGCCAACTATAAAATGAGGTAACATCCTCATCATGGGTCAAGTTTTAAGCTATTGACCCATGATATGGAAATTACAAACCTGTTTCGTATGCCTTGTATCGTTAAACAAGAGTCCTGAATTAATCAACAAGTGTTCTCAGTCTGAGACAATCTAAATCCACTCACCTGTCACAGGCTCACAGCCCTGAGTCCTCTTAGAGAACTCCACACACCAATTAAATTGTGCACTATTTTACACTATCTCATATTTGGCATGTTCACTGCACTGTGACGATCACTGAGATATGAAAGTCAATGTGGTGCCTCAAGGCCCTCAACCACTTCCAACCTAGAGCAGAAGCTCTTATCTCAAGTTCTGTAATACAACTCATTCTATGCACGACTGAACGTGCATTTTTATGCACACAAGCCCCTGTACCAGTAGACATACACAGGAAAACAGCACATACGAAGATAAAAAGTGGACAAGGAGATGCAAGCTATAAGCATATGATTGTTGTCTTGAAGAGACATGCCACTTCTCTCAAACATCGAAATGTGCAATTAAGTCAACTCTGACTACTGACTAGTACAAAGCAGAGCTTCAGCCACTATGGTCATGTAGATATTTGCATCTGATGCAATAGATTAAAAGGATTACTTCTATATAAACAAGGGTAAAAAGAAATACCCGATTTGCAGAAATTGTTATATCTAGTTATGAATCTTGTCCCCCGGACAGTATTTGCATGTAATACATCTCATCACCGCCTAAATAAGCTTATTTTAATTTCATCAGCCTATAACAGTATCCTTTTTCAAGAGAGGATAATTGTATGTCACATATAGAGCAAGACTTTTTCAGGAAAACTTATATATCATGTGTGCCAGATTCAAATGGTAAAAATAAGAAACAGTGTTTGTGCATCTAACATCTTCAAACATATAATTTTCAGCCACGTTATACAACTATTCAAGCGAAAATATGTTCACTTCAGGCTACTTGGTCAAACTTGTACACACACTCTGTTCCCAAAGAAAAACTCCCTGGGATAATTTTTTATACACTTTGCTATTATTAAATTTTCCAGCATTCTGGCAAATGAATAAGAACAATCTCCATTTAACATATCCCGACATAAATGAAGCTAAACAATAAGATGACAAAAATAAGAAGCAATACTACACTATAAATCCACCAGGAAGCAAAGAAGAGAAATCTAAGATCAATTGATTGGAAACATCTACAACTTCGCTCATCTAACTAGCAGCACTGTAAATAACATGACACAAATAAAGCATGTGCCTGAAGAAGAGAGCTGCCTACTCACAATTTCATGATGGCTTGCCAAGCCAAACTTAATTCCAATTAACTCTCCGTCAGGAACACTTGAAGCCACACTTTCCTCCATCTTCTGAAGAGCACAAAACTTGATTCAATCTTACACTGGCATACAAGAGAATGACACACCTGTGGAAGAAAATACACGGGGAAAACTTGGAAGTGTAAATATCTCTATGTGATTACATTATAGCAACATACTAAAGATGGTACTACACAAAAATATCTACACTTGTCATAGAGAACAAAAAGAAATAAAATGGTACCTTAATCGAGCAACTATGTTCAATAAACAAAACGACAAATTTCTAATAGAACTAACAGTTGCTATATAAACAACCTCCTCAAGACAGAAAAAGAAATATATTTGCAACAAAAAGGAAAGCTACATTGATATCCCCCTCTTTCAAAGTACTCCAGTAAGAAATGCTCTAATCACACCTTCAATTTGTGACCAAATCATCTCGAAAATACAATGCCGCCCATATTAAGATGATAAATGAGTAACTAGTCTATCAAATCAGACATATAAAACCACCACAACTCAAAACGGCTCGTTCCTCCATCTACGGACCTAAGACTAAGCAATAGAAAGGTAAAAAACACTGAAATCAACCCTAAGAGTACAAGAAACAAGGGCAACCCATATTCATTTTTTATCCAGCAAAAATAAAAAATCCCCTCATTGGCAAAATTTTAACAACAAGGGCATAAGGGCACCAGCCATCCATCCAAAAATTCCTTATTTCACCACATTTAGACCATAATTTTCAGCCACATTCTGTCATTTTTTTCATCATAAAACCACAAAATAAATAACACTTCCACACAAACAAAGAAAGACGAAATTTAACAGGCAACAAAAAAGAACCCAACATTGCAGAAATTTGACTAGAAATTCCAGTAAAAACAAAAAAAGAACATGCAAAATCACAAACAAAGAAAATCTTTTCTTTTCTCAATAAAAGAATACAACACATAAACAATAGATGATCTACGCATAACTGAGACAAAAATGCGAAAATGTAACACCAAAATTAGTTCACAAATCAACCAAAAACAAT